>NW_028270141.1:154832892-155156892 GCF_037043375.1 Chiloscyllium plagiosum
AATTCTCTGCCACAGGAAGCTGTTGAGGTCAAAATCATGAAGGCATTTAAGAAAAATGTAGATCTAGCTCTTAGTCTAAAGGTATAAAAGGGTATGGGGTGAAAGCAAGAACAGGGTGCTGAGTTGGGTGATCAGCCGTGATTAAATTGAATAGCTGAGCAGGCTTGAGAGCCAAATGGCCTACATCTGCTCCTATTTACTATGTTGTAATGTTTCCATTTACTGATTTACACTTAATATTGCATGTTATTTATATGTGTTTAATTTATCTACCATTTTACATATTCCATTATTTTATTTATTCTTTTGTGGGATGTGTACATCGTCAGTATGTAGGGGTGGCATAGAGGCTCAGTGATTAGCACTGCTGCCTCATAGTACCAGGGACCTGGATTTGATTCCACCTTTGACCAAATTCTGTGTGGAGTTTGCACATTCTCCCCTTGTCTATGTGGGTTTCCTCCCATAGTGCAAAGATGTGCAGTATTGGTGAATTGGCTATGCTAAATTGCCCACATTGTTCAGGGGTATATAGGTTAGCTGTTTTATTCAGGGGAAATGTAGAATAATAGGGTAGGGGAATGGGTCTGGGTGGCTTTCTCTTCAGAGGGTTGGTGTGGACTTATTGGGCTAAATGGCCTGTTTCCACACTGTAGGGATTCTATGATCAGCTAAGCCAACATTCATCTCTCATCCTCAATTTTTAAAATAATTAAATTCAATCATGGGATGAGGATATCATTGGTTAAGTCAGCACATTGCCGATCTCTAACTGCCCAGAGAACATTTAAAACTCAACTACATTGTTATGCATCTGGAGTCACGTGTAGACCAGACAGGGAAGGACAGCAGTTCTCTTCTCTCAAGGACATTCGTGAACTGGATAGTTTATTCCAACAATCGAATCATGGTTATCATTTGACTCTTAATTCCATACGCTTGTTGAATTCAACTTCCACCATCTGTTGTTGCAGGAATCGATCCCATGTCCCCAGACTTTATCAAGTTTTCTTTATGGACACTTCAGCAATACTACCACTTGGCCATCACCACCTTTTAAATTCCTCCCTTCAATTCACCAGGTCCATTTGCTGCAATACTGACATTCAACCTTGAATCAACCTTTTCCCTTTTAGATATTTATAGACATATTTAATGTTTATTGCTTATAAATCTAGCTAGCTTTCCCTCTTCATTAAGTTGCAAAAACACTTTAATATTGTTTGGAGGACTTCAGTTTTGAAAGATTGTTGATTTATTTCACTTTAGTAAAAATACCCAAACCTGTTTCTTTGATTTGGACTTGTTTCTTTTTGCTATAAATTCTGTGTGTTAGGATTGAGCCCTCCACTACCACCTGACGAAGGAGCGTCGCTCCGAAAGCTAGTGTGCTTCCAATTAAACCTGTTGGACAATAACCTGGTGTTGTGTGATTTTTAACTGTTTCTTTGAAAGAAGTCATTGAAAGTTCATTTTGCACATTGGAGTTTTTCTTGAACAAGACTTCCTTGAAATCAAATGATGAACTGCTGTAGACTGCTGCTGGGCCTGCTTTTGAACATTGACTCATTTGGAGGAGGTTTTTTCTTATTTTTAGTTCAGATTGCTTGCTAGAGGCAAGTTGTGTTGCTATGAATGAGCTGCCCAACTGATCTCTCCCATTTGAAAAGGAAGCATTTTTGTTGTGTTCGGAGTGAATTCTATGTATTGTTTGAGAAAACTAATTGAATAATCATTAATATTGTATATCCTAAATAAGCAGTGTCTGCAAAACCTTGCAATGAGCAGAGACTTGATCACCCGTGCCAGAACATCAGAGCAACAAACTGCAGAATGAACTAATCTTTATTCTTTTGTATTCAAGATTAACCCATCAGCCAGAGTATCTGTTTTATTTCAGAAAGTCAATCTCTGCTGAAAATCAGTGCTTTTCTTTCTTTTCCTGTGCTGTTTTGATAATAAACAATCAATTTGTTTTCATTAATCTGGTTAATAGATTTTAAAAAATTCTTTTAAATCTTTTTATATATGTGGTATTTAATTGCCGATTTGGTAGCTAGATAAAGCAATTTTATTTCTGTGTTGTGGCCCATAGAGTAGTGGAACTATAGAGACATTGCTCTCTATCAAACTCAGCCATAACAATTAGTCGTTCTTTGCTGTACTTTATATGCCTTTTCTTTAAATCTGACATGATTTTTAACATTTTAGTTAACCACAGCTAAGAGTCCACCCCTTGGAATTCTTCTTTCTTGTTGGAATGTTTCTATTCTGTGCATACTGAAATATTCTGTTTAAATGTCTCCCACTACACCTTGGCTTGAATATAAGTTCTTGCCTTTACTATTTCTCTTCACTGTTAAAACTGATAGTTCACCTTCATCTCCAAAACAAAGATCATATTGTATTCATGATATCCTTGAAGAACAGGGCTATCCTACAACCGCTTCCAGACTTCATGCACCCTTAAATATTCAAGTCCCAGTCTTTGCAGCTATGTCATTGCAATGGCTGTCATTTATGGAGTCATAGAGTCATACAGCACGGAAGCAACCCTTCAGTCCAACTCATCCATTCTAACCAAGTTTCCCAACTAAACTAGTCCCACTTGCCTGCACTTGTCCCATATCCCTCTAAGCTTTTCCTATTCATGTGTCTGTCTAAATTTATTTTAAATGTAGTAACTATACCTGCATCTACTACTTCTTCTGGCAGATCATTTCACGTATGGCTCTCTGCATGAAAATGTTGCCCCTCAAGCTCCTTTTAAATCTTTCTTCTCTCACCTTAAAAATATGTTCTCTAGTTTTGAACTCCACTACCCTAGGGAAAAGACCTTTGCTATTCACTTATCCATGCCCCTCATGATTTTATAAAGGACATAAGAACATAAGAACAAGGAACAGGAATAGGCCATCTCGGCACTTGAGCCTGCTTCACCATTCAATAAGATCATGGCTGATCTATTCATGGCTTCAGCACCACCCACCTACCCTTTCACCATAACTCTTAATTCCTTTACTGTTCAAAAATTATCAATCTTAGTTTTAAAAGCATTTACTGAGGAGACCTCAACTCCTTCACTGTGAAGGGAATTCCATAGATTCACAACCGTCTGGGTGAAGAAGTTCCTTCTCAATTCAGTCCTAAATCTGGTTCCCCCTGATTTTGAGGCTATGTCCTAGTTGCACTTGCCAGTGGAAACATCCTCTCTACTTCAATCCTATCTATTCTCTTCATAATTTTATATGTTTTGATAAGATCCCCCCTCATTATTCCAAATTTCAATGAATATAATCCCAGTCTAATCAGTCTCTCCTCATAAGCCAACTCCCCCAACCCTGGAATCAACCCAGTGAACCTCCTCTGCATCCCCTCTAATGCCAGTACATCCTTTCTCAAGTAAGGAGACTAAAACTGCACACAGTACTCCAGGTGTGGCTTCACCAGCATCCTGTGCTGCTGCAACATAACATAACCTCCCTGTTTTAAACTCAATCCCTTTAGCAATGAAGTTCTTCATCCAGACACACGGAACAGCCATGGGGACCAAATTTGCACCCCAATATGCCAACATTTTTTAGCACAGGTTCGAACAAGACTTCTTCTCTATGCAGGATCTCCAACCAACATTGTACACCAGGTACATTGACGACATTTTCTTCCTCTGGACCCATGGCAAGGAGTCACTGATAAAACTACACAGTGACATCAACAAGTTTCATCCCACCATCAAACTCACCATGGACTACTCTCGACTATCTGTCTCATTCTTGGACACATGCGTCTCCATCAAGGATGGACACTTCAGCACCACACTCTACCGCAAACCCACAGACACCCTCACAATGCTACACTTCTCCAGCTTCCACCCAAAACAGCCATCCCCTATGGACAAGCCCTATACATACATGGATCTGCACAGATGAGGAGGAACGTGACAGACACCTGGAAGTACCCAGGGATGCCCTCACAAGAACCAGGGTACGATGCCCAACTCATCGACCGCCAGTTCCGATGTGTCACAGCAAGGAACCATAATGACATCCTCAGGAGACAGACATGTGCTGGAACCGACAGGGTACCCTTCGTTGTTCAGCATTTCCCAGGAGCTGAAAAATTATGCCATGTTCTTCGTGACTTGCAACACATTATCAATGAGGATGAGCACCTCACCAAGACCTTCCCCATACCTCCACTACTTGCCTTTAAACAACCACCAAACCTCAAACAGATTGTTGTTCGTAGCAAGCTGCCTGGCTCTCAGGACAACTCCATACAACCCTGTCACGGTAGGCGTTGCAAGATGTGTCAGAGTGTGGACATAGATACCACCATTACACGTGGGGACACCTCTCACCTTGTACGTGGCAGGTACTCATGTGACTCAGCCAACGTTGTCTATCTTATACGTTGCAGGCAGGGATGCCCGGAGGCATGGTACATTGGGGAAACCGAGCAAAGGCTACGACAACGGATGAATGGGCACCGCACAACAATCAACAGACAGGAGGGTTCCCTCCCAGTTGGCGAACACTTCAGTGGTCCAGGACATTCAGCCTCGGACCTTCAGGTGACCATCCTCCAAGGTGGACTTCGGGACAGGCAGCAGAGAAAAGTGGCCGAGCAGAGGCTGATAGCTAAGTTCGGTACCCATATGGAGGGCCTCAACCGGGACCTTGGGTTCATGTCACATTACAGGTGATCACCATTGAACTACACACACACAACAGATACTCCTACACACACACACACACTCTCTCACGGACACACAGGCACTCCTATACACACATACACATGGACACACATACACACAGACGCGCACACAGACACCCACACACTCCTACAGACACATACACTCCCACACTCACATATACACCCCCTCACAGACTTAAGACACTCTGCACTCACTGCACACACACATACATTTTCTCACACTCACAACCCCCAACCCAGGCACACACATACAAAGACTCACATGCACACATATATTTTGTGGGGTGGATTTGTACTTGCTGAGTTACGTTGTACTTTGCTCAAAAACTGCATGCATTCATGTAGAACTCTAACCTCAAAACCTGCATGAATTCATGTAAAACTCCGTTATCTCACTTTATAGATTAGAATCAATCTAAACATCATGGCATAGACAGAGACCACAGGGGAAAGTGAGGACTGCAGGTGCTGGAGATCAGAGCTGAAAAATGTGTTCCTGGAAAAGCGCAGCAGGTCAGACAGCATCCGAGGAGCAGGAGAATCGATGTTTTGGACATAAGCCCTTCTTCAGGAATGAGGAAGGTATGCCAAGCAGGCTAAGATAAAAGGTAGGGAGGAGGGACTTGGGGGAGGGGTGTTGGGAATGCGATAGGTGGAAGGAGGTTAAGGTGAGGGTGATAAGGTGAGGGTGATAGGCCGGAGTGCGGGTGGGGGTGGAGAGGTCAGGAAGAAGATTGCAGGTTAGGAAGGTGGTGCTGAGTTTGAGGGTTGGGACTGAGACAAGGTGGGGGAGGGGAAATGAGGAAACTGGAGAAGTCTGCATTCATCCCATGTGGTTGGAGCGTTCCTAGGCAGAAGATGAGGCGTTCTTCCTCCAGGCGTCGTGTTGCCATGGTCTGGCGATGGAGGAGGCCAAGGACCTGCATGTCCTTGGTGGAGTGGGAGGGGAAGTTAAAGTGTTCAGCCACGGGGTGGTTGGGTTGGTTGGTGCGGGTGTCCCAGAGGTGTTCTCTGAAACGTTCCGCAAGTAGGCGGCCTGTCTCCCCAAAGTAGAGGAGGCCACATCGGGTGCAGCGGATGCAGTAAATGATGTGTGTGGAGGTTCAGGTGAATTTGTGATGGATATGGAAGGATCCATTGGGGCCTTGGAGGGAAGTGAGGGGGGAGGTGTGGGCGCAAATTTTGCATTTCTTGCGGTTGCAAGGAAAGGTGCCGGGAATGGTGGTTGGGTTGGTGAGGGGTGTGGACCTGACGAGGGAGTCGCAGAGGGAGTGGTCTTTCCGGAACGCTGATACGGGAGGGGAGGGAAATGTATCCTTGGTGATGGGGTCTATTTGGGGGTGGCGGAAATAACGAAGGATGATACGATGTATCTGGAGGTTGGTGGAGTGGTCGGTGAGGACCAATGGGGTTCTGTCCTGGTGGCGATTGGAGGGACGGGATTCAAGGGCGGAGGAGTGTGAAGTGAAGGAGATGCGGTGGAGAGCATCGTCGACCACGTCTGAGGGGAAATTGCGGTCTTTGAAGAAGGAGGCCATCTGGGTTGTTCGGTATTGGAATTGGTCCTCCTGGGAGCAGATGCGGCGGAGGCGAAGGAATTGGGAATATGGGATGGCGTTTTTACAGGGTGCAGGATGGGAGGAGGTGTAATCTAGGTAGCTGGTTACTGCTGCTCCTGATTTACATGTTTGTATGTTCCCTTGGAACATGAAAAATAATCTTCTGAGAATGAAACTGAATTCGATGATCAGAACACTGACTGGGAATGCCCACCAAGAAAGCCTGACAGAACAATATGTCATTGAATTGAGAACCCAGAGATAACTTCATTGAAATCTGCCTACAGGATGTGGGCATTATTATTGTTACAGTGTATGACTTTTTGTTGTTGCTAAATAAATTCTTGTTATCCATCTGATTGACAACTTGATATCTTTGGATAATTTCACTTTCAAGTATGTTCACACTAAATGTCTTACCAATGATGAAACACTGTGGGGTTTTCTGATGACAGAAAGTAAGGACTGAGCAGATGCTGGAGATCAGAGTCAAAGAGTGTGGTAGTAGAACATCACAGCCTCGCAATAGCCATGGATGCATGAGTTCTGATTGGCCAGCAGATTTCTGAGGCGGAAGACTGTGACTGACCATCACAAAACCTGGTCAGGCAGCATCTGAGGAGCAGGAGAAATGATGATTGCTAATAAAGGGCTTATGCTCGAAATGTCAATTCTCCTGCTCCTCAGATCCTGCCAGACCAGGTTTTGTGATGGTCAGTCACAGTCTTCCGCCTCAGAAATCTGCTGGCCAATCAGAACTCATGCATCCATGGCTATTGCGAGGACAGCACATAACACTGTCAATAATGCATCGTAACTTTATAAGAGTTTTGGAGTGGGGATGAAATGGGTCGAGGCCAGAAACCTGAAGGTTGGGGTTTCATTTTGGAGAGGTCTTCTGATTGGTCCAAGGTGTCAATTAAGGAGGGACTCATGCAATGAAATTCTCTCATTGCCATTGGCTTGAGGCCATTATCTGGGTTTTATTAGTTCAATTAAGGACTTCCACTGACCAAGTGGCAGGTGGGCTGCACAATGTCACCTACTTCTGCAGCTGGTAAATTTCTAGTGAGGAGGGAACAGACAGCAGATCACCCATTGACTTTAACTTGTTCTCTTACCTTCATACTAAAGGCAGGAGAATGATAGATCCAGCCAAATGATTAAATAACCTAATTATCTTACCCTGTTAAGGATTTCTGGCAGACCTCTAGTTGTTCCTGTAAGTGAGGCAGAAGCTGTCCCATAATGTCATCACCGACACAGCACTGCACAACGATTGGAATTTCATGAGCTCGCTGCATAATTTTTATCCATGATTTATCAACATTTTGAAATCGTTTTGCTTCCTAAGAAAAAAGGGATGCATCCATGTCATCAACTACAGTTTGCAAAGTGACAGTGGCATTTCTAATTTAAAAAATCCTTAGAAAACTTCTTTTAAAAACTCTGGGTCAGCACATTATCTCCATTCAAGTGTTTTAATGTATTATTAGTGAAGAACAATACCAAATAAATACTCCCTTTCATGTGAGTCTCAAACTTAAATGACAAAGTGAGCTATGAATGCACCCTTTATTTTTTTCTCCTGAAAAATTCAAACACTGGCCGATGTTTTCTTCACAGAATCACAGAAGGAAGCCAGTCAGCTGGTCATGTCTATGCTGACCTTTGGAAGGGACAATTCACTTATTAGCACTGTCTTACCTTCTCCTTGTGCCCTTGCACATGCTATTTTGACATGTGAAAACATGTGCTGCTGGCTGGGCCAGCATCTGTTGGTCATCTCTAGTTGTCTTTGACAAGGTGATGGTGAGCTGTTTTCCTGAACTGCTTCTATCCACTTTGCTAGAGGTGAACCGACAATGTCATTAGGGATGAAAATGTGTTGCTGGAAAAGCGCAGCAGGTCAGGCAGTATCCAGGAGCAGGAGAATCGATGTTTCGGGCATGAGCTCTTCCTCAGGAATGAGGAAAGTGTGCCAAGCAGGCTAAGATAAAAGATAGGGAGGAGGGACTTGGGGGAGGGGCGTTGGAAATGCGATAGGTGGAAGGAGGTTAAGGTGAGGGTGATAAGGTGAGGGTGATAGGCCGGAGTGCGGGTGGGGGTGGAGAGGTCAGGAAGAAGATTGCAGGTTAGGAAGGTGGTGCTGAGTTCGAGGGTTGGGACTGAGACAAGGTGGGGGAGGGGAAATGAGGAAACTGGAGAAGTCTGAGTTCATCCCTTGTGGTTGGAGGGTTCCTAGGCGGAAGATGAGACTGTATCGGCGCTGCCTCATGCTCCCACGAGGAGGTTGAACAGTTCATCCACTTTACCAACACCTTTCAACCCGACCTCAAATTTACCTGGACCGTCTCAGACTCCTCCCTCCCCTTCCTAGACCTCTCCATTTCTATCTCGGGCGACCGAATCAACACGGACATTTACTATAAACCAACCGACTCCCACAGCTACCTAGACTCCACCTCCTCCCACTTTGGCCTATGTAAAAATGCCATCCCATATTCCCAATTCCTTCGTCTCCGCCGCATCTGCTCCCAGGAGGACCAGTTCCAATACCGAACAACCCAGATGGCCTTTTTCTTCAAAGACCGCAACTTCCCCCCAGACGTGGTCGACAATGCTCTCCACTGCATCTCCTTCACTTCCCGCTCCTCCGCCCTTGAGCCCCGCACTTCCAATCGCCACCAGGACAGAACCCCACTGGTCCTCACTTACCACCCCACCAACCTCCATATACATCGTATCATCTGTCGCCATTTCCGCCACCTCCAAACGGACCCCACCACCAAGGATATATTTCCCTCCCCTCCCCTATCAGCGTTCCGAAAAGACCACTCCCTCCGTGACTCCCTCGTCAGGTCCACACCCCCCACCAACCCAACCTCCACTCCCAGCACCTTCCCCTGCAACCGCAAGAAATACAAAACTTGCGCCCACACCTCCCCCCTTACTTCCCTCCAAGGCCCCAAGGGATCCTTCCATATCCGCCACAAATTCACCTGCACTTCCGCACACATCATTTACTGCATCCGCTGCACTCGATGTGGCCTCCTCTATATTGGGGAGACAGGCCGCCTACTTGCAGAACGTTTCAGAGAACACCTCTGGGACACCCGGACCAACCAACCCAACCATCCCGTGTCTCAACACTTCAACTCCCCCTCCCACCGCACCAAGGACATGCAGGTCTTTGGACTCCTCCATCGCCAGACCATAGCAACACGACGGCTGGAGGAAGAGCGCCTCAACTTCTGCCTAGGAACCCTCCAACCACAAGGGATGAACTCAAACTTCTCCAGTTTCCTCATTTCCCCTCCCCCCACCTTGTCTCAGTCCCAACCTTCGAACTCAGCACCACCTTCCTAACCTGCAATCTTCTTCCTGACCTCTTCACCCCCACCCCCATCCCGGCCTATCACCCTCACCTTATCACCCTCACCTTAACCTCCTTCCACCTATCGCATTTCCAACGCCCCTCCCCTAAGTCCCTCCTCCCTACCTTTTATCTTAGCCTGCTTGGCACACTTTCCTCATTCCTGAGGAAGCGCCCAGGCCCGAAACGTCGATTCTCCTGCTCCTTGGATACTGCCTGACCTGCTGCGCTTTTCAGCAACACATTTTCAGCTCTGATCTCCAGCATCTGCAGTCCTCACTTTCTCCTATGTCATTAGGGAGGCAATTTGAGGAATTTGACCCAATGACAGTGAAGGAATGGTGACATAGTTACAAGTCAGGATGATGAGAGGGCATTGAGGGGAACTCACAAATGGTGGTATTCCCATGTATCTGCAGGCTTTGCTCTTCAAGGTGGAATTGATTATGGATTTGAAAGGTGCTGCCAATAGATCTTTGGTGAATTCCTGCTGTGCCACACTCAGTCAAATGTGGCTTTAATGTGATGATCTGTCACTCTGACTTAACCTCTGGAATTCTGCTCTTTTGTTCACAGTTGAATCAAGGCTACAATGAGGTCAGTAGCTGAGTGGCCCAAACTGGGCTTCAGTAAGCTGGCTATTTTCAGAAAATTCTGCTTAATAGAACTGTTGATACCCTCCATCACTTTGTTAATATTCAAGATTAGACTGATGGGGCAGGAATTATTGGGGTTGGATTTGACCTGCATTTTGTGTACAGAACATACCTGGGCAATTTTCCACATCATTGGGTAGACATGAGTATTGTGGCTGTACCAAAGCAGCTTAGCTAAGGGTGCGGCAAGTTTGGAGTATAAGTCGACAATAACATTGCTGGAATATTGTCAAGGCCCACAGCTTTTGCAATATCCACAACATCTAACTATTACTTGAAAACATGTGGAAAGAATTAAATTGGTTTAAGATTGGTATCTGTAATGCTGGAGGAGGTCGAGATGATTCATCCATTCACCACTTCTGGTTGAAGATTGCTGCAAATGTTTCATCCTTACTTTTTCATAGTTTCATGGTAATAGAAGCAAGAGGAGGCCATTTGGACCATTAAGCCTGCTCTGCCATTCATGAAGATCATGGCTGATCTATCCATCATCTCAACTTCTCCTACCTGCATTATCCCCATAAGCATTAATTCCCCTACCATGCAAAAGCCCATTCAACTGTGTCTTGAATATATTTAATGCAGCCGCCTCCACTTCTTCCTTGGACAGAGAATTCCACAGATTCATTACTCTCTGGGAAAAGCAGTTCCTCCTCATCTCTGCCCTAAATCTATCTCCCCAATCTTGAGGCCATGTCCCTCGTCCTGGTCTCACTCACAAGTGGAAACAACTTGCCTGCCTCTGTCTTATCTATCAGTTTCTAGAGGGTACAGTCCCAGGCGGTTCTATCTTTCCTCATAGGGTAACTCCCTCATCTCCAGAATCAACCTGGTGAATCTCTTCTGCACTGTCTCAAAAACCAATGTATCCTTTCTCAAGTAAGGAGACCAGAACTACGTACAATACTCCAGGTGCAGCCTCACCAGCACCTTGTACAATTGCAGCAGAATCTCACTGGTTTTAAATTCAATCTCTCTAGCAATGAAAGCCATATTCCGTTTGCCTTCCTGATTACCTGTTGCACCTGCAAATCAAGCATGGTGTATGAGCATCCCTGTACAACAGCATGCTGCAATCTTTCACCATTTAAATAAAACTCTGACCTACTATTTTTACTTTCAAAGTGGATAACCTCAAATTTACCAATGTTGTACTCCATCTGCCAGACCTTTGCCCACCCACTTAACCTATCTACATCTTTCTGCAGACACTTCACATCCTCAGCACAGTTTGTCTTTCCACTCAATTTAGTGTCAATAGAAAACTTGGATATGTTACACTCGGTCCCCTCTTCCAAATCATTGATATATATCATGAACAGTTGCGGGCCCAACACCGACCCCTGTGGCACCCCACTCACCACTGATCACCAACCAGAGAAACATCCAGTTATTCCAACTATCTGCTTTCTATTGGTTAACCCATCCTCTATCTCTGCTCCCAGGAGGACCAGTTCAAAATACGTACAACACAGATGGCCTCCTTCTTCAAGGACCGCAATTTCCCCCCCGACGTGGTCGACGGTGCCCTCCACCGCATCTCCTCCACTCCCCGCTCCTCCGCCCTTGAGCCCCGCCCCTCCAACCGCCACCAGGACAGAACCCCACTGGTCCTCACCTACCACCCCACCAATCTCCATGTACAGCGCATCATCCGCCGTCACTTCCGCCACCTCCAAACAGACCCCAGCACCAAGGGTATATTTCCCTCCCCTCCCCTATCAGCTTTCCGTAGAGACCACTCCCTCCGCGACTCCCTTGTCAGATCCACACCCCCCACCGACCCAACCTCCACTCCCGGCACCTTCCCTTGCAACCGCAGGAGGTGCAACACTTGCGCCCACACCTCCCCCCTCACTTCTCTCCAAGGCCCCAAAGGAAACTTCCATATCCGCCACAGATTCACCTGCACCTCCACCCACATCATCTACTGCATCCGCTGCAGCCGGTGTGGCCTCCTCTATATTGGGGAGACAGGCCGCCTACTTGCGGAGCGATTCAGAGAGCACCTCTGGGCCACCCGGACGAACCAACCCAACCACCCTGTAGCACAACATTTCAACTCCCCCTCCCACTCCACCAAGGATATGCAGGTCATTGGACTCATCCACCGCCAAACCACAACAACGCGACGGTCGGAGGAGGAGCGTCTTATCTTCCGACTGGGAACCCTCCAACCACAGGGGATGAACTTGGACTTCACCAGTTTCTTCATCCCCCCTCCCCCCACCTTGTCTCAGCCGAATCCCTCCAGCCCGGCACCGCCTTCCTGACCTGCAGTCTTCTTCTTGACCTCTCCGCCTCCATCCTACTCCGACCTATCACCCTCACCTTGACCTCTTTCCACCTATCACATTTCCAACGCCCCTCCTCCAAGTCCCTCCTCCCTACCTTTTATCTTCTCCTGCTGAACACTCTCTGCTCATTCCTGAAGAAGGGCCTGTGCCCGAAACATCGAATCTCCTGTTCCCTGGATGCTGCCTGACCTGCTGTGCTGTTCCAGCAATAAAGTTTCAACCATCCTCTATCTATGCTAGTATATGTCCCGCAACTCTGTACATTTTTATCTCATGGATGATTCTTTTATGCGGCACCTTATTGAACGCCTTCTGGAAATTCAAGTATACAACATCCACCTGTTCCCCTCCATCTACCTCGCTTGTTACATCCTCAAACAACTCCAGTAAGTTTGTCAAACACGACCTTGCCTTCGTGAATCCATGCTGCATCTGCCTGATGGAACCCTTTCCAACCAGACATCTCACTATTTCTTCTTTCATGATAGCCTCCAGCATTTTCCCGAGCATTGATGTTAAGCTCACTAGGCTGTAGTTACCTGCCTTTTGCCTACACTCTTTTTCAAACAGCAGCATGACATTCACTGTCCTCCAGTCTGTCGGGATCTGTCTGGAGTCCAGTGAATTTTGGTAAATTACCACTAACGCATCTACAAAACTTCTGCCATTTCTTTCAGCACATGGATTGCATTCCATCAGGATCAAGGGACATATCTACCTTTAGACTCTCAAGTTCAGGTGGCACGATGGCTCAGTGGTTAGCATTGCTGCCTCATAACACCAGTGACCTGGGTTCAATTCTAGCCTCAGGCAACTATCTGTGTCTCTGTGGGATTTCCGAGAGGGTGCTCTGGTTTCCTCCCACAGTCCAAAGATGTGCAGATTAGATGAATTGGCCATGTTAAATTGCTGAAAATGTGTTGCTGGAAAAGCGCAGCAGGTCAGGCAGCATCCAGGGAACAGGAGAATCGACGTTTCGGGCATAAGCCCTTCTTCAGGAAAAAGGGCTTATGCCCAAAATGTCGATTCTCCTGTTCCCTGGATGCTGCCTGACCTGCTGCGCTTTTCCAGCAACACATTTCCAGCTCTGATCTCAAGCATCTGCAGACCTCACTTTCTCCTCATGTTAAATTGCCCATTGTGTTCAAGGATGTGTAGGTTAGGTGTATTAGTCAGGGATAAATGTAGAGTAATGGGCCTCTTTGGAGGATTGATGTGGACTTGTTGGGCTGAATGGCATGTTTCCAAACTTTAGAGATTCTATGAGTTTGCTCAACACTACTCCTTTAGTGATCACAATTGAATTGAGGTCCTCACCTCCCATCATATCCTTAACATCATTCTTTGGCATGTTGGACACATTGTCCACGTGATACAAAATAGTTATTCAAATTCTCTGCTGCTTCAGTATTACCCAATATTAATTCCCTTTTCTCATCCTGCAAGGGACCTTCAGTCCACTTTAACTATCCTTTTATAAAAACTTTTCCTAACTGTTTTTATATTCTATGCGAGTTTGCATTCATAATCTCTCTCTTCTTTATTGCTTGCTCCGTGGTTCTTGATGCTTTTTGAAGTTTTGCCAATCTTCCTGTTTCTCACTATTCTTATCTACTTTGTAAGCCTGTGCTTTTAATTGGATGCCTTCCTTTGTTTCCTTGGTTATCCAAGGGCTGGCTCTTCCTACCCTTACTATCCTTGTTTTTGACTGGAATATACTTTCTATGAGCACTGTGAAAAATCTCTGTGAAAGTCTTCCACTGTTCCTTAACTGTTCCACCATTTTACTTGTGTTCCCAATCTAATTTAGCCAACTCCTTCTTCATCCTGTTATAGTCTCCCTTGTTTAAGCACAACACCCTGGTTTTAGAAGATACAATTTCACCCTCCATTTGTATCTAAAATTTGGTCACACTGAGGTCACTCTTTCGGAGAGGATCCTTAACTATGAGATCTTAATTTCACCTGTCTCATTACACAGGGCCAGATCTAAGATTGTAGTTTTAGTAACATGTTGTTCAAGAAAGTTATCTCGGATAAGTCATATGAACTCCTCTTCAAGACTGCCTCTACTTGATTTGGCCAATCAATGTGTACATTAAAGACCCAATGACTACTGCCGTTCCATTCTTACATGCATCAGATATTTCTTGATTGATTGCCTGTGCCACCATGGCATTATTATTGGATGGCCCACCAGTCACTCTTACTATTCCTGATCTCCACCCAAATGGATTCAACATTTTGCTCCTAAGGTGCTGTATCATCTCTCCCTATCACTCTGATCTCAACCTTGATTAAGAGCATGACCCAACCTCCATTATCTTCCTGCCTTTCCTTCTTAATAACCTGATACCCTTGGATATTTAATTCCCACTCATTACTACCCTGAAACCACATTTCTGTAATGCCAATTAAATCATACCTCTTTGAATTGATTTTCACAAGTTCATCGACTTTGTTTCGAATACTACGGACATTCAGACAAAGTGCCCTTTTTCTCAATGTCCCTTTAGAATCTAGCAATCTTCCTGTCTTTTGCATATGATTATGTCACCAGTTTTACTTTTTCTCTTTTCTAACTTTTGCTCTGGTCTCTTTATTGCTTTGTTCTGCTTTTCTGCCTGGACTCTGATCCTCTTGCCATTTTAGTCTACCCTTCCTCACAGTCTCTGCTCGTTGCATCAACTGCTGCATCTTCTGATCTGACATTCTGGGTCCCACTCCCCTTCTACCCCTGCCAACGTAGTTTAAAGCTTCCCCAACAGCTCTAGCAAACCTGTCCACAAGGATATTGGTCCTCCTTGAGTTCAGGTGTAACCCACATCTTTTGTACAGTTCATACCTTCCCCAGAAGAGAACCCAATGATCCACAAATCTGAAACCCTCTTCCCTGCAGCAACTCTTCAGCCACACATTTGTCTGCCATACCTTCCTATTCTTGCCCTCACTAAGGTGTGGAACAGGCAGCAATCCAGAGATTACTACCCTTGAGGTCCTTCTTTTTCTCTTCCTTTCTAACCCCCCAGATTCATTCTTCACAACCTCAACCCTTTTCCTAGCTATGTCATTGGTACCAATGTGTACCACAACTTCTGCTGCTCACTGTCCCCTTTAAGAATGCCGATCTGAGACATCCCTGATCCTGGCAATTAGAAGGCAACATACCATCCAGGTGTCTCGTTCTCGTCCACAGAATCACCTGTCTGTTCTCCTAACCAATGAATCCCTTATCATTATCGCTCTTCTCTTCTTCTCCCTTCCCTTCAAAGCCACAGGGTCAGACTCAGTGCCAGAAACCTGGCCGCAGTGGTTATCCCCTGGTAGGTCCCCCTCAATCCCACCAAACAGTATCTAAAATGGTATACTTATTATTGAGGGGAATGGCCACAGGGGTCCCTGCACTAACTGCTTATTTCCCTTCCTGATGATCACCCAGCTACCCTCATCTTGTAACCTAGGTGTGACTACCTTCCTGTAACTCCTCTCTATCAACTCCTCAGCCTCTAGGTGACCGTGTATGATTCAGAAAAGATTAGTACACAGGTTCAGTTAGCAATTAAGGAAGCTAATAAAATATTATTGTCTACTGCAAGGAGATTTGAATAAAATGGAAGCGGGGGGTAATGCTTCTACATACAGGACATCAGTGAGGCCACACCTGGGGTGGTGTGGACAATATTAATCTCCTTACTTAAAGATGTAAATGCACTGATTACAGTTCAGAGAATGTTTACTCATAACTTGATTGCATGTTTTTTATTTAATGATGCAAGCTTGGACTTGTACCAACTTGAGTTCAGAAGGTTCAGAGGCTACTTGATTGAAACATTTGGAGGGGTTTTGACAGGGTCAAAAGGATGTTTCTTCTTGTGGGATTATCTGGAACTAAAGGTTAAAAATAAGTGATTGTCTATTTAAGACAGAGATAATTTTTTTTCTCTTACAGACAGGCTTGTATATACACTGTGCCTGTTTCAACTCAACAAAGTAGGTAACAGCTTGTGCTGGTCCATTTTTCAGGGTAATATCCTGAACCAATTTCTGAAGAAGAGCTTATGCCCGAAACGTTGATTCTCCTGCTCCTTGGATGCTGCCTGACCTGCTGTGCTTTTCCAGCAACACGTTTTTCAGCTCCTCCCTGAACCAACTCACAGTCAACCTGTCTTGGTTAAAATTTAAACAAGGAGATCCAAGGTGGCTGCGACCTAGCAGGTCTAAGTCTGCAGAGCTCTGCCCAAGACTCAGGCAGAGTGGGGTGCCCACCTTCACTTCACCTGTTCAATTATTTAAAATAGTTTCTGCCCAGCACCCTTAGCCATTTTGCATAGAACTTTAACAGTTTGGTGGGGTATTTTTAAATTACCAAGGGCAAGAGCTCCCGTAGTTCACAACAGGCAGGGACCCCATTCCCCGCCCCCCCCCCCCTCACCCCGGCAGCAGCAGAGACATCCGCAGCAGCCTCGGGGGACTTATCTGCAGAGGCGAGCCTAATCTTGGAGTTCATTAAGCTCCGAGAGAAGATTCATGCATCTTTTAAGGAGACCTGGTCCAGGTGGGAGTAAATCTCAGACATGCTGCAGAAGCATGACCGAGAGATTGAGAAAGTCGGGCAGTGTGTCAGAGGGGCGGAGCTGAGTCATCCATGCTGCTGGGTCATCCGTGGGTTAGGTTTGGGCTCTGGAGCGGCGAGTCCAGACCCTGGAGGAGTATATTGATGACCTCGAGAATCGAAATCATTGGAAAAATATACGATTGCTGGGGAGGAAGGCCAGCTTGTGGATTTCCTGGAGCAATGGCTCCCACAGCTGGGAATCAGAGCTGGGCCGGATACAGGTTGTGTAGGCCCACCGGATCGCTGTACGCAGGCCCAGGTCGGACCAGTGCCCCTGCCTGGTCTTAGTCCAACTTCAACACTACAGGGAAAAACTACTGGAGGCCTCCAGAGTCTTGGGGAAGGATCCCCATGCCATGATATACAAGGGCTCCAAGATAATGTTGTTTCATGACTTTTCTCTGGTTGTGGTATGCAAGAGGAGGGCATTTGACAAGGCAAAGAATGGTCTGAGAGACTTAAATATTCAATATTCCATGCGATACCCGGCAATGCTGTGCTTCAGTAATGGATGATCTGTATATAACTTTGGATCACCGGAAAAAGTAAAAGAATTCCTGGTCACTCTCAAAAAGACTGTGGGACTTGAACTGTATGGGCAACGACTTTATTTTGCCCCCCCCCTTTGTCTTTCCTTCTTCCTTCCTTCCTCTTTCTTTTCTCCATCTTCCCTTGGTGGTGGGGGGTGGGGGGAGCTCGTTCCTTATTCTTTCTTCGGTCTCTTACCTATAGCTCGCGCGGTTTATCGGACTATTGGGGGATGTCTCTGAGTGGGTTTTTATTCTCTTATTTAGTTGCTTAATACTTGCTGGAATTGTAATTTTGTAATCTTTTATATTTTTATCTTGTGCTGTTTTGTTAAGTATATCTAGGTGATAGTGTGGAGGGGTGGGTGGGTGGGTCACCACTATTAGCTTCTGTTTTATAAGATACTGGAATTTATTTTATTTTTTTGTAATGCCTGGGCCGAGGGCAAGGCCTAGCTGGGAGAGGTTATGTCATGGTTATTGGAAGGTAGTAGTGTCCCCTGTGACCTCGGGGGAAAATCTCCCTCTAAATATACTTTATATTATTTTTATTTAGGAGTAGTTCTCAGTTGTTTTGATTTACCTGTTTTAAAGAGTTTGTTTATATGTGAATTGTTTTTGGCCTTTATTCAATGTCTTTAGGGTGGGGTTCTTCCTCCTGGGGGAGTCTCGGGCTTGCCTGGACGATTATGATTAGCCATTCGTTTAGGTGGTGTACCTGAAATGTCAAGGGGAGCCACTCGCCAATCAAAAGGAAAAAGATATTATCAAGTCTTAAAAAAGACTCTCTTACAGGAGACACATCTACTTGACAAGGACGACTTAAAGCTGCAACAGGGTGGGTTTGGGCCAGGTGTTCTTTTCATCTTTCAGTTGAAAAAGTAGGGGAGTAGCCATTCTTATTCGGAAGAATCTTCCCTTTCAAATGTGAAGCCAGATGAAACATGAGTCTGGACAGTATATATTGATTAAAGCCCTAATGTACGGAGAGGATTATGGGATTTTGAATCTTTAGTGCCCTCCATCACACCCTTTTTAATTTGTAATGGAAGCGTTCTCTAATTTGATGGCTCTCGGAGTCCGCCATACAATTATAGGTGGAGATTTTAATTGTATATTGACACACAGACAGACAGGATACCTAGGAGCTCTGCAGGCATATCTTTGAGATCCAGGTAGCTGGCGAATCTGAATAGGGAGATGAGGCTGGTAGATGTGTGGAGGTATCTCCATCCCCAGGGTAGAGACTTTACTTTCTATTCTAACCCACATAAGTGCCATACCAGAATCGACATGTTTTTTTATCCCCTCGAACCTCTTGAACTCGATATTGTCCTGTAAAATAGGTAATACATCTATTTCTGACCATACCGCAGTATATATGGAGGTTAAGACTAGTGATGATGAGATAGGTCCCCAACATTGGCATGTGGACCCTTTTTTATTGAAGGATAGCAAGTTTATAAAATATTTCTTGCAGGAATTTAAAACCTTCTGGGATATCAACTCAGACACGGCCAGTAACCCCTCGACGATGTGGGAGACTGTTAAGGCATACGCGCGAGGCCTGGTTATCTCATTTTCTGGGACCCGGAAAAGACAAAAGGGAGGGCAACAGTGCCTACTCGAGGCTCACCTAAAGGCAGCTGGGGCAGTGTATGCTGATAGGCCCTCCATTACTAAACTACAGCAGATCACAGCCCTTAGGGCAACCTTGAATACCACACTTACTCAAATAGCAAAGAGGGAGATATTATTCGCAAAGCAGAGGCTATTCAAATACGGTGACAAGCCTGGCAGGTATCTAGCGTACCTTGTCAGAAAGAAAAAGGTTCCCCAAGCCATTACATCTATTAGAAAGAGTGAATGTGAGGTGCTGCATTTTGGGAAAGCAAATCTCAGCAGGACATATACACTTAAGGTAAGGTAAGATCCTAGGGAGTGTTGCTGAACAAAGAAACCTTGGAGTGCAGGCTCATAGCTCCTTGAAAGTGGAGTCGCAGGTAGATAGGATAGTGAAGAAGGCGTTTGGTATGCTTTCCTTTATTGGACAGAGTATTGAGTACAGGAGTTGGGAGGTCATGTTGCGGCTGTACAGGACATTGGTTAGACCACTGTTGGGATATTGTGTGCAATTCTGGTTTCCTTCCTATCGGAAAGATGTTGTGAAACTTGAAAGGGTTCAGAAAAGATTTACAAGGATGTTGCCAGGGTTGGAGGATTTGAGCTATAGGGAGAGGCTGAACAGGCTGGGACTGTTTTCCCTGGAGCGTTGGAGGCTGAGGGGTGACCTTGTAGAGGTTTACAAAATTCTGAGGGGCATGGATAGGATAAATAGACAAAGTCTTTTCCCTGGTGTCAGGGAGTCCAGAACTAGAGGGCATAAGTTTAGGGTGAGAGGGGAAAGGTATAAAAGAGACCTAAGGGGCAACTTTTTCACGCAGAGGGTGGGACGTGTATGGAATGAGCTGCCAGAGGAAGTGGAGGCTGGTACAATTGCAACATTTAAGAGGCATTTGGATGGGTATATGAATAGGAAGGGTTTGGAGAGATATGGGCCGGGTGCTGGCAGGTGGGACTAGATTGGGTTGGGATATCTGGTCGGCATGGACGGGTTGGACTGAAGGGTCTATTTCCATGTTGTCCATCTGTATGACTCTATGGGTACTGGTACCCTGACTGATAATCGTAAAAAGATCAATGCAGCCTTCAGGAAGTACTATTTTGAATTGTATAAGTCGCAGGACTGTGAGGACAGAACGAGGAAGATGGAGTCTTTCTTTAAAAATCTGGCCCTCCTGGGCCTAACCTCGGAGCAGGTGTCGTTCTTGAATGTCCCCCTGACAACCCAGGAAGTACAGGAAGCAGTGAGGCAGTTTCAGAGTGGCAAAGCACCTGGACCAGATCAATTCCAGACTGAGTTTTATAAAGAATTTATAGGGGCCTGGCCGGCTCACATATAAATATGTATAACCATTCATATAGTCAGGGCTGCCTCCCGCCTTTGTTGAGAGAAGTAAATATTCTCTCATTCTTAAGAAGGGAAAGACCCCAGAAGACTGCTCCTCATATAGACCCATATGCTTGTTAAAAGTGGATTTTAAAATTCTCTCAAAAATGTTAGCATTAAGACTAGAGAGGATCTTACCATTCATTATAAAAGAGGACCAGACGAGGTTTATAATGGGTTGCGGATCAGCTAATAACACTAGAAGAATCTTAAATATGGTGAAAGCCTGCCAGCAGGGTGGCACAGAGGCTCAGTGGTTAGCACTGCTACCTCACAGCAGCAGGGTCCTAGGTTCAATTCTAGCCTTGGGCAACTGTCTGTGTGGAGTCTGCACTTTCTCCTTGTGTCCGCGTGGGTTTCCTCTGGGTGCTCTGATTTCCTCCCACAGTCCAAAGATGTGCAGGTCAGGTGAGTTGGCCATGTTAAATTGCCCATAGTGTTAGGTGCATTAGTCAGAGGGAAGTGGGTCTGGTTGGGTTACTCTTTCGAGGATTGGTGTGGACTGGTTGGGCTGAAGGGCCTGTTGCCACAGTGTAGGGAATCTAATCTAAAAATATCTTTTCTATATGCTGGAATGGTTCGGCGTTGGAGAGGTCTTTGCTAAATGGGTTTCAGTATTATATAATGATCCCAAAGCAGCGGTGATCACCAACAGCTTAAGTGCGGATGGCATTAGAGTCGGCGGAGGCTATCATCAGGGATGTCCTCTCTCACCATTATTATTTACAATAGTGAATATTCCTGATGAAGGGCTTTTGCCCGAAACATCGATTTTCCTGCTCCTTGGATGCTGCCTGAACTGCTGTGCTTTTCCAGCACCACTCTAATCTAGAATCTGGTTTCCAGCATCTGCAGTCCTTGTTTTTACCTATTTACGCAAGGGACTGAGCCACTAGCAGAAGCTATACAAACTGACCCTAACATAACGGCTCTGGAGGCTCTGATCGGGCAAGCACAAAATCACCCTCTATGCGGATGATATCCTCCTTTTCTTGAGCGATCCTTTGACATTTGTGCCCGCCTACTTCAAGTGGTCAATTTGTTTGGTATGTTCTCAGGCTACAAAATCAATTTTGTGAAATCGGAGGCCATGGCATTGAGAGGCGTTGCTGGTATATCCAATTTTCCGGACGGATCCGGTTTTCCCTTTCGGTGCTCACTAGAAGGTTTTCTGTACTTAGGCATTTTCATTACTCCGGCATTTGGTCCTGCTCCTCGGATGCTGCCTGAACTGTTGTGCTTTTCCGGCACCACTCTAATCCAGCAATATAAAGCCAATTATACACACTTATTAGGGGAAATAAGACAGGACCTTCAACGCTGGGAAGATCCCCCAATATCTTGGTTAGGCAGAGTAGCATTAGTTAAGATGAATATTTTACCTCGTCTTTTATGACACCCGAGAAAGCTCCCCTTGATGCTGCCGAGACAGGCACTGCGTAAGCTTTATGGTTGGCTTGCTCCTTTATTTGGAGTCATAAACGGCCCCTTATCAAATTAGAAAAGCTGCAGCTTCCACAAGTAAGGGGAGGGCTGCACTTTCCGGATTTCAGGAGGTACCAATTGAGCTCCAAATTATCTTATGTAGCTGATTGGATCTCTTGTGACCCACAATCAATCTGGTTAGATATTGAGACCACCCAATCAAAATGTCCCCTTATCAATTTACTATTTATGGACAAGGTGAGAGTTATTACGGATTATTGTAAAAATCCTATTGTATTAAATACAATCAAAGTCTGGAGGACAATGTGACAAGATGAGGGTAAACTACAAAAAACCTCCCCTTATACCCCTATAGTGGAAATATTAGGGCTCCAGCCAGGCCTGACCGATGCTATATTCAAAATCTGGGAATCCAGATCTGTTTCGGAGATCTGTTCGATAGGGAGGTCATAATGTCCTTTGAGCAACTCTGCCAGAAGTTTGGGCTGCCCAGCAGGGATCTCTTTCGGTATTTTCAAATACAAGACTTTATACGAAAGAAGACCACACTGATATACAATCCTTATAAATCGGATAGGGAAAGGAGAGTGCCTCAGCCGATGGGTCCGCCCTCGGTCAGTACTCTCTATCACCTACTATGCAAAAGGTATCGAAGGCCATGGAATGGTTATATAAAACCTGGAGTCAAGAATTAGGGTTGGAAATTTCCATAGAAATGTGGGAGAACGTCTGGGAAAATGCCAGGAAGATGTCTATCTGTAGCAGAACTCAAGCTACTCAATTGAAGATATTTCACAGGGTTCACATGGCACCTGAACGACTTGCAAAGTTCAAGACAGGAGCATCTTTGATGTGTCCTAAATGTAAAATTGAAGTTGGTACTCTTACACATTGTCTGTGGACATGCCATAAGATCCACAGGTAATGGGACAGAGTAGCGAATGCCTTGACAAAGACTTTGGCTGTGGAGATTGGATTGGACCCGGTGTCCCTCCTCTTGGGCTCCCCAAATTTCCCATCTTTGGTTGTATACTGGAGGAAATTATTCACTATCCTTTCCATTTGTGTGAGGAAAAATATTTTAGTGAATTGGGTATCCAAAGGTCCCCCAGGACTTTCAAACTGGTACAGGATAGTCATGGAATATATTCCCCTTGACTTCCTTCCGAATATGGTGCACCAAAAAATGGAATTATTTTATAGAACATGGCAGCCCTTCTTGAACTATACTGACACAGATATTTCGGCCATAATGTCCAGGGCCTTTGTTTAGCCATGGTAATGGTTCTGGCTGGTATGGGGGCCCCCAGGAGGAGGAATCCCATATAAATACAGGTTTTGTTATGACTTGATATAAATCTATTTTGAGTATGTATTTAGTTATTTATTTACCTATTTGTTTATTGGTAGTAATGTGTGATTTCCTATTTTATGTTTTGGTTGTTTGTAGAATAGATTAGTAGTTAGTTCATTTTAAAATGTCATATTGGTGTTGTTATTATATTATAAAGTGGAATATACTAATTTGTATTATTTTTGTAATTTTGTAAAAAATTTTAAAAATCTTCTTTTTCAATAAAAATATCTATAAAAAAAATAAACAAAACCAAAACGTTAGCTGTCATTCACCATTAATTGTTGCATTTTTATGGCAAAGTCTCTACCAAGCATAGTCCATTTGCCAACAAATCAGCATTCCTCTCTTGTGCAGTATAAATGTTATTTTCCCTTTGAATTAGTATTCTTGTGAATTGTCCTGGTTAGCGCAAAACAAAAATTTCCAAGACAATGTGTTTTTTTTGGTAATGTTATCATATCTCTTTCTCTTCTAGCATTCATTCAGCTTGACTGTATTGCTATGCCATTGATTTGATTCCATCTGCAATCCTTAGATGAATCATCACTCCCTTTGTAAATTAGAACTGAATACTGGTTGAAGAGTGACATGGAGTCAGGAGACTCCAGTATTTTTCCCTGTTTCTTCTTGAATGCTTAATGGTCATTCATTCTCTGTATCTCTCCATACTCTTAAGCTGTGGAAGATCCAAATCAATCAACATCGTATGCATGCAAATCTCAATTTCAGAGATATGCCAAGTGACATAAGCTGCTGCTCAAGCTCCAAAACCCAGGAACATATTACTTTCTAATTGAAGTTTCTAATATTAAAACAAGACCAATAAACACAAAACATGGTGATATTCATTTTTGGAACATCTAAATTAGTTTTCTATATTACCTGCGGCAGTTGTTTAGCAATATCCCCTCCAACAAAGACAGCCTCCAGATAAATCCACAGATTTTGTACTAAGAGCCACTGTTCTATTATAGTTGTGCATACTGTCAGATTGTGGACCCAGAGTTGAATATCTTTTTTATAGTAAGCATTATACCTGCATGGAAAAAATAATTCCAGAAGTCTAATAAGTAATAGGAAATTAAATCATCCATTCAAAACTACACTCCTTCAATTTTAACATTAAATGGAATTTAATAAACACCTCCGGTGTGGAGCTACCATAGATTGGCTGCAAACCCACTGCCATTTCCATGTAGAAGAACAAGTGCAGCAGATACATGGGAACACCACCTATTGCAAGATCCTCCCCCCCACCCTCCAGCCCCCCATGCCACTCACCATCCTGACTTGATGAGTGTTGCTGTTACTTCACTGTTGCTGGTCAAAATCCTTGAATTGCTTACCAAAGGGCAATGTGATCCAAACTACAAGGTGTGAACTGCAGTGATTCAAGAAGGCAGCTCATCACCACATTACCAAGGATAAATAGGGATGAACCATAAATGGTGGTCATCCAACGATGCGCACATCCATGACTGAATTTTAAAAAGACAGATATCTCTACAGAGCTATTTATGGATGGGGTGCGAATCAGCAGTTTGAGTGCCAAGGAGAGATAGTTTCATTCTCTGTTGTTGAAGATAGACATCATTTGGCACTTGGATGGTATAAATATTAATTTCTACATATTAGGGACAAGCCAGACCCCCCAAAAAATTTCAAGAAGATAGCCCAGACCCAGTGGTTAGCACTGCTGCCTCACAGCGCCAGAGACCCAGGTTCAATTCCCGCCTCAGGCGACTTTCTGTGTGGAGTTTGCACCTTCTCCGCGTGTCTGCGTGGGTTTCCTCCGGGTGCTCCGGTTTCCTCCCACAACCCAAAAATGTGCAGGTTAGGTGAATTGGCCATGCTAAATTGCCCATAGTGTTAGGTGAAGGGGTAAATATATGGGAATGGGTCTGGGTGGGTTGCGCTTCGGCAGGTCGGTGTGGACTTGTTGAGCCGAAGGGTCTGTTTCCACACTGTAAGTAATCTAATCTAATCTAACTTTTCTAGTTGTTTTAAGCAGGTGAAGAGTGTCTATATCAGGAGTAATGCAGCTCACCCAATCACTTGGTTTTAAATAAAACAGTTGAAACTTTATTGCTGGAACAGCACAGCAGGTCAGGCAGCATCCAGGGAACAGGAGATAGGGAACAAGAGGACAGAATATAGAATAGCATATCTCATCTGAAAACCCAATCAAATCTATTGCAACTTAATAAAGCTGTTCCACATACTTGTAACATCACCATAAACTCCTCCTTGGCAAAAAAGGTAAATTCAAACATAGATTCTTACAGGAGAGATGTCAGAGAAGAGAGAGTATCAGCATGGAGCTGCTTCTTTGCTTCCAGTAGCATGTCTGTGTACCCAGCAAAAACATTCCACTGTACCTGTGTTTTGGTTTTTGCTGCTGTTTACCTATTATTTACTTATCTATGCGATTTAACTATGTGACCTGCCCATATTGCTTGCAAGACTAAGCTTTTCACTGTGCCTCGATACATGTGACAGTAAATTCAATTCAATTCAACCAGTAGCTGCAAAACAGCAAGACTGCTAAAACAAAAACAAAGAAGGTGAGCTGGAAGAACTGGACACACCCCTTTCATTGTACACAGATCTTTGAAAGTTGCCACTCAGGTAAATAGTGCGGTGAAGAAGGCATATGGCGTACTGGCTTTTATTGGTAGAGGAATTGAGTTCCGGAGTACTGAGGTCATGTTGCAGTTGTATAAGACTCTGGTGCGGCTGCATCTGGAGTATTGTGTGCAGTTTTGGTCGCCATACTATAGGAGGGATGTGGAGGCACTGGAGCGGGTGCAGAGGAGGTTTACCAGTATGTTGCCTGGTATGGTAGGAAGATCATATGAGGAAAGGCTGAGGCACTTGGGGTTGTTTTCATTGGAGAAAAGAAGGTTTAGGGGTGACTTGATAGAGGTGTACTAGATGATTAGGGGTTTAGATAGGGTCGACAGTGGGAATCTTTTTCCACGTATGGAGTCAGCTATTACAAGGGGGCATAGCTTTAAATTAAGGGGGGGTAGGTATAGGACAGATGTTAGGGGTAGGTTCTTTACTCAGCGAGTCGTGAGTTCGTGGAATGCCCTGCCAGTAGCAGTGGTGGACTCTCCCTCATTATGGGCATTTAAGCGGGCATTGGATAGGCATATGGAGGATAGTGGGCTAGTGTAGGTTAGGTGGGCTTGGATCGGCGCAACATCGAGGGCCAAAGGGCCTGTACTGCGCTGTATTCTTCTATGTTCTATGTTCTATTGCACGAGTGTTTTTTTAACTTGAAAGTCTTTTCCCTGAGGTAGTATCTGTTAGCTATCATCAAATTGGTCCTAAAACCCATACAAACACATACCAGAACGTTTGCATTTATGACCCCTCTTGATAAAAAAAGGACTGAATAACCATTGTTTTATGATAAGAAAATTAAAGTTATGCAAGTCAATTTGATTTTAGAATAGGATACAAAGTCGACATCAAGGGCCACTGTTCTATGTTTTATGTTTTAACCTTGTCAAAAAAGCATCATCATCATATACTTAGCTACCCAAACCTGAATGTTGCCCAGGTCTTGCCATGCATATTGGCATGGATGTCTTAAGTCTCTGAGGATAGTTGTACATGAGAATGGTACAATTCATCACCAAACATCCTTACTTCTGACTTTATTATCAGGAGTCGAGTTATCTATGAAGTAGTTGAAGATACTTGGGCCTAGGACACTACCATGAGGAACTCAGGACAGTGATGCTCTGGGGCTGAGATAACTGACCTCCAAAAAAAAAAATTATTTTCCCTTGTGTTAAATGACTTGAAGAGAGAACATAGAGAGTTAGATTGGAAGCTAGAAGACAGGACAAGTGTTTAGTAATCTCAGGATTACTGTCAGCACCAAGTGCTTGTGAGGCTAGGGATAGAGAGCGAGTGCAGATGAACATGTGGCTGCAGGGTTGATGTAGGAGGGAGGGCTTCAGATATGTGGATCAATAGGATACCTTCTGGGCAAGGTGGCACCTGTACAAGAGAAACAGGTTGCACCTGAATTAGAGACGCGCCAATATCCTGGGCAGGAGGTTTTGCTGGAGTCCTTCAGGAGGGTTTAAACTAGGTTACCAGGGAGATGGGAACCAGAGCAATGGATCAGACGATGGAGTGGGCAGTGAACAGCCAGATACAGTGTGCAGAGAGTCTGTGAGGAGGGATAGGCACTTGATAGGGCAGAGGTGTAGTCAATGCGATGGGTTAAAGTGTATCTATTTTAATGTGGACGGTATGGGAAGATATTTCATTGGGGGAGGGGGAATTACAATGATATTAGGCAGGAACTGGAGCACCTAAGTTGGGAACAGATGTTCTCAGGGAAATGCACAACAGAAATATGTCGATTGTTGAGGAAGCACTGCTGATAGTGCTGGACAGGTTTGTCCCACTGAGGCAAGGGAGGGATGGTAGGTTGAAAGAACATTGGGTGATAAGGGATATGGAACATCTAGTCAAGAAGAAGAAGGAAGCTTACTTAAGGTTGAGGAGGCAAGGATCAGACAGGTCTACAGAGGATTACAAGATAGCCAGGAAGGAACCAAAGAATGGACTTAGGTGAGTTAGAGGGGGGCCGTGAAAAAGTTTTAGCAGATAGGATTAAGGAAAACCCTAAGACATTCTACACTTCTGTGAGGAACAAGAATATGGCCAGAATGAGGGTAAGGCTGATCAGGAATAGTGAAGGGAACTTGTGCCTGAAGTTGAAGGAAGTAGGGAAAATCCTTAATGAGTACTTTGTTTCAGTATTCACTACTAACAAGGACCCTTGACAGCATGAAACAGACTGATATGCTAGAAAAACATAAGGATAGATAAAGCCCCTGGGCCAGATGGAATATATCCTTGGTTACTACAGGAAGTGAGGGAAGAGATTGGTGTACCTTTGGCGATGACCTTTGCGTTTTCACTATCCACTGGAGTGGTGCCAGATGATTGGAACATGGCAATTGTTATCCCTTGTTCAAGAAAAGCAATAGGGAAAACCCTGGGAATTACAGTCAGTCTTATGTTAGTGGTGATCAAAGTACTGGAGAGGATTCTGAGAGATAGCATTTATGATTACTTGGAAAAACATAGTTTGCTTAGAGATAGTCAGCATGGCTTTGTGAGAGGTGGGTCATGTTTCACAAACTTTATTGAATTCTTTAAGGATGGTCACCTAATTACGGAAATATGTGGAAGCTTTAGAGAGGGTGCAGAGGAGATTTATCAGGATGCTGCCTGGACTGGAGGGCATGTCTTATAAACAGGTTGAGGGAACTAGGGCTTTTCTCATTGGAGCAAAGAAGGATGAGAGATGACTTGATAGAGGTGAACAAGATGTTGAGATGCAAAGATAAAGTGGATACCCAGAGACTTCTTCCCATGGCGGAAATAGTATCACGAGGGGGCAAAATTTTAAGGTAACTGGAGGAAGATTTAGGGGAGATGTCAGAGATAGGTTCTTTACTCAGAGAGTGGTGGTTGGGTGAAATGCATTTCCAGCAGTGGTAGTAGAGTCAGATATATTAGGGACTTTTAAGCGACTCTTGGATCAGCACATGAAAGTTAGTACAATGAAGGGTATGTCGGTTAGTCTGGTCTTAGAGTAGAATAAAAGACTGGCACAACATCGAGGGCCGAAGGGTCTCTGTTGTGCTATACTGTTCTATGTTCTATGATGAACATAGTATGTTTCCATGATTCCCATTGACTTCAGTTTAGCAGGGGTTCCTTAATGCCACATGTGGTCAGATGTGAATTGCTGTCAAGCACAGTCACTTTCACCATATCGTGGAGTACAGCCCTTTTGACCATGTAGGGACCAAGGTTTCAATGAAATGAGCAGCTGAGGGGAATGAAATCCAAATTGAGTGTCAGTGAGCAGATTATTGTTGAGTAAGTGGCACTTGATAACACAGTCAATGACACCTTCCCTCACTGAGCTGATGAATGAGAGTAGACTCTAATGGCAGGATAATAGGCTGTGCTTGGCATTGTCCTTTGTTTTGTATACAGGGCATAGCTAGGAAAGTTTCCACATTGTCTGACAGATGCCAGTATTGTAGCTGAACTGAAACAGTTTGGCTTGGGGCATAACAAGTTCTGGAGCAGAAGTCTTCAGTACAATTGGCAGAGTATAATCAGGGCCTATTGCTTTTGTAACATCTAATGTATACAGCGTAGGGAGTGAATAAAATTGGCTTAAAGTTAGTACACATGATGATGGGTACACAGAAATATAGAAAACGGAAACAAAAATCAGCCATTCAGCCTGTCAAGCTTGCTCTGTTATTCAATATGACCACTGCTGATTATCCAACTCAGTACCTTCTTCTGCTTTCGATCCATATCTTTTGATCTCTTTAGCTCAAAGAATTACATCCACCTCCTTCTTGAAAACATTCAATGTTTTGGGGTCAACCACTTTATGTGGTAGAGAATTCACAGGCTCATCACTTTTGGTTGAAGAAATTATTCCTAATTACTCCTAAACTGAGGTCTCACCAAAATCCTATATAACTGCAGCAAGATATCTCTGCTTCTGTACTCAAATCCTCTCACTATAAAAGTCAACATACTACTTTCCTTCTCCACTGCCTACTGCACAATATGCTTACCTTCGGCACTTGGTATACAAGGACCCCAGGTCTTGTTGCACTTCACATCTTTTGATCAATTGTCTTTCAGATAATGATCTGCCTTCCTATTTTTGCTGCCAAAGTGGTACTTAATTTTCACGCAGCTTGTCCAAATCACACTGAAGCATTTCTGCATCCTCCTCACAGTTCATCCTCCCACCCAGCATTAGGTATTTCAGGTGAAGGCCATGAGAGATTGTAAAATTGGTACTTCTGGCTGAAGTTTCTTGCAAATGTTTCAACCTTGCCTGTTGCACAGATGAGCTAGGTTCCCGTTATTGAGGCTGGGGATGTTTGGAGATTCTCCTCTGCCTATCAGCTGTTTAACTGGTCACCATCATTCATGACCAAATGTGTCAGGACTGCAGAGATTTGATCCAGTTATTGGTTGTACAATCAGTTAGCTTTGTTTGTCACATAATGCATCCAGAGTTTGAAATGCAAGTAGACCTGTGCTGTAGTTTCAGCAGGTTGACACCTTGCATTTATAGGGCACCTACTGCTATATCTGCATTCTTCATTAAACCAGTAGTTGATCCCTGGCTTAGTAATGGTAATATGGGTGACATGGAAGACATAAAGTTACAGATTGCAATTCAATACAATTCTGCTGCTGTTGATCATAATGATCCTCATGAATGTAGTCTTGAATTGTCATAGCTGTCCAAAATCTCTCCAATATATGATGGTAGTGCTACATAACATGATGGAGACAGTCTCAAATATGATGGCAAGACTTTGTCTCTATATTGACTTTGCAGTGGTCATTCCTATGGATTCTGTTATGAATAGATGCATCTGCTATGTATCGATTGGTAAGGATGAGGTTGAGAACATTTTTCCTTTTTGGTTCCCTCAATACCTACCATAGACCCAGTATGGCAGCAATGTTCTTTGGGACTCGGCCAGCTTGGCCAATAATGTTGTTTTAGACACTGACATCCCCCACCTCAAATATATTCTGCACCCTTATCGCCCTTAGAGTACCCTAATATTGATGTTCAACATGGGTGAGTACCAATTCCTCACATGAGGGGTGTGGTATATGGTAATGAGCAGGGTGTTCCTGTGCTAATTTTTGACCTGATGTTTTGAGATCTCAATGGACTTGGAGACAATGTTGAAGACTCCTGGGGCAACAGAGAAAATTTGTCCTGACTAAAACACTGTGACCTGGTGGGTCTGTGCTGTGCTGAGGTAGAATATGGTGTGGGAACATATATTTTTCTTTTTGGACTATAAGCTAGACTGGAAAGTGAAAAAATATGCATAGTACCTCAGGAGACATCATAAAAGGAGACATTTGTCCTCACTGCCTTCAAAGCTGAAAACAGACTTGTTAGCAAATTCTTTTCAGGGAACTCCTGTACTACCTGCCTGGTTCTCTCAGACAACCTAAAACGTAACCAGTCCTTATCTCTCTGCTCACCCCTAAGATGCAAGGTGCCACCTTCCTAAATATGCTAGTCATATTGTCCTCTGTTCATGTGGTTCCAAAGTTGGAGCTCCAGCTTGTATAGATGATGACACTGTGTGTTCTTCTGGGGCATGTGATGTCTCATTAACATTCTATCACTCTGCTCTCATCAACCATCTTTGTCACTTCCTCAAAAAATTCAATAAAGTTTGTGAGACAAGACCTCCTCCATACAAAGCAATGCTGCCTATTGCTTATACATCTATATTTTTCCAAATGCAAGTAAATCTTGTCCATAAGAATTTTATGCAATAATATCCCAATCACTGATGTAAGGCTTACTATCTTCTAATTCTTGTGGATGTTATCTTTTCAAGGATGAGGATTCCCAAATCCTCATAAAAGGAGACATTTCTGCGGTGGCTTTCTAGGTGGGTTTCTGCGGTGTTTCTCCATTTAAATAATATTCAGCTGTTCTATTTTTCCTGTCAAACTGCTTACTTCACATTTTACCACATTATTCTTCCTAAATTTGCCAACTTGCCTAACCTAACGCCCCCAGGCCTAACCCCGCCCCCACACCCAGCTCCAGCCCCACACCAGGTCCTAGCTCCCAGCCCTGCCGTGTTTTCACCATCCCTCCAGACCTACCCCTCTCTGAGGATGAAAGATCAGTCCTCAGCAGAGGCCTCACCTTCATTCCCCTACGCTCTCGGATTAATGAGTTCAACACACGGCGTGACATCGAACAATTCTTCCGCCGCCTTCGCCTCCGTGCCTACTTCTTCAATCAGGATTCCCGCCCACCCTCTGACGACCCCTTCTCACGCCTCCAACACACCCCATCCACCTGGACACCCCGTGCTGGCTTCCTACCTGCCCTCGACCTCTTCATTGCCAACTGCCGCCGCGATATTAACCGCCACCTGAACTCCCCCACCCCTCTCACACACTCCAACCTCTCACCCTCGGAACGCGCAGCCCTCCACTCCCTCCGTTGCAACCCCAACCTCACTATCAAACCAGCAGATAAGGGAGGCGCAGTAGTAGTTTGGCGCACCGACCTTTACACCGCTGAGGCCAAACGCCAGCTCGCAGATACCTCCTCCTACTGCCCCCTTGACCATGACCACAGCCCCCACCACCAAACCATCATCTCCCAGACCGTCCATAACCTCATCACCTCAGGGGACCTCCCATCCACCGCCTTCAACCTCATAGTCCCACAACCCCGCACCGCCGCTTCTACCTCCTGCCCAAAATCCACAAACCTGACTGCCCCGGCCGACCCATTGTCTCCGCCTGCTCCTGCCCCACCGAACTCATCTCCGCATACCTTGACACCGTCCTGTCCCCCTTAGTCCAAGAACTCCCCACTTACGTTCGGGACACCACCCATGCCCTCCACCTGCTCCAGGATTTTCACTTCCCGGTCCCCAACGCCTTATTTTCACCATGGACATCCAGTCCCTGTACACTTCCATCCCCCATCACGAAGAACTCAAAGCCCTCCGCTTCTTCCTTTCCCGCCGTACCGACCAGTACCCTTCCACTGACACCCTCCTTCGACTGACTGAACTGGTCCTCACCCTGAACAACTTCTCTTTCCAATCCTCCCACTTCCTCCAAACCAAAGGAGTAGCCATGGGCACCCGCATGGGCCCCAGCTATGCCTGCCTCTTCGAAGGATATGTGGAACAGTCCATCTTCCGCAACTACACTGGCCCCACCCCCCACCTTTTCCTCCGCTACATCAATGACTGTATCGGCGCCGCCTCGTGCTCCCACGAGGAGGTTGAACAGTTCATCCACTTCACCAACACCTTCCACCCCGACCTCAAATTCACCTGGACAGTCTCAGATTCCTCCCTCCCCTTCCTCGACCTTTCTATTTCTATCTCAGACGACCGAATCAACACGGACATCTACTACAAACCGACCGACTCCCACAGCTACCTGGACTACACCTTCTCCCACCCTGCTTCCTGTAAAAACGCCATCCCATTCTCCCAATTCCTTCGACTCCGCCGCATCTGCTCCCAGGAGGACCAGTTCCAAAAACGTACAACTCAGATGGCCTCCTTCTTCAAGGACCGCAATTTCCCCCCCCGACGTGGTCGACGATGCCCTCCACCACATCTCTTCCACTTCCCGCTCCTCCGCCCTTGAGCCCCGCCCCTCCAACCGCCACCAGGACAGAACCCCACTGGTCCTCACCTATCACCCCACCAATCTCCATGTACAGCGCATCATCCGCTGTCATTTCCGCCACCTCCAAACGGACCCCACCACCAAGGATATATTTCCCTCCCCTCCCCTATCAGCATTCCGTAAAGACCACTCCCTCCGTGACTCCCTCGTCAGATCCACACCCCCCACCAGCCCAACCTCCACTCCCGGCACCTTCCCCTGAAACCGCAGGAGGTGCAAGACTTGCGCCCACACCTCCCCCCTCACCTCCCTCCGTGGCCCTAAAGGAAACTTCCATATCCGCCACAAATTCACCTGCACCTCCACACATCATCTATTGCATCCTCTGCACCCGATGTGGCCTCCTCTATATGGGGGAGACAGGCCGGCTACGTGCGGAGCGTTTCAGAGAACACCTCTGGGACACCCGGACCAACCAACCCAACCACCCTGTGGCTCAACACTTCAACTCCCCCTCCCACTCCACCAAGGATATGCAGGTCTTTGGACTCCTCCATCGCCAGACAACAACAACACGACGGTTGGAGGAAGAGCACCTCATCTTCCGCCTAGGAACCCTCCAACCACAAGGGATGAACTCGGATTTCACCAGTTTCCTCATTTCCCCTCCCCCCACCTTGTCTCAGTCAAATCCATCGAACTCAGCACCGCCTTCCTAACCTGCAATCTTCTTCCTGACCTCTCCGCCCCCACCCCAGTCTGACCTATCACCCTCACCTTGACCTCTTTCCACCTATCACATTTCCGACGCCCCCCCCCCCAAGTCCCTCCTCCCTACCTTTTATCTTAGTCTGCTGGACAAACTTTCCTCATTCCTGAAGAAGGGCTTATGCCCGAAACGTCGATTCTCCTGTTCCCTGGATGCTGCCTGACCTGCTGCGCTTTTCCAGCAACACATTTTCAGCTCTGATCTCCAGCATCTGCAGTCCTCACTTTCTCCTCCTTTTAACCTAACATTCACAAACCTGGCTGTCGCACATTCACTTTCCTCATCCAAGTCATGAGTATGTATTATAAATAATTATGATGATTCCTGTGGCTCATCACTAGTTTTAGTTTGCCATCTTGAAAATCCCCATTAAGCAAACTCTCTATCTTCTTTTAGACAGCCAAACCTTTCTCGATGCTGATGTACCACCTCTAACATCACAACCTTTTATCTTATGAAGCAGCCTAATGTGTGATACCTTATCAAATTCCTTTGAAAATCCAAATATATTACATCCACTGCTTCCCCTTTAACTATATTATTTGTAATATCCTCAAACAATTCTCTCTCAAATGGCTTTTCCTTTGCAAAGCCATTCTGGGTCTGCTTGACCATATTACACATTTCAAATGTTCTGCTATTAAACCCTTTAACATTTTCCCAATGACAAACATTAAGCTAACTGGCCATAGCTTTCTGTCTTTTGTCTCCCCTTTCTAAAAAGGCTTCATGCCAAAGTTTTGAAGGAAGTAGCAATTGAGATAAATGAGCAAGTAGTTTTCCTATGTAATTCTGTAATTTATGGATATATTCCTGCTGACTGGAAATAGCAAATGCATCTTCACTACTTAAGAATGGAAGAAGAGGGAAGATGGAGATCCTACAGATCGTGATAGTGTGACAACTGTAATAGGGAAAATATACAGCATTTTATAAAGGAGACGATAACTGAACATTTGGCAGAGTCAACCTGGATTTGTGAAAGGGAAATCAGTTTGTCAAAATTGTTGGGCATTTTTTGAGGATGTTGTTTGTCATGTACAGAAAGAAGAACCAATGGGATGTGGTCCATTTGGATTTTCAGAAGACTTTTGATAATGTCTCACACAAATTTGCAAATACGCTTAGAGCATATGGGACTTGCGGATTATACTAGAATGGTTTGAGAACTGGTTAATCAACAGAAAGCAGATTTGGAATAAACAGATAATTTTCAATATGGCAGGTTGTTGTGGGCAGGATACTGCAGGATCAGTACTAGGCCCACAACTGTTCACAATCTATGTAATTAGTTTAGATGTGGGGACCAATTGTAAAGTTTCAAAACTTGTCAACACCAAACTGATTGGGAATATGAATTATGAGGAAGATGAGAAGAGTACTTCAAGAGGACTTGGACAGTCAAAGTAAATGGGCTAGTAATGACAGATGGAATACAATGTGGATAAATGTCAAGTTTTTTGGTAGAAAAAACAGAAATACAGACTATTTATTAGATGGCGAGAGTTTGGGAAGTGCATGTGTTGAAAAAGATCAGATTGACCTTGTTTATTAGGCACCAGAGACTCGCATGCTGGCACAATAACCATTAGAAAGATATTTTTTCCACAACTTTGGATAAATGCTAGCATTTCAGCTACACTGGGATATCCATCTAGGAGAGAAAAGAGGCACAGCCAATTATGGAGCACATGCTTTCAGTACACATAACTGAATGCTGTCAGGGTATATATACCCTGTGCAGAATCTAGTGTCTTTAGCAGTTTCGTGATATCACATAAAGTGAATAACACTTGTTGTAAATTGACATCTATGTAATGAGAGTATCAGATGGAGGCCAAGGTGGATTATTCTCTCAGCATTTTTGTTTGAAGATTGCTGCAAATACTTTAGCTTTGTCATTTACACTAATATGCTGAGTTTTCTCCATTAATGAGGATGTGAATATTTGTGGAACTACATATGAGTAGTTTAATTGGGAGAAAGTGAGCACTGTAGATGTTGGAGAACAGAGTCAAAGAGTGTGGTGCTGGAAAAGCACAGCCAGTCAAGCAGCATCTGAGGAGCAGGAGAGTCGACATTGCAAACATAAGCTCTTCATCAGGATTGAGGGAGTGGCCCAAGGGGGCTGAGAGATAAATGGGAGGGGGGTGGGGCTGGGGTAAGGTAGCTGAGAATGCAATAGGTAGATGAAGTTGGGGGTGAAGGTGATAGATCAGAGAGGAGGGTGGAGCGGAAAGGTGGAAAGAAAGATGGAAAGGTAGGACAAGTCAAGAGGGTGGTGCCGAGTTGGAACGTTGGATCTGGGATAAGGTGGGGGGAGGAGAAATGAGGAAATTGGTGAAATCCACATTGATTCTGTGTGGTTGGAGGGTCTCAAGGCAGAAGATGAGACGTCCTTCGTCCAGGCTTCGGGTGATAATGGCTTGGCACTAGGAGTAGTTTAATTGTCCACCTTGAATTGAATGTTTCTCCATTATAGAGGACTGTTAAGATTCAAATATATTGCCGTGGATCTGAGGTCAAACTTAGATCAAATCAGGTAGGATTTTCACTCCAGAACATTAATGAAAAACAGACAGTTTTTTGAAACAACTGTTACATGGTCGCTATTCAACCAGCTTTATTGGATTTAAGTTTCAACATTTGGGTAATGGTTTTAAAATATATAATAATGACTTTTCAGACAAAAGAAAAATAGATGGAAAGATAAATTGCAGGAGGGATACAGACAATTTACAGAGAGATGTTGATAGACTAAGTCAATGGACAAAAATTAGCAAATGGACCATAATGTGGGAAAATGTGAAGTTGTTTATTTTGGAAAGCAGAACAAAAAAGATGGAGTATTATGGAAGTCAAGAAAAAGCTGCAGAAAGCAACAACTCAAAGGGAGTAGGGGTAGTTGTATGTGAAACCCAGAAAGCTAGCTCAGGTGTAGCAGGTAATCAGGAAGTCGAATGGAATGTTGGTCCTTATTCCAAGGGGATTGGATAGAAGAGTAAGGATAGCTTATTGCAACCGTGCAAGGTGCTGGTGAGACCACATCTGGTGATTTTGTCCTCTTATCTAAAAAAATATATTATTTCATTTGAGGCAGTTTGGAGCATGATCTCTGGTATGGAGGAATTGTCTGCTGAGCAAAGATTCAACAGGTTGGTACACTACTGATTCAAATTTAGAAGAATGAGAGGTGATCTTATCGAGCCTTATAAGGGGCACAGTGGCTCAGTGGTTAGCACCGCTGCCTTACAGTAACAGGGACATGGGTTTGATTCAACCCTCGGGCGACTGTCTGTGTGGATTTCCTCAGGGTGCTTTGGTTTCCTCCCACAATCCAAATATGTGCGAATTAGGTGAATTGGCCATGCTAAATTGCCCATTGTGTTCAGGGATGTATAAGTTAGGTGCATAAATCAGCGGTAAATGTATGAAAATAGGGTCGGGGAATGAGTCTGGGTGCATTACTCTTCGGAGGGTTAGTGTGGACCTGTTTGGGACCAAAGGGCCTGTTTCAACACTATAGGGATTCTATGTTTTATGTAGAACTAGACAATGTTTTCAGATTATATTGCCAATGGGAAGAATGTAAGTGCAGAAATAGGTGACAGAGATAGACCCTGTGGATGTCCAGAATCATAGAATCCCTACAGTATGGAGATGTGCCTTCTGAAGAGTATGCCACCTGAACTTAACTGCTTACCATACTGCCCTGCATTTCCCATGTTTAATCCATCTAACCTACACACCCCTAGACACTATGGGCAATTTAGCATGGCAATCTACCTAACCTGCACATCTTTGGACTGTGGGAGAAAACCAGAGCACCCAGAAGAAACCTATGCAGACATGGGGAGAATATGCAAGCGTCTCACAGACAGGCTACAACTGAACCAAGGTCCCTGGCACTGTGAGGCAGCAGTGCTAACCACTGAGCTACCATGCCGCCCCAACTGTGAGTGGCACAGAGTTCACTGTGCAGCTATGTGAAAGAGAAACCATTGCTCAAGCTGTTCTAGACAGGCATTGTAAGAAGATGGTATGGTTGTCTACATCAAAAGCTGTACATTGATTGTTTGGTTCTGTTGGTGAGGATTGTGGCTTGCATGTTATCATGGACTAGTCAGAGGATTACAACAAATTTATGAGCAACATTTGGTTTCCTTATTTAACAAAGAGTATAATTGCATTAGAGGTGATTCAAAGGAGATTTACTTGATTGATAGCTGGAATGAGAAGGTTTTTTTATGAGAAAATTGGACAGGCTGGGTCTGATTCCAGCGAAGTTTAGAAGACTGAGGCATGATTTGTTGAAGTGTTTGAGATCTGGAATGATCTTTACAAAGTGGACATGGAAAAGATTATTCCTTTTGTAGGAGAGTCCAGATCTTGGAAACATTATTTTAAATGAGGGGTCACCTTTTTAAGACAGATGTGAAAAAAGTTTGGATTTTGGATTTTGGTGGTGATTTTTAAATATTTTTAAGAGGGCTGGATAAATAATTTTTATTTAACATTACAAATTCTGTATATCTTCAAAAATATCATTTTAAAACTGATACAAAGAGATTTAAAAGGAACATATTTTGAGATTTTGGAACTCAATACCAGAATGCAGCACAGGAGTTTAAAGCAAGCGCTTTCAGTTAAAAGTGTCAAGTGACATAACTAGCAGCTGGGCACTCAGATGTCCAGGCTCTAATCTCTGAAAATCCCTACCTAAAGCATTTTCTTTTTCCTTAGAGCCAAAAGTCCCAAAAGCTTTCTCAACCATCTTAACATTACCTCTATTAGTTTGCGAATTATTACTTTTTTGCTGTAATTTGTTGCTAGTACCTGTTACTGAGCAAAGAACTCAGTATCATTAAACTGTCCTCCATCAACATTATAATTTCTGCTGTCTCCAGTCCTTTTAGCAAGAGCTCGCCTCGATTCTTAAATGAAGAAAAACTGAGGGTCTGACTGGTCCAGGTCTGCATCACTTGATTTAATTTTGCCTCAATGTCCTTCTCTTTCACAGAGGATATGCAGATATCCTAAAAAAAAACAAAATTATTGTATTTTTCATGATAAGACTAACAAAAAAAGTAAATTAAAACCTAAAAAATACCTTGACCAGTTGAAGAGTTAATGACAATATTTATTGCTGTTCAGGATGGGAGGGTGTAGTCATATTTTGGAAAACAGGTTGACAGCTTGAAAAGGATTGTAAGCATGTCCAGAGGGGGTGGGAGAAGAGATTGTTGAGAAGCAAAGATATCTTAGAATTTGAAGGAGTTGAGACATTGAGGGTCCTGAATGTGAGCAGATCATGGAGAGATTGTGAGGGGGGGGTTAGGTGATAACAAACCATGTTGAATTATAGTATAAATGGATACATTTTACTATGATATGCTGAAAAGACCTATTATACATCATCACAGGGAGTTGTGCAACGTCACATTATCTTGTTTCCTCTTTCAACCTTGTGACAAGATGAAGTCACAATAAGATGTTAAGATGTTTCTTTAATAAAGTTTAAGTTCTCCTTTCCTCATCAGTTTCTACAAATAGTTTTAGTAGCAGAACAAGACCAAGGATATTATATGGTGGCAGTGAGAAAGAAAGAATTTTCAATTGCTGGAGAGGCCCAAGCAGCTCTCAGATCTCAGTGAAGCAAAAGCAAGTCTGATCTGGTCCTGAAGATTTCCCAGATAGTGCACTGTATTGGGTTTCGCTGTGAACATGACCAGTGAGCTAATCAGTATATTATCATACATGATGGGCAGTTGCACAGACAATATCATATTCAGACAAGGAATTGTGATGTAGCTTTGTAGTATATTATTATTGGGAAGTTTGAAACTGAAAGTGGAGGAAAGATAGATTTTGGTTTTCAGTTCTGTGAATGTGACCCTTTTTAACAGAAATTTGAAAGTCATATTGAGCAATGAACTGAGGATATAATTCCAAAAAGTCATGGGACTTAAATGAAATGACTCAATCAGCTCCCTGGGATATTAGCTGCTAAATATTTACAGAGTTGATTTTTATGATGTAGAAACAAATGATCGACAGCCAATAGTAGAATAGTAGTTTGAGTTCAGAAGAGAAGTCTTCCGTGCTGAAGAGTGCTTTTTTTTAGTTTACAGTAGATTGAGAAATTTCTAGGCTATCATTGGGAAGAAATGTCTGGTCAATAAAGCTGGAAAGAAGTCTTCAAGCCATCAGAATTGCAAAATGGTTTTTAACTTCACTGAGATTGAAAGACTGTGAAGGATGTTGCAGGGAACTTGTTTTTTCTCTCTGTTTATGTTAGGATCTTTCTAAATTGTCGATGTTTGTAATTCTGTACATTTGTATTCAATTGATAACAGAATATTGGTAGCCTCATATTCAGTGACTGAAAGCCATGGTAACCAAAATGCATAAAACTTATAATCTATCAAATCAGGCTTCACTCTGAGATCTGACTTTTCCAGTAGGACCATCAGTTGGATCACAACAGGATTGATGAAGAAAAGGCAATGAACAAAGAAGGAATAAAACCATTTGACCCCACTGTCAATCTGTGAAAAAGAAGCATTGACAAGTTAGTTAAGTGTTCGTAGTGACAAGGGGAAGTTTGATACGTCTATCAATGATCTATACTTGCTGTACATACAATGGTGAAATTGGCATCTTAAAAGAAGGACCAATGAGTTTTTTTTGAAGTCTCAGGTGATTAAGTTTAGACAGACCACTTGTAGTCACTAGATAGTATAGCCTGAACTTTCAGATGAGTAGGCACACTGGGGTCAGAAGAAAACTGATTGGTGTTTTAGAGTGGCAAGGAGACCCATAGCCTGTATCCCCAAAATAACTGACCTTGTGGAGTATTTTAAATTTAAAAACAGAGATACATCTGTACAAGAATAAGTCAGGCATGATTAAGAGCCCAAAACATGACAGTTGAATGAGGTGACAATCTCACAATTCTTTTGATTTTTGTCATCATAACACATTGTTGTTGACGACAGTGATCCTCAATCCAGCAGCCAGTCAGTTGGACCTAGGTTCTGGCTTGAGTTGGATGCTTTTATTTTCAATCGTTTTGTGCTGGCTTCTTTCACTCACAAAGGGAGAGAGATAAAGAAGTCTGGCTTCCCTGTAACTTTTGGATGCCTTAGTATCATTTGTCTCTTCTCGTTTCTGACAAAATGATACAAAGCAGTTGCTAGGCAATTTCTTTTCAACCAAAAGCCATCTTGTTTGGTGCTTGCAAAGATAGTGGATACGCTGATCGTAATCTTCCAAACATTAAGGGGTAGGGTTTGGGATTGATTGGAATGCTCTTCATAGGATCATTGTTGACTCGAATCTATGCTTCTACACTGTAGAGATTCTATGATTCTATGAAAGTGATTGCAGTATCGCCAGGTTTGCAGATGATACAAAAATAGGTGGGAAGATAAGTAGTGAAGATAACACAGAGAATCTGCAGAAGGAAATAGTCATTCCTCTGTGAGGATTCCATTCCTGAGAACTCCCATGAATGATGAATTCACGAGTGCAGAGCTTAATATCTTATAGTAAAAATAGGATTAGGTTTCAGATCTCAAGATCATGACTTTTCACCTATTAATTGTTGGCTTTTTTTAAGGTTAAAAAAACACAAATACTCGTGTATCGATCAATTTCATGTATAAGTCGATCTATTATTTTGGCCCAAAAATCTGGTATTTTTCATATACCTCGTGTATAAGTTGACCCTAATTTTTCAGGGGCCTCTTTCTGACCATATATGTAGCCATTAAGGACATGATTTGCACATTTTTGTTTCAAATGTAATACCTGCATCATCACATGTTACACATGCCAGTATATATTTGCGCAATGTGATTTTCAAATAGTTAAAGTGAATGTTGATAACCATATAATATATTGTATATATATTGTATATATTTATTTATGTAATATTTACATACAAATATTTGACCTGTGCATGCAAATATCTACGGTACCTTATGCAACCCTCAACCTTGTTTTTCCGCTGTTGCCTCAGTTTATTAGAAGTGGGTGTCATGTACAGTTGTGCTCTGAACTTATTGTAAAACTCTCCCAATTTTTTCTGACAAAATGGCATCACGAAGAAACAGCTATACAGCACAGTTTAAACTAAAAGTTGCTGAAGTTGCAGAGAAGCACAACAATAAATAGCATAGCTGCAAGGGAGTTCTGAGTTTCTGAAAAACTTAGAACATTACAGTGCAGTACAGGCCCTTTGGCTCTCGATGTTCAAGATTGAAGGTAAAAAGCTACACAGTTAAATGCTATGCCAAAACAGAAGTATGCCAATCGAGGAAAGCTGAACAAATGGCCACAACTTGAAGACAAGATTACTGACTGGGTAATTCAGTGTCATCAGAACGGAAGCATAGTGACTCAACAACGTATAAGAATATGCATCAAAAAAGAAGCAAAAAAATGATGGGTTCAATGATTTCAAAGCCAGTGCTGGACGGTGCAGTACATTTATGAAAAGGCATTATTTAGTGCTGAGACAGAAAACCAAGATTGCCCAACATCTACCAGTAGAACTTAATGATAAATTAATTGGGTTCCATCACTTTGTAATCAGAAGTTGGAAGAAAAATGGGTACAGGCTCTCATGCATCGACAACATGGACAACACCCCAATGAACTTTGATGTGCCAGGGAACAGAACGTGGACAAGATTGGAGCAAAAACAGTTTTGGTTAATATGAACTTGCCATAAAAACAGTTGATTCACTGTGGTACTTGGTTGTATGGCAGATAGAACAATATTAAAGTCTATGGTGATTTTTAAGCGGAAAACTCAGCCCAGACAGAAATGTCTGAAAGGCATTGTTGACCTCGTCCATGAAAAATGGTGGATGGATGAAGGTGGCTGCAAGACTTGGATTAGGGAGGTCTGGAATATGCAACCAGATGGACTTAGACAGGAAAAAAAGCTTACTGGTGTATCCAGATCACACAGAGTGAAAAGTGTTGTCAGTGAACTTCAAGCTAACAACACTGACATTGCAATGATTCCTGGAAGCCTTATGAGCGTGGTGCAGCTACTGGATGTTAGCACCAATAAACCTTTGAAGGACTTAGTATGAAGAAATGGATGCAAGAAGGAGGGAAAAGCTTTGCAAAGGGTGACAACATGCATGCTCCATTACTTGCAACTGTATATGAGTGAATTGTTGAGTTGACATGAAAACTGAAATTATTATGAAGGTCTTCAAAAAAAGTCGAAATTCTAATACCAAAAGAGAAAATGCTGGAAAATCTCAGCAGGTCTGGCAGCATCTGTAAGGAGAGAAAAGAGCTGACGTTTCGAGTCTAATTGACCCTTTGTCAAAGTGAAATTCTAATGTTTTATATGATATGGCGGATGACTATTTACGGTCCAATGGAAGTGATGACAAATCAATTGAATGATCCCCTTGAGAGTGCAGATGAAGACGATCTATACGACAATATGTTTGACCCAGATGACTGGAATGAATTATTCAGTGGTGCAACTGATAAGGACAGTGAATTTGAAGGATTCTAATGGACTTTTGCATGTACCAGTAACTTGTTTTAAGCAGCTATTCCATAATATTTGTGATATATGATGAGAAGAGTTTTTTTTGCTGTGAATATCAGTTTTTTGATGTAAATTGCTTATTGTATATTATTAACAATTCCATGCGGTCTTATTCTAATAAAATACTATCAGTCTTTTCTTTTAGTTTTTATTGTTTTTATTTCATGAATTGTGTGTTGTACAAATACCTCCAGTAGATGGCCTGACTATCTGCTGGTATGCCTATTAACTTTTATACATATGTGTAGACCTATATGCACTTTCAGGTACTGGTAACTGGAGTACGGTATGATAGTACCGTTCTACCATGGCAGGCAGAATGGAGACAGTTATTTTGAGGATAAATATTCAATAATGGCCATAATACTTTTACCTTATATTGTTTATTATTTTATAGAGATATGGCTCTTGTTTGTCCATTTTTTGACTCCTGCCAAGCATGAATTTCATCCCCTCGAAAACAACACCTTGTGCATAAGTCGACCCCCTAATTTCAGCTTAAAAGACGGTCTTCAAAACTCAACAAGTATATGTGATAATAAATGTTGATGACAATATGTTAATACTAAAATCGAATATGGTTTTGTAATCTAAGAGAATGACAGTAATCATGTAGAAAGCGTACAATATCCATAAAGTCAGCAGCTTAAGTGACAAACTATAACTAACATAATACAGCATAGTCTACCCTAGGACCCCAGCCAGCAAGTATTGTTTTCTCTCCAGAACACCTTTTCAGTCAGTACAGTTTTCTTTAATGAATGCTTTTTCATTACTACATACACATTTCTTTTCCCACCATTCATCATCACCAAGTATATTGACCACTTTACCATTAGAATACAGCCTTTTCTTTTGTCAATAGTTTTCACATTTTGTAACCTTAAAATGGGAATCATCACGAGAACACAAATGGCACAAGTGTGAGAGTGGGATGCGCAAAACAATTTTAGTGAGACAAAGCAAGAGAAGGGAGAGGGGTGGAGTGTTGAATGTATCCGACTGTGGGTTAGGAGGTGGTGGTGGGCAAGTGGGAATCCATATTTACATTTGCTTCATCAGATTTGTCGTAAGGCAGTAAGGTTGCCCACTGCACGCTGCATAAGATTACTTTTAGGTTGCTGTGAAAGTGGTCATGGATATATGTTTTTTGCCAGTGGCTATAATTAATTGGCTATTTATTTTTTATCATGAATTGGCAAATTTGCACTCATTTATTTCACAGATACAGAGGAATGACACTAGACAGGTTACGCGATTGGGAAAAAAAAACTTTGCAGGTGGCAAATAACTAAGTTTGGATGGAAGAATAGAGCAGCTGAATTTTAATTAAAACAGGAAAGACTGCATTAAGCTATGAAACAGATGGATTTGGGACTCCTTGATCAAAATCACAAAAAGCTTGCACCCAAATTCAGTGGAAGACAAATAGAATTTTGGGTCAAAGGGATGGAAAATAAAAGTATGAGGGTCTTGCTAAAAAAATACATGTGTCTAGATAGTGTGGTGCTGGACAGACAGGAGCAGGAAAATCGACGTTTCGGGCAAAAGTCCTTCATCAGGAATCAAGGCGGTTATGCAGAGTGGAGAGATAAATAAGAGGGGTGGGGGTGGGGAGAAAGTAGCATAGAGTACAATAGGTGAATGGGGGTGGGGATGGAGGTGATAAGTCAGAGAGGAGGGTGGAGTGAATAGGTGGAAAGGAAGATAGGCAGGTAGGACAGGTCATGAGGGCAGTGTTGAGCTGAAAGGTTGGAGCTGGGGTGAGGTGGAGGAAGGGGAAATGAGGAAACTGGTGAAATCCACTTTGATGCCATGGGGTTGAAGTGTTCCGAGGCAAAAGATGAGGCGTTCTTCCTCCAGGCGTCGGGTGCTGAGGGAGCAGCAGTGGAGGAGGCCCAGGACCTGTATGTCCTCGGCAGTGTGGGAGAGGGAGTTGAAATGTTGGGCCACAAGGCAATGGGGTTGATTGGTGCGGGTGTCCCGGAGATATTCCTTAAAGCGCTCTGCTAGGAGACGTCCAGTCTCCTCAACGTAGAGGAAACCGCATTGGGAACAACAGATACAATAAATGATATTGGTGGATGTGCAGGTAAATCTTTGATGGATGTGAGGGAGGAGGTTTGGGTGCAAGTTTTGCAATTCCTGCGGTGGCAGGGGAGGATGCCAGGAAGGAAGGGTGGGTTGTTGGAGGGCGTAGACCTGACCAGGTAGTCACGGATGAGGAAGGACACCACTTCTACTGGGACAACATATCCATCCTAGGACAAGCCAAAGAGAGACATGCATGAGAATTCCTAGAAGCATGGCATTCCAACCAGAACTCTGTCAACAAACACACCGACTAGGACCCCACTTGACCACCCTCTCAGAAAAAAGAACAGGATATAACATAACCACAGGAAGTGACATCAACACCAGAAATGATATCACCTTACATTAAAAATGTCTCAGAACTAACAGCCAGACTTCTCTGACCACTGGGATTCATGACAGTCCATGAACCAACAGGCATGCTCAGACAGCAACTCACTAGGATAAAAGACTCTGGACCTATTATGGGTAAGACAAACGTAATTTACAAGATTCCATGCAAAGACTGCATGGAACATTATACAGGACAAACAGACAGACAATTAACAATCCACATCCATGAACACGAACTAGCCACTAAACGCCATGACCAGTTGTTCCTAGTAGCCATACACACAGATGACAAGGACTACAAATTCAACTAGGACAACACAACAATCATAGGACAAGCCAAACAGAGGACAGACAGAGAATGTCTAGAAGCATGAAACTCATCCGCGGTCTCCATCAACAAACACATATACCTAGGCCAAATATACTGGCCAGTACAATGAAAAACTGGAACCGGCAAGCGAAAGCAACTGGAATGGAACCAAATAAAGTCCAGAAGACACAGTACAGCAGTGCTTCACAGGAAGCTCCAAAGCACTGAAGATATCACCTAGTCAGAGGATGAAACATGTACAAATTGGCTTCCCAGCTTGATGAACATGCCCACAACCATGAGAACCTCTAACACTCTTGTTTTTATCTATCAGCCAAGACTCCTGATTGCACCAAATTAACAGCCCAAATCAGGGAATTTATATTCCATGAATGTCCACCTTGCTGACCTCATTACAATCAGATGGGATACTATAAGCAGATCCAGCAGTAGACTTTAGGAAGGATATGTTAGTTGTGGAGGCAGTACAACATTGGTTTACCAGAATGATACCTGGACTTCAGAGGTTAAGTAATGAGGAGACATTACTCAAGTTAGGTTATATTCTCTAGAATTTAGAAGGCTAAGGAGGTGATCCAATCAAAATCTTCAAGATATTCACAGGAAAAGACACCGTTGTAAAGATAAACTATTTCCACTAGTTGGGAATTTTACAACTAAGGAGCATGTTTTGAGAATTGAGGCCAGACCATTCAGGAGAGATGTTATACAAAGGGTAATAGATGTTTGGAACTCTTTTTACTGTTTTTAAGTTGTCAATTTTAAGTCTGAGATAGATAAATTTTTGTGAAGCAAAGGTAATAATGTTTATGGTCCAATGACAGGTATATAGACATACACCACAGATCAGCCATGATCTCAGTGAATGGAGGTTGAATGGCTTTCTCCTGTCCCCATGTTCCTTTTTTCAGGCTGGCAGGGTATCACAAGTGGTCTGCAACAGGAGCTCCTGCTGAAGTCTGCTCTCTTTATAATTTATATAAATGATGTAGATGAGGGGACTGAAGGGATAGTTGCTAAATTGTGGAGAATTAATATGTAGGAACAACAAATAATATGGTAACTTAATCATACATACCAATTTTCCACAATTCGTGCAGTAAGGTGCCTACATCTCTCTATACCTCAGAGCCCTTGCAACTTCCTAACAATGAGATAATATGCTTTTTTTTTCCTTTTTGCCACATTTTATTCCACATGCCAGATCTTTGCACTCTAACTGAACCTATCAATATCTCTCTGTATGCTCCTTATGGCCTCTTCACAACTCACTTTTCTCCCTATTTTTTGTGTAATAACCAAATTTAACGACGAATTGTTCAGGTCCTCCATCCATATTATTTATATAGATTGTAAAGAGAGCAGAATCCAGCAGGAACTTTGGTGGGAGACCACTTGTGGTAGTCCAGCAAGTGAGTAGCGGATTATGACACTCCAGCTGCAGCTCGTAGACTCCACTTGTGTTTCTTCTGCTTGTCTTCTTTTTCTTCTCTTTTTTTCTTCTTTTCTCTTTGACTCCTGTACTCCAGCAACGATTCCTAGCCTCCACCAATGATTCCATACACCCCGGTCAGTGATGTTGTGATGATGCTGCTCCTTTAACAGGGTCATGCTGTCCTTGGCTTTTTACAGGGAGGTTGTAAAAGCAGTGATTCCAAAAAGTCTGGCTTTGGATAAGTTTCAGGACAAATTTGATTATAGCTAACAGATACTGCCTCAAGAAAACGGCTTTCAAGTTTTTTTTAAAAAGTTTGTACAATGAAAGGAAAGTAGTCAGTTCTCCCAGCTCAGCGTTTCTGTGGCTTGATTTGGTTTTTGGCAGTCTGGCTGTTCACTGACAGCAGTCAGGCAGTTTGAGGCTGATAATCCAAGAAACAACTACATGGAAGAAGGTGCTCCATACTGCCATCTCTCTCTCTCTTCTGTGAGACCTTGTGTTTGATTTTACCTTTGGTGCCAAGGAGTTTTTACTGGAACTGTTGCAAGTATTTGGAACAGTATCATTAAGTTGGGAATCTGTTGGGTCTTTGGACAGGTTAGGTTCTTCTGTATTCTGTTCTCTTTTGTTTGTGTTACATTCGGTAATCTTGCAAATAAGTTTTGTTTTGTTTAAAACTAAGTGGATTGACCCTTCTGGTATATCCATGTTACACCTGCTTAAAACAATTAACAAAGTTAGGGTGTCGGCTACTTTCTTGAAATGTTTTGAGGGAGTTTGGCCTGGTTCATAACAGATTGGGGGCTCTTTGCGGGATTTGTTCTATTGTTCCAAATTGGGATTAGGATTGCTGGATTCAAAGGTAGCAAGTGGTAGGTGTTAGTGTCATTTGTTCCGGGTTTTGAATTTGGTTGGTTTAAACAGTGCTTTGGATAGCAATGGCTCTTTCAGTCACCAGGAGTTTTCTGGGGGTTGAAGAAGTGACTTTGAGGGTTTTGCAAAAGGTGATTGAATCTCAGGTGCTAGAATTAGAAAGCCAGCCGGTGTTGGAGTTGCTTCTTCCGTGAGGAAATGAGCAATAATTACAGTAATGCTCAACTATTATTTTGCTAGAAATGCCATCAGAATTTTTAGAAATATCTAAAATTCAATTGAAAATGAAGCAGTTTGAGTTAGAGGCAATAGGCAAGGAAAGGGCAACAGAAATGAAACAGTTTGAATTGCGATTAAAAGCAGAGGAAAGAAGAAAAGAACAAATTGACTTAGCAGATCAAAAAAAAGAGAGAGAAAGAGAGAGAGAAGGGAGAGAAAAGGAGAGAAAGGAAATGAAGCAAAGAGGGAGGTTGAACTTCAGAAATTGGCACTTTGACAGGAGTTCAAAAATTCATTTTCTGAAATAGTGAGAAGTGCAGAGAGTTAAAACAACAAGATTAGTAGCTGTTGATTATAAGTTGGTCCATAAATCAAAGTTTGGCTTAAAAAGTAAATTTCAATCCTTGAGGGAAAGAAATTAGGGAGAAGAGAAATCCTCACATGGAAAGGGAAAGGTAGATCTCGGTAAAGATCACAAGGATAAATTACCACAGGGTAAAAAGGAAACCCTTGAAGGAGAACGAGAAGTTAAAAATCTCAGGTGTTTCCACTGCAATGAAGTAGGTCACAGTGTTGGTGGTTAAAAGCATTGGGAATCCAAATATAGGAAAACAGGTTAAGCTGGTGAATTTTGTTGGAGTGACAACGGAAAACACAGTGGAGCTAGAAAGCTGCATCAGAACATATAATCTGTTCGGAGGTTGGTTAAGGAGGAATGCAAGATCATCTTAAACCATATACTGACAAAGGTAAAGTTTATTCGTATAGGCCAGGAGGAGCAGGTGGAGAGGTTACAATATTAAGAGATACAGGATCCTTTCAATCTATGATGTTGAAAGATGAGGAGATATGTACCTCTGAAGGACTATTGTCAGAAAAGGTGCTAGTAATAGAAATTCACAGTGAGACAAGAAGTGCTCAGTTACGTAAAGTGAGGTTAGAGTATCCAGTGAAGAGTGGACAGGTTGTGGTAGGAGTACTGAATAAACTCAGCTCCAGGAATACAATTGCCCTTGCAAATGATAGCTGATTCACAGGTAAAGCACTGCCTACTGTGGTTGAAAAGCCAGTGGAAACACAGGAAATGAACTATTGCAGGAAGCATTTTCTAGGATTTTTCCTGACCGTGTGGTAACGAGGTCACAAACTTGCCAGTTGAAACAGGAGAGATCAAACAGTACAGGTAAAAAAGTTGAAATGGAATTAGCAGAGACCCTGTTTGATCAGATGGTTCACACAAACCAGGAACAGATAGGTGACAAAGCAAACATCTTTAACTCAGATAAATTGAATGAGTTACAGCAGAAAGATGAAAATTTAAAGCAATTGCATCAAAAGACATACAGAGAAAAATAATCTGAATGTATCCCTTAGTGTTATTATCTTAAAAATAATGTCTTAATGAGGAAATGGAGACCATCACATATTCAGGCAAACGAGAAATGGGCAAGTCGTATTGCTAGTGGGTGATAGAAAGGAGATGTTGCAGGTAGCGCATGAGCTACCACTACAAGGTCATTTAGGAGTGAGCAAAACTCAAGCTAAAACACAAAAACATTTCACTGGCCTGGACTGCACAAAGATGAAGCTGAATTTTTTCTGACTTGTCATACATGTCAGGGAATTGGAAAACCACAACCAGTAATAAAACCCATATCTTTAATACCTATTTCTGCACTTGAGGAACCTTTCATGAGAATCTTATTGATTGCTTATGACCCCTACCTAAAACAAAAAGCGGGAATCAGAATTTGTTAACAATAATGGAGGTGTCCACTAGATTTCCAGAGGCCTCGACAATAATGTTGTTAAGGAGAGTACTGAGATACAGGCTATTAGACTAGACAGGATTGAGGTTCATAAGGAGGAGGTGTTAGCAATTCTGGAAAGTGTGAAAATAGATACGTCCCCTGGGCCAGATAGGATTTATACTAGGACTGTCTGGGAAGCTAGTGAGGAAATTGCAGAGCCTTTGGCTTTGATCTTCGTGTTGTCATTGTCTATAGGGATAGTGCCAGAAGACTGGAGGATAGCAAATGTAGTCCCCTTGTTCAAGAAGGGGAGTAGAGACAACTCTTGTAATTATAGACCAGTGAATCTTACTTTGGTTGTGGGTAAAGTGTTGGAAAGGGTTATAAGAGAAGGGATTTATAATAATCTAGAAAGGAATAATTTGATTAGGGATAGTCAACACAGTTTTGTGAAGGGTTGGTCATGCCTCACAAACCTTATTTAGTTATTTGACAAGGTGACCAAACAGGTAGATGAGAATAAAGTGGTTGATGTGGTGTATATGGATTTTAGTAAAGCATTTGATAAAGTTCTCCACGGTAGGCTATTGCGGAAAATACAGAGGCATGGGACTGAGGGTGATGTGGTTGTTTGGATCAGAAATAGGGTAATTGTAAGAAGACAGAGGGTGGTAGTTGATGGGAAATGTTCGTGCTGGAGTTAGTTACGAGCGGTGTACCACAAGGATCTATTTTGGGGCCACTTCTGTTTGTCATTTTTATAAATTACCTTGATAAGGATGGAGAAGGATGGTTTAGTAAATTTGTGAATGACACCAGGGTCAGTGGTGTTATGGACAGTGCCAAAAGATGTTGCAGGTTACAGCGGAACATAGATAAGCTGCAGAGCTGGGTTGAGAGGTGGCAAATATAGTCTTATGTGGAAAAGTGTGAGGTGACTCACTTCGGAAGGAGTAACAGGAATACGGAGTACTGGGCTAATGGTAAAATTCTTGGTAGTGTGGATGAGCAGAGAGATCTCGGTGTCCATGTGCATAAATCCCTGAAAGTTGCCACCCAGGTTGATAGGGTTGTTAAGAAAGCATGCGGTGTGTTAGTTTTTATTGGTAGAGGGATTGAGTTTCAGAGCCATGAAATCATGTTGCTGCTGTACAAAACTCTTGTACTGCTCCACTTGGAGTTGTGCATACAGTTCTGGTCACCACATTATAGGAAGGAGGTGGAAGCATTGGAAAGGGTGCAGGTAGGATATTGCCTAGTATGGATGGAAGATCTTATAAGCAAAGATTGAAGGACATGAAGCTGTTTTTGTTAGAGAGAAGAAGTTTGAGACGTGACTTAATAGAGACACACAAGATGATTAGAGGATTAGATAGAGTGGACAGTGTGAGCCTTTTTCCTCAGATGGTGATAGGTAGCACGAGGGGACAAAGCTTTAAATTGAGGGGTGATAAATATAGGACAGATATCAGAGGTAGGTTCTTTATTCAGAGAGTAGTAGAGGCATGGAATATTTAGATAAGATTCCCTACAGTGTGGAAACAGGCCCTTCGGCTCAACCAGTCCACACTGACCCTCCAAAGAGTAACCCACCCAGACCCATTTGCCTCTATGGGCAATTTAGCATGGCCAATTCACCTGACCTGCACATTTTTGGACTGTGGGAGGAAACAGGAGCACCCGGAGGAAACCCACGCAGATACAGGGAGAATGTGCAAACTCCACACAGACAGTCGCCTCAGGCTGGAATTGAACCTAGGACCCTGGTGCTGTGAGGCAGCAGTGCTAACCACTGAGCCAATTTAAAAATGGCAGGAGTTTGTGGGTATAATTTAGGACACAGTACAGAGGTTCATCCCCAAGAAAAGAAGGATTATCCGGGGAGGGATTAGACAGCCATGGCTGACAAAGGAAGTCAGGAAATGTATCAAAGAAAAAGAGAGATCCTATAAAGTGGCCAAGAGCACTGGGAAATCAGAAGATTGGGAAGGCTCCAAAAACAAACAGAGGATAACAAAGAGAGAAATAAGGAAGGAGAGGATCAAATATGAAGGTAGGCTAGCCAGTAATATTAGAAATGATAGTAAAAGTTTATTTTAATACAAAAGAAACAAACGACAGGCAAAAGTAGACATTGGGCCACTTCAAACTGATGCTGAAAGGCTCGTGATGGGAGATAAGGAAATAGCTGGAGAACTTAATAAGTACTTAGCATCAATCTTCACAGTGGAAGACATGAGTAATATCCCAACAATTAAAGGGAGTCAGGGGGCTGAGTTGAGTATGGTTGCCATTACAAAAGGGATAGTGCTAGAAAAGCTAAAAGGTCTTAAAATTGACAAATCTCCTGGCACCGATGGGCTACATCCTAGAGTTCTGAGGGAAGTGGCTGAGGAAATAGCGGAGGCGTTGGTTGAGTCAAAAGTCACTGGACTCAGGGAAAGTCCCGGATGATTGGAAGACCGCTGTTGTAACCCCATTGTTCAAGAAAGGATCAAGACAAAAGATGGAAAATTATAGGCCAATTAGCCTAACCTCGGTTGTTGGTAAAATTCTAGAATCCATCATTAAGGATGAGGTTTCTAAATTCTTGGAAGAGCAGGGTCGGATTAGAACAAGTCAACATGGATTTAGTAAGGGGAGGTCGTGCCTGACAAACCTGTTAGAATTCTTTGAAGAGGTGACAAGTAGGTTAGACCAGGGAAACCCAGTGGATGTGGTCTATCTAGACTTCCAAAAGGCCTTTGATAAGGTGCCACATGGGAGGCTGCTGAGCAAGGTGAGGGCCCATGGCATTCGAGGTGATCTACTGGCATGGATTGAGGATTGGCTGTCTGACAGAAGGCAGAGAGTTGGGATAAGAGGTTCTTTTCGAAACGGCAACCGGTGACAAGTGGTGTCCCACAGGGTTCAGTGTTGGGGCCGCAGCTGTTCACGTTTTATATTAATGATCTGTATGAAGGGACTGGGGGCATTCTAGCGAAGTTTGCCAGTGATACAAAGATAGGTGGACAGGCAGGTAGTACTGAGGATGTGGGGAGGCTGCAGAAGGATCTAGACAGTTTGGGAGAGTGGTCCAGGAAATGACTGATGAAGTTCAATGTGAGCAAATGCGTGGTCTTGCACTTTGGAAAAAAGAATACAAGCATGGACTACTTTCTAAACAGTGAGAAAATTCATAAAGCCAAAGTACAAAGGGATCTGGGAGTGCTAGTCGAGGATTCTCTAAAGGTAAACATGCAGGTTGAATCCATGATTAAGAAAGCAAATGCAATGTTGTCAATTATCTCAAGAGGGTTGGAATATAAAAGCAGCAATGTGCTACTGAGACTTTATAAAGCTCTGGTTAGGCCCCATTTGGAGTACTGTGTCCAGTCTTGGGCCCAACACCTCAGGAGGGACAAACTGGCACTGGAGCGTGTCCAGCGGAGATTCACACAGATGATCCCTGGAATGGTAGGTCTAACATATGAGGAACGGCTGAGGATCCTAGGATTGCACTCATTGGAGTTTAGAAGGTTAAGGGGAGATCTAATAGAAACGTACAAGATAATACATGGCTTGGAAAGGGTGGACACTAAGAAATTGTTTCCATTAGGCGAGGAGACTAGGACCCGTGGGCACAGCCTTAGAATTAAAGGGGGTCAATTCAGAACAGAAATGCGGAGACATTTCTTCAGCCAGAGAGTGGTAGGCCTGTGGAATTCATTGCCGCGGAGTGCAGTGGAGGCCAGGATGCTAAATGTCTTCAAGGCAGAGATTGATAAATTCTTGATGTCACAAGGAATTAAGGGCTACGGGGAGAATGTGGGTAGGTGGAGTTGAAATGCCCATCAGCCATGATTAAATGGCAGAGTGGACTCGATGGGCTGAATGGCCTTACTTCCACTCCTATGTCTTATGGTCTTATGATCCTGCCTGAAACAGTAATAGACTCGCCAACTTTAAGGGCATTTAAATGGTCATTGGATAACCATATGGATGATAATGGAATAGTGTAAGTTAGATGGACTTCAGATTGGTTTCACAGGTTGATGCAACATCGAGGACCGAAGGGCCTGCAATGCACCATAATGTTCTATGTTCTATGCTTCATAACACAATATCACAGCTAAAAGGATTGTAAAGGAGTTATTCAAATTTTTCACTGAATACATACTACCCACAGAAGTATAATCAGATCAAGGGTCAAACGTTACATCAAAAATACTCAAGGAAGTTATGGACAGCTTTGGAGCACATTAGGCATTAAAGACCGTGTTGAGGGCTTATAGTCAAGACTATCCACATGATTGAGATAAGGGAAATATAATTTTTCTTTTTGTGATCACTGTACCAAATGAATTGACCAAATTCAATCCATTTGAATTAGCTTTTGGACATGAAGTGACAGGACCACCAAAATTGGTTAAGGAGAGATTGATAAGTTAGCATTCAGAGACCATATATCTGGACTATGTCAAATCTTTGGGACGATTAAATAGAGCAGAGAAGTTAGCTGGACAAATTTCACAGCATACAATGAAACAGGAATCAGATAAGAAATCAAAAACTCACAATGTTGCTATCAGGGATAAGGTTACTTCCAGTGATAGGTGAACCTTTAAAAGCAAGGTTTAGTGGATTTTATCAAGTTGAAAGTAAATTGAGAGCTGTGACAATTGATAAGGACTCCACACAAAAAGAAATCTCACAGTGTGTCTTGTGAATGTGATTAAAAAATATTTTAACAGGTAAGGAAATTCAAAGGAGACTTGTTATTGGTTACAGTATAGAGGGAAGAGCTAAGTTCAGAGTATTTTGAATTGGACAGTCCTCAAATTAAGATGGACATTGAGGAAGTTGTCAAAAATTGGGATAAATTAGTGAGTTACCTTCCAGAGGAAAATCAAAAATGACCTGAAAGAGTTACTGCTATCGCATGGGGAGATATGTGGAAATAAGCTGGGAAGTACTAACCTAATTATGCATGATGTAGATATAGGAGTTGCTGTTCTGATTAAGTAACATCCTTAGAGGCATACCTTCTAAGTTGGTGCAGGTTCAAAAGGAGACTGAATGCAAGCTCCAAGGCTATATAATCAAAGTGAGTTACAGTGACTGGAGCTCATCCCCAGTAATGGTGCCAAAACCAGATGGCACCCAATGGTTATGTGTGCACTATCGCAAAATCAATGCAGTTACAAAGACTGATGCATATCCGATTCTGCGTTTGGACGACTGTTGAAAAGGTGGGATAAGCGACTTACATTTCTAAGTTTGACTTATTCAGAGGAGACTTGCAGGTACGTTTGTCAGAGAGAGAGAGAAGGCAATTTCAGCTTTGGACTCTATCAGTTAAGAGTCATGCCATTTGGTATGACAATGCGCCAGCCACATTTCAGAGGCTAACCAATAAAGTAATTGCTGGAATACCCAACTGTGTCATATATATTGTTGACCTGGTGATTTTTAGTCACACATGGAAGGAACATTTGCAACATTTATCAGACTTGTTTGATCAATTTCGGGAGGCAGGCTTGGTGCCTAGCTAACAGTGCATTTGCCAAAGCCTGAGTAACCTTTCTGGACCATATCATTGGAAATGGACAAGTGGCCCCAAGGAATGCAAAAACAAAGGCAATTGAAGAGTTTGTCATACCATGGATAAAAAGAGCAAAACTACAATTCCTGGAATTGAGTGTATTTTATCGAAAATTTGTGCTAGATTTTATCAGTGTGGCTGCTCCACTTGTTTACTACTAAAGAAAGGCAAGAATTTTCACTGAGCAGTGGACTGTCAGAAGACATTTGACAGCCTGAAAGCTGTTTTAACCACTGCAGCACTATTATGCAGACATAATTATGCGAAGCCATTCAAGGTGGTTATTGATGCAAGTGATGTGGGTGTCAGTGCTATGCTCTTGCAGGAAGACGATGAGAAGGTAGAAAGACCTATTGGGTATTTCTCCCGAAAACTAAGCATTCATCAGCAAAAATATTCAACAACTGAGAATGAAACTTTGAGCTTGGTAATGGTGTTACAACATTTCAATGTTTATATTACCAGTGATGTGGAGGAGCCGGTGTTAGGCTGGGGTGGACAAGGTTAAAGATCACACAACACCAGATTATAGTCCAAAAGGTTTATTTGGAAGGACTAGCCTTTGGAGTACTGCTCCTTCATCAGGTAGTTGTGGAGCAGGTCTTTAAGACAAAGAATTCTTTGCAAAATATTACAGTGTCATGCGACTGAAATGATATATTGAACAAGCCAAATTCGGTACCTATGAGGATGGCCTCAACTGGAACCTTGGGTTCATATCATTGTATAGGTGACCCCACTACATTATACACGCACACACACACACGCACTCTTACATACTGACACACTCACGCAGACAATCTCTCATACACATTCTCTTTCTCATATACAGACACATACACCCCCCCACACCCACACACACTTTCACAGGCTTATGCTCCATAACACTCGCACACACTTTACCAAGCTTGTACACACGCATATACATGCTCTCTCATGTGCACTCACTCACTCTGTCTCCCTCTCTCTCATGCACATGCACCCATATAGGTCTATGGGGTGAATTTGTATTTGCAGAATTATATTGCAGATACGTTCTATTTTGCTCAAAAACTGCACAATCTGCAGGCAGTCAATGCAGGCAGTCAATCCATGTAACATTTTGTAAATCCCACTTTGGAAATGAAACCAGTCTGACCCAAGACTGGGATACAGACAGACTCTAACTTCACATCTTTAATACATTGTCTGAACTGAGATATCATCGTTTTTTCTAAAACCTTACGTTATCTCGAGAATGTGACTTCAAAGGAGTTCTGGGATATAAATACTAATGAACCGAAACCTGCAACCTATTCTAAAAGAGAAAAGACTTACCAACAATCTATATTTGTTCAATATACTATTTGAGTTGCATAATACTGTAATATTTTACTTTAAATTGTGTGTCTTATGGTCCTGCTCCACAACTACCTGATGAAAGAGCAGCGCTCTGAAAGCTAGGGCTTCCAAATAAACCTGTTGGACTATAATCTAGTGTTGTCTGATTTTTAACCGGTGTTACCAGTAACATATCTAAGATAATCATATACACTGATCATAACCCATTGAAGTTTGTGGAGAAATGTAAGATAAAAATGCCAGACTGTTTAGATGGAGCTTGTTGCTCCAACTATTCAATTTAAAAATTATGCATGTGGCAGGATGAGAAAACGTGATTGCTGACGTACTGTCAAGACTTGAGTGAGAAACGGAGGTGTTCAGTGCTGTGGCTAAAACAGACTGAAACGAAACGTTGTAGTGCATGTTTGCATGATTATTGCCAATGTAATGTATATGGGTATTGTAGTGTACTAACAATTTAAGATTATGTGGTTTTAAAATGAAACCATCTTTGGATATTAATGGGGTTTTTTAAGGGGAAAAGTGTGATAATGCTGCCCCTTTAACAAGTTATGCTGTCCTTTTTTTCAGTGAGGTCATAAAAGCAACAATTCTGAAAAGTCTGGTTTTGAGTGGGTTTTAGGGTCAATTTGATTATAGTTAACAAATACTGCCTCAGGAAAAGGCTTTTAAGATTGTTTTTTAAAAATGTACAATTAAAGGGGAGTGCCTCAGCTTTTCTCAGATTTGATTTGGTTTTTGGCAGTCTAGCTGTTAACTGAAAGCATTCAGTTAGTTATGACATTGCTGATCCAAGAAATAGCTACATGGAAGAAGGTGCTCCATACTGCCATCTCTCTCTCTTCTGTAAGACCTTGTGTTTGATTTTACCTTTTGTGCCAAGGGGTATTTATGGGGATTGTTGCAAGTATTTGAAACAGTATCATTAAGTTAGGAATCTGTTGGGTTTTTGGATAGGGTTAAGTTCTTCTGTGTTCTATTCGCTTTTGTTTGTGTTTCATTTGGTAATCTTGTAAATAAATTCTGTTTTGGTTAAAACTAAGTGGTTTGACCAGCTGCATCCCCCCTGGAATATCCACGATACATCTGCTTAAAACAACTGGCAAAGTTAGGGTCTGGGCTACTTCCTTGAAAAATTTTGTGGGGGTCTGGACTGGTCCATAACAACATCTTCTGGCTTTCAACATGTAATGACTCACAGCCTCCAACGACAATTCCTGGCATCCGCCAAGCGACAATTCCTGGCCTCTGCTGACAATTTGTGGCCTGACACAGCAGCCTCCCAGCTTTGATGTGGTGACGTCCTGGTGTGGCGACCACCTGGCTTAGCATAGTGGTCTCTGCCCATATAGGCCTCCCAGCGTGGTGACCTCCCAGCCTGGCACACCAGCCTCCCGACGTGGCATGTTGAGTATATGTGACAATAAAGGCTAATCTATTCTGTTCATTTCTAATTAAATGCTATATTTGATTATAAGGGGAATTGAATGCAAGAGTAGGAAGGTTATGCTTTAGTAATGCAGGCTATTGGTGAGTCTACATCTGGAATACTGTGTACTATAGTCATTGTACTTATACAAGGGCGTTAATATGTTGGAAGCAGTTCAGAGAAGTTCTATTAGACTAAAAGATTAATACTTGCAATGAGTGTACTGCCTTATGGGGAAAGGTTAGACAGGCTAGGTCTGTATGCTCTGAAATTTAGAAGACTCAGATATGATTTAATTAAAACAGATAAGATCCTGAGGGGACTTGACCAGGTGGATTTAAAAAGAATGTGGAAGAATCTAGAACTCCTCTTTCTAGAATGAACATTTTTTGCCTTGAGTCTTGAAAATTTGAGTCTTTGGAAAGCTCTTCTTCAAAAGACAATGGAAACAGTATATTTAAAAAATTTTAAAGCAGTGGTAGATAGACTTTTGATTACCAGGGAATAAAAGGTTATTAGAAGATATGCAGGAATGTAGAATTGAGATTGAAGACAGATTAAGCATGATCTTTCAAATGACAGAGCAGGCTTAAAGGGCCAAGTGGCCTCTTCTTGTTCCTTGTTCATATGTTTGTGTGTATGGAGAAGCAGGTGCAGGGTATCTTTGAAATAGGTCATCCAGTATATGGCATAATGGCTAGAAGGCATACAAACTCATAATAATTTCAAGCTATGCAAAGTAGAAAGAATGTGATTGAAGTATTGCTGTAGGAAAGGGAAAAAGGGTGGAATTTTAAAATTAAACCTTGACAAAAGTCAATGTTAAGGAAATCTAGATGGAATGTAGAACTATTTTCTGATTTGCTCTTGCCCATTTTATCCGACAAAGCCAATTTCTGTTCCTATGATTTCTGAGTAAAAAATACTAATGATTAAATATACCTCAATATCATCTTTAAATTGAAGCAGTGGAGCATCCATGACATTTTTCAGAGAGAATGTTTCTGACGTCACATTAAATTTGTGCCCTGTTACTGCAGAAATCCGGTTCCAGTGTCTTAGCTGCATTGACTTATTCGACATCATTTCCAAGAGTGGACATGATTCACTGAAGTCATCGATTTTCTTCTTCAGATCCAAAAATGCTTGCCATTCCTTCAAGCCTTTGGGCAACCTACGACACCTAGAAATGGTTCAGATTAAAGAACAGTTCAGTGAATACCAGATTAATTCACATAAGTAAGCCAACATTACATTGGTACCATCAGCATCAAACACTAGACGTTTTGAATAGGATTCAATAAAAAAATGTGAGGATTGGTCACAGTTATTGGCTGAGTGTTATTTTTTGACACTAAATGTAGAGGAAGGCCTAAGAGTGGGGGGTACTGCTGCCTGAGGATGAACTGGTTCTCATGAGCAATTGACTTCTTCTCAACTCATGACTTTTGCAGGCATGGGTAAAATACCAAATTTACAGACAAGTGGGCAGCAGGGGGAAAGTGAAGACTGCAGATGCTGGAGAGTTGAGAGTGTGATACTAGAAAAGCACAGCAGGTCAGACAGCATCTGAGGAGCAGGAGAATGGACATTTCGGGCAAAAGCCCTTCATCAAGTATCATCATAGACAATAGACAATAGACAATAGGTGCAGGAGTAGGCCATTCTGCCCTTTGAGCCTGCACCACCATTCAATATGATCACGTCTGATCATCCTTAAGCAGTATCCTGTTCCTGCCTTATCTCCATAACCGTTGATTCCACAATCCTTGAGAGCTCTATCCAACTCTTTCTTAAATGAATCCAGAGACTGGGCCTTCACTGCCCTCTGGAGCAGAGCATTCCACACAGCCACCACTCTCTGGGTGAAGAAGTTTCTCCTCATCTCTGTCCTAAATGGTCTACGCCGTATTTTTAAGCTGTGTCCTCTGGTTCGGCACTCACCCATCAGCGGAAACATGTTTCCTGCCTCCAGAGTGTCCAATCCTTTAATAATCTTATATGTCTCAATCAGATCCCCTCTCAGTCTTCGAAACTCAAGGGTATACAAGTCCAGTCACTCCAGTCTTTCAGCGTAAGGTAGTCCCGCCATTCCAGGAATTGACCTCGTGAATCTGCGCTGCACTCCCTCAAAAGCCAGAATTTCTTTCCTCAAATTTGGAGACCAGAACTGCACACAGTACTCCAGGTCTCACCAGGGCCCTATACAGCTGCAGAAGAACCTCTTTGCTTCTATACTCAATCCCTCTTGTTATGAAGGCCAGCATGCTATTAGCCTTCTTCACTACCTGCTATACCTGCATACTTACCTTCATTGACTGGTGTACAAGGACACCCAGATCTCTTTGTACTGCCCCTTTACCTAAATTGATTCCATTTAGGTAGTAATCTGCCTTCCTGTTCTTGCCACCAAAGTGGATAACCATACATTTATCCACATTAAACTGCCATGCATCTGACCACTCACCTAACCTGTCCAGGTCACCCTGTAATCTCTTAACATCCTCCTCACATTTCACCCTGCCACCCAGCTTAGTATCATCAGCAAATTTGCTAATGTTATTACTAATACCATATTCTATATCATTAACATATATTGTAAAAAGCTGCAGTCCCAGTATTGATCCCTGCGGTACCCCACTGGTCACTGCCTGCCATTCCGAAATGGAGCCGTTTATCACTACTCTTTGTTTCCTATTAGCCAACCAACTTTCAATCCAAGTTAGTACTTTGCCCCTAATACCATGCGCCCTAATTTTGCTCACTAATCTCCTATGTGGGACTTTATCAAAAGCTTTCTGAAAGTCCAGGTACGCTACATCTACTGGATCTCCCTCGTCAATCTTCAGAGTTACATCCTCAAAAAATTCCAGAAGATTAGTCAAGCATGATTTCCCCTTCATAAATCCATGCTGACTCTGACCTATCCTGTTACTGATGTGTTGTAATTTCATCCTTTATAATAGACTCCAGCATCTTTCCCACCACTGAGGTCAGACTAACTGGTCTATCATCAGGAAGGTCTGTACCTCATCAGGAAGTTCTACACTCCATGCACAGATCTTCCTGGCTCCAACTTCTATGAACCACAGTTAATCAGCATGTGGATAGCACTTGACTCTGGGCACATCACTCAACCTCTGTTTACCAAGCCTATCCACTCCTGGGGTGATTAGAGATCAGACCAGAAGCAGCTCTATTGCCTGTTTTAACATAGATATAGCTGGAATACTGTGAATAGCTTTGGTCAATCATCCAATGAAAGATATACTGGCACTGTAGGTAATCCAGAGAAGGTTCACCAGGCTGATACCTACAGTACTAAGAATGGAGCAGATAGCTATACACAAGTACAATATGTTTGTAACTATGGAGTCATGTTGGGAGGGTGGTCAAGGCTGGGAACTGAATATCCAAAGGTAATGGAAAAGGAAGTGGGATGGTGTTGTATTAAAAGATGAAATCAGTTAATAGTGAAAAAAATATTGGTGTTGGGAAGATAGATGTGCAGCCAATATGTGGGTAGAGCTAAAGAACAACATGGATGGAAAACATGAAGGAAGTTGTCTCTTCAAACAATGGTGGTGATGTAAGGGCCAGTCTTAAACAGGAAGTTAGAGATGTGTACAACAAGGAATCTGTCATCGTGGACTGGCAAACTACATTAGCAATAATACTGTTGATGAATTCTCACAGTATATACAAGATGGAATTTTAGACCAGTACATTGCCGAGACAACTCAGAGGCAAGCCATTGTTGATTTAGCTTTGAGCAATGAGAAAGGGTTAGTAAATAATCTTGTCATTAGATCATAAAATGATAGCATTCTTCATTGCGACAGAAAGCGAAGTAATCCAATCCAAATCGAGGACCCAAAGTCAATAACAGAAACTATAAAGTTAATAAAGAACTAGGTTACTTTATTAAAATGTATAACAGGAAACAGGCTATTGCACAAAATCAAATCAAATCATGATAATGCACTGGCATGGATTAAGAAATGCTTCGCAAGCATGAAGAGAGAGTTGGAATAAATGGATCATTTTCAGAATAGAAGGTGGTGACAAGTGGATTACCACAGAGATCTGTGCTTGGGCTTCAACTATTCACATTAAGTATTAATGAAATGACTGAGGACATCAATTGTAATATTTCGTCGATTGCTGATAATACACAACTAGGTGGGAGTGAGAGTGGTAAGGTAGATGTAAAGAGGCTTCAGAGTGATTTAGATAAGTTGAGTGAATGAGCAAATTCATGGCAGATGCATTAAAATGGAGATGCATGTAAAGTTGTCCACTTCAGACAGTATTATTCAAATATGATAAATTGGCAAGGTTAATGTACAAAGGGGCACAAGTGCTCTTGTACATTTTTCTTGAAAGCAAGCGTGCCGGTGCAGCAAATAGTTTGGAAAGCCAATGGCATGTTGATCTTTATTGCCAAAGGATATGAGTTCAGAACCAAGGAATTCTTCCTGCAGCAGTATAGGGCCTTAGTGAGAACAAACCTGGAGTATTTTATGTAGTATGGTCTCCTTACAGTGGCTCAGAGGTTAGCACTCCTGCCTCCCAGCACCAGGAACCCAGATTCGATTCCAGCCTTGGATGACTGTCTGTGCGAAGTTTGCACATTCTCCCCATGTCTGCATGAATTTCCTCCGGGTGCTTTGGTTTCCTCTCACAATCCAAAGATGTACATGTTAGGTGAATTGGCCATTATAAATTGTCCATAGTGTTCAGGGATGTGTAGGTTAGGTGCATTAATCAGGGATAAATATCGGATAGTAGGGTAGAGGAATGGGTCTGTGTGAGTTACTCTTTGGAGGATTGGTGTGGACATGTTCGGCTGAATGGCCTGTTTCCACACTGTCGGGATTCTAATGTTCTACTGAAAGATATACATGCTATAGAGAGAGCAAAGTTCCACTAGACTGATTCCTGGAATGTGAGGTTTGCCTTTTGAGGTGAGACTGAGTCAATTGGGCTTGTATTCACTGGGGTTTTGAAGAATCAGAGGGGATCTCATTGATCCATATAAAATTCAGACAGTGCTCGACAGACTGCTCTCTGGAAGAATCCAGAACAAGGGTCATGATCTCAGAATACATGATAAGCCATTCTGGGCTGCAGAGGGAGTAGCCCTGTGAAACTCTACCACAGAAGGCTGGTGAGGCAAAGTCACTGAATATATTTCAGGAAGAAATAGATTAATTTTGAAGCTAATGATGTTAAAGGGTATGGGGAGAAAGTGAGGTCTGCAGACGCTGGAGATCAAAGCTGAAACTTTATTGCTGGAACAGCACAGCAGGTCAGACAGCATCTAGGGAAAAGGAGATTCGACGTTTCGGGCACATGCCCTTCCTCAGGAAAGGGTATGGGGAAAAAGCAGAAGTTAGGCACTTGAGAAAGACACCATAATCATAATGAAAGACGAAGCAGGTTTGATGGGCCAAATAGTTTAATTTTGTTCCTATATCTTATGTTTCTTTATGTTTTCATGTCAGCAGCACCTTTTCATTGTTTAACCCCATATGGTCACTGAAGGATTACACAATGGTGTTCAGACAATAAACTTTAGTATCGACAATATCTATAACATCTTGACATCTACATATCCAGCAACTTTGAAGAGACTGCTATTTATTAGATCATAACCCAAAAATTTCCTTCATACCAAAAATATGAATCGTTTTCATTAGCTTTTACACCACAGCTATATAATTTATAAATCAGCCATGTACAGAAAGATACAATATCAAAAGCAAATGAAATGGAAAGGAAAACAAGTGTCATGATCAAAAATGGATTTGTATAGAGTATGATTGTTTTGAAAAGTCCTGTGCATTTAATGTGATTATATTGTTATTGTAAGAGAAATCTATATGAGTAGATTAAATAGAGTCATAGTGCTGTACAGCATGGAAATAAACCTTTTAGTCCAACTCATTCATACCAACCAAGCTTCCAAAGCTAAAGTAGTTCTATTTATCCTTGTTTGGCCCATAGCGCTCTAAATCTTTCTTATTCATACATGGGTCCAAATGTCTTTAAAAGTTGGAGCTGTACTTCCACCTGCCACTTAGTTTTACACAATTCTTTCCACAAACAAACCATCCTTTGTGTGAAAATGTTGGCTCTCAGGCTCCTTTCAAATCTTTCTCCACTCATCAGGCAGTCAGTCCCTGTGACATTTTATAAATTCCTACTTTGGAAATAGAACCAATCTGACTTCATGTTAGGATGCAAACACACCTTACACCTTTCATGCATTATCTGAGCTAAAGTGACACTTCTTTTTTATATGTTCATAAAACCTTGTTATCTCGGGGCTGTGACTTGAAAGACATTCTGGGATTAACATATTAATCAATCAAAATATGCATCCCCATTCTAAGATTAAAGATTTAACAGCAATCAAGTTTTGTTCAATATATCACATTAGTTGTATGACACTTAGTTCTTTTACAATAAATTTTGTGTCCTCTGATCCTGACCCACTAGCTACCTGAAGGAGCAATGCTTCAAAAGCTTGTACAGTCAACTAGATCTATTGGGCTATAACCTGGTGTTGTGTGATTTTTAACTTTGTCCATCCCACTCCAACACTGGCATCTCCACATCTTAAAACAAATGTCTTCTAGTTGTGAATTCCCTTATCTAAGGGAGAAGACATTTGCTATTCACCTTATGTATGCCACTCATGATTTTAAAAACCTCAAAAAAGTCCATACCATCCTTTCCTCCAGTGAAAAATGTCTCAGCCTATCCAGCCTCTCTCTATAACTCAAACCCTCCAGTCCCAGTAACATTCTTGTGAAACTTTTCTGCCCTTCTGCAATTCAATAATATCTTTCCTATAGCAGGGCTACCAGAACTGTACACAGTACTCCAAAAGTGGTCTCACCAATGTCCTATACAACCATTGGTGTTACAGCTTGATAGTTACAGTTTGATAGTTAATGGTCTGAGCAATGAAGACAAGCTTGCCAAATGCCTTCTTTGCCATCCCGTCTACCTGCGAAGCAACTTTCAAATAACTATGTACCTGAACACCTAAGTCTCCGTTTGACAATACTCACCAAAGTCCTTCCATTAACTGTAAAAGTCCTACCCTTGTTTGTCTTACCAAAATGCAACACCTTGCATTTATCCAAATTAAATTCTATCTGTTACGCCTGGCTCATTGGCCCCAATGGATCAAAGTCCTTTTGTAACCTGAGGTAACCTTCTTCACTGTCTACTATACCACCAATTTTAGCGTGATCAATAAACTTACTAACCATTGTTATGGACCAGAACAGACCCCCTCACAACATTTTAAGAAGGCAGCCTGGACCCTAACTTTTTCTTAACTTGAAGGTAGGTGTGATGTGTATATTCCAGATGTGATGCAACTGGCCAAACTACACGATGTTAAGCAAACCACAATTTATTTAAACACTGTCATTAAAATCAAATGAAAGAAAAAGGAATTTAGAATTTCTTAACTATGGAAAACTTAACTGAATAATAGATACAGTACCCATTACTAATTAAATGTTTCATCCCACAAACACACCTCTTGGTAAAAAGGTAAATTCAGACACAGATTCTTATAGGTAATTCTCCAATCCAGGAGGAAACAACATCAAGTGAGATTTCAGAGAAAGTAGCAGCTAGGAATCATTTTACTGAAACTCCAATTCTTTTGGTATCCAAACAGCTTCCGACAGCTACAACTACAAACAAAAACTAGAAAAGTTGATCTGTGAGAACTGCCCACTCCCCTTCCATTGTTCCAGCTGTTTTTAAAAAAACCTAAATACACAAGGTATTTCCCCAGGTTGTGGAAGACTTAGGTTTAAGGTGAGAGGGAAAAGATTTAAAAGGGGACAAAGGAGCAACTTTTTCACACAGAGGGTGGTGCATTTATGGAATGAGCTGCCAGCAGAAGTGGTAGAGGCTAGTACAATTACAACATTTAAAAGGCATGGGTATTTTAATAGGAAATGCTTAGAGGGGCATGAGTCAAATGCTGGCAAATAGGACTAGATTCATTTTGAATGTCTGGTCAGCATGGACGAGTTGGACCAAAGGATCTGTTTCGGTGCTGTATATCCTTATGACTATACGACTCTATGACTAATGGTCAATGAAATAACACCATGAAGGCCCGTGTCCTGTCACCAATTCTCCATTTATTTAGACGTGCAGAGTACATGACACTGACCCAGGTAGCTCTGAGCCAGCTCTCAGAGTGAGCAGAACTCCTGACACTCCTGTTTATATCTGTCAGCCAAGGCTCCTTGATTGGAGAGTGTGGTGCTGAAAAAGCACAGCAGATCAGGCAGCATCCGAGGAAGGGCAATCAGGAAGGGCTTATGCTCAAAACGTTGATTCTCCTGTTCCTCAGATGTTATTTGACCTGCTGTGCTTTTTCAGCACCTCACTCTCAATTCTGATTTCCAGCATCTGCAGTCCTCACTTTCTTCTTGATTGGACCAGGTTAACAGCCCAATCAGGGAAATCAGATTCTGGCTGACCTTGTTCTAATCATTATATTGCTCTCCTTCTAAGTCCAGGGATGTAGACCTGTTCTTTTACTTGGAGCTTTCATCTGTCCACATGCATGTTCAGCACCACCTCTCCAACCTGAACTTTGTATGTGCCTGATTTTGCCTCAGATATTGATAGAGTGTACCGACTATAACCCGCTTCTTGTGCCAGATGCATCTCGGCCAAAATTCATCTGTTTCTTCAGGCAGTAATGGCATCAAGCCTGCGACATCTGCTGTGCCCTTCTCCTTCTCAGAGATTTCTTTGATGCTAGGCAGGAGGGGGGAACCGCAGGTTCTGACAGCCTTTATGAATGTTCTAAGGGGCCGGGAATATTTTGCTCCTGCTCCTTTTGCAAGTTTGCAGCTTTCATTTGTCCACATGCATGTAGAGCACCACCTCTCCAACCTGAACTTTGCTTGTCACAGGGCCTGACCTTGCATCAACCATGTCTCGTATGCATGCAGGTCTACTCCATTCGTTTTGACACCAAAATTCATTCCCTGAAGTAAACTGCCTCCCTTGCTTAGAGGAGTCTTGTATCTGGCATGCTGTTCTTATCCTTTTGTCCTTGTTGGCACTCTGGGCACTGCCCTACCAATGCAGTTATATCTGCACCTGAGCCTGGTACCAGATAAAATTTCTTGCCAACACCTTTGTTTTGGAAACCCCTAGACGATCCTGATGGAGTTCAGCTAGTAACTGGCAGCGACCTTTGCTTAGGCCAATCACTCTTGCTCCCCATAATAATGTGCCATTCTCGAGTGTGGTCTGGTCTCACTGGGTCCAGAAAAGTTTCAATTCAGGTTGCGATGGCCCTTTTGTTTCTCTCATCGTTATCAGTTGTTTCAGTTTCGCCAGGACTGGATCTTTTTGTGTCCACAGTCCAATATTGCCAGTGGTTAGTTTAAAACCAGATAGATAGTTTGAAACCATAACGCACTCTTGTAGTGGTGGCGCCACATGTGGTACACCTGCCAATTGAAGACGGCTCAATGCATCTGCAATTGCCACTTGGCCTCCTGGAAACTGTCCCACCTTGTAATTGTATGCATTCAGCCAAAGTCTGGGAAGCATATGCTATCGGGCATTCTGAGCCAATACAACTCCTGTACTATATGGGGAGCCATCACATGTCAGCACCACATCTGGCTTGGGATCATAGTGTGCTAAAATCTTAGACATCGATAGTTGCTTTTTCACTTCCCTAAAGGCTATATCTTGGCTATGAAACTATTTCCATGGATGGCTCTTTTTCAGAAGCAGATGTAAGGGTGCCAGGTTATGTATGCCTGTTCTATAATAATTCACCACCCCAAGGAAAGACCTATGTTCCAGTGCATTGTCAAGTTCCTATAACGGGGGGGCGGGGGAAGGTGCAGTGTCCTGGACTACCTACATTGATGCGATAGTGAGGAAGTCACATTAATGCCTCTTCTTCCTCAGGAGGCTGAGGAAATATAGCATGTCCATGAGGAGCACAGCAATTTAGAAAATAAGTGCAGGAGTAGGCCATTCAGCCCTATGAGCCTGAACGACCATTCAATTGATCACGGCTGATCATGCAATTCCAGTATCCCATTCCCACTTTCTCTCCATACCCCTTGATCCCTTTACCCACAAGGACAATATCTGGGTCCCTCTTGAATTGTTTTAATGAACTGGTCCCAACAGCTTTCTGTCAGACAGAATTCCACAGATTCATAATGCTCTCAGTGAAGAAATTCTTCTTCATCTCAGTCCTGAATGGCTTACCTCTTATTCTTAGACTGTGACCCTAGTTCTGGACTTTCCAAATATTGGGACCATTCTTTCCTTATCTAGCATATTCAGTCCTATCAGGATTTTAAAAGTTTTTATAAGATTCCCCTCATTCTTTTAAAGTCCAGCGAGTACAAACCCAATCAATCCAGTCTTTCTTCATATGTCAGTCCTGCCATCCTGGGAATCAGTCTGGTGAAACTTCACTGGATTCACTCAATAGCAAGAATATCCTTCCTCCAGATTAGGAGACCAAAACTGCACAGTATTTAAGGGCGTGGCCTTACCAAGGCCCTGTACACCTGCAGCAAGACATCCTTACTTCTATACTCAATTGCTCTCACTTTGAAGGACAGCATGCCATTAGCTGTCCTCATCGCCTGCTGCACCTGCAAGCCAACCTTCAGCAACTGTTCTACCATGATACCCAAATCTCGTTGCACCTCACCTTTTCCTAAACTGCCACCATTCAGATAATAATCTGCTTTCCTGTTCTGGCAACTGATGTGGATAACCCCACATTTTTCCAACTTTTACAGCTGCACCATAGAAAGTATTCTTTCTGGATGCATCATAGTTTGGTATAGCAACTGCTCTTCGCAGGACTGTAAGAAACTACAGGAAGTTGTGAACACAGTCCAGATCATCATGCAAGTCAACCTTCCATCCACTGAATCCTTCTACATTTCCCATTGCCACGGGAAGGCAGCAATGTTATCAATGATCCAATCAACCCTGGTTATAATTTCTTCCAATCTCTTCCGTCAGGCAAAAGATACAAAACCTTAAACACATGTACTGAACAGGTTCAAGGACATCTTCTTCTCGCTGTTATTAGACTTCTGAATGGACGACTCAAATTTCAAATCTCATGTTAATCTTGCATTTTGTGCACTTCTTTGGAGCTGTAACTTTGCATTCCTTGCACTGTTCAATCACCCTCTGATCTTTGTGACCTTGTATGTTACTATCTGCCTGTACTGTACACAAAACAAAGCTTTTCACTGTATTCAGCTATATGTGACAATAATAAATCAAATCAAATCAAATCAAAATCCCACTGAAGTTGGGTTTCAGTAAGGGAGGCTGTGGGGTTGATGGGCAGAGGCAGTGAGTCGACTTCAGTTCAATCTTGGTTTTGAAAACAACAAATGCTGGAGATCACAGTGGGTCAGATAACATCCATAGACAGAAAGTTCTGATGAAGAGACATCGAGACTTCACTGTCAAAATGTGTGGCACTGAAAAATGCAACAGGTCAGGCGACATCCAAGGAGCAGTGAAGTCGATGTTTCGAGCATAAGCTCTTCATCAGGACGAACAGCTTATACTCAAAACATTGACTGTCATGCTCCTCGGATGCTGCCTTACCTTAATTCTGATCTCCAGCATTTATCGTTCTCACTTTCTTCCAGACATTTAGACTTGAAAAGTTAGCTTGCTCTGTCTCCATGGACTCTATCTGACCTGCTGTGATCTTCAGAAATTTTTTTTTTCAGGACAGCTTCCAGCATCTGTAGTAATTTGATCCCCCATCTTAGTTTTGTTGGTTTTATCATTTGGTGAATATCATAAAATATCTGTAGATTGTGCAAATCTTCAGTTAAAAGTTGAGAGCTGTCATTTCAAAATATTTTTGTGCCAGTTATTTGGTGCTCCTCATAGTGGTTGATTTTGCAGAAACTTCACAAAAATACCCTTTATTTAATTACTTTATCTTTCTAGTCTTTTGCATTTTTGCTTTGATTATTAAACTATGCTATTTCTCTATTAAAAAGGCCACAATTTTGCTAATACTGAGATATTCAAACAGTGGGCTGTTTTACATTTTAAAGTCTTATATAATTAAGCATTATGAGTTAGTCACATTGCATGACATATTGTTAAGTCTTCAGAAATACGTTAGCAAATCAGGAATGTTATGGGATGTATCATTGGGCCATTCTTGATAATGTATTCTTGAACTGAAAGTGCTATTAAATATATACTGTAAGAAATAGCTATATGTGTTGGATATAATTCAGTTACCTGTTTTGAAAGTCCAGTAGTTCAGCGTTAATTTTCTCAATGTCCAGCTCAGTCCACAACACATCATAATAACCATTAATATTATTCATCACAGCATCATACAGACTATACAATTTCTGCAATAGACTCAGCTCTTTCCTGGAGAGAAAACAAAAACAGCAACACCATTATTAAAATAAGGGAACATATAGGAGCAAAAGAACAGGAGGAGGCCTTTCAGCTCCTTGACTTTGTTCCACTACTCAATGAGATCATGGCTAATCTGTGGTTTAACTCCATATAACTGTATTTGGCCCACATTGATTAATATTCTTTCTTAACAAATATTCATCTCCCTTAGATTTAAATTAACAATTGATTTAAAAATCATTGCCATTTTTGGAAGAGTTTCAAACATCTACCATTACTTTCCAAACATTTCTCCTGAATGTCTTGGCCTTACTTTTAGACCATCCCCCTAGTTCTAGAATCCTCAATCAGTGAAAGTAGTTTAGCTTTATCTACCCTGTCATTTCCTGTTAATAGCTTGAAGACCTTAAAATGTCACCTTTAACTTTTTAAATTTTAGAGCAAATAGGCTTAATTTGACAACATGTGAATTTTTTTTATTAGTTTTGGATTTGAACTTTACACAAGAGACAGTAGTTCTGGCCCCTTGAATAACAGTGAAGAATTGGTTCACCTTGCTCCGTTGAGCAAGCTCACACTGCAGCTATTGGCTAGAAGTGGGATGTACACTGTTGTTATCAGATAACTTGATCATTGAAAAAGGGTTCAGGAAATCAGGTTATGATTGATTATTTCATGCGTACATGGGGCAATCAGTTTTAAGATGGAATCGAGTATTAGGGAATTAATAGCAGCCCATTTGTAAAATCTAGACCTAATCATTTGGAGTCATCATGACTTCTCATGAAAGATAAATCGTGCCTGACTAATTTCTTAAAGTTTTTCAAGGAAGCCTCAACCAGAAAAGATAGAGGGAAACCAGTACTTGCATTGTATTGGCACCTCTGGAAGGCATCCAATAAGATGCATCATAAATCTTGTCACAAAACTTATGGTGTTGGAGGTAGTATATTAGAATGGATAGAGAATTGGCTTATGGGCATGAAACAGCAAGTGGAGATTAGGGATTCATTTTCAGGTTGGCAACTTGTAACTAGTGGGTTCCACAGGGATCAGTGCTGGGACTACAAATGTTTACAATATATATTGGGTAATATATATGGTAACCATAAGCTGATTAACCTAACATCTATTATTGGGAAAAAATAAATTATTAAGAAAGTCATAGCAAAACATTTGTAAAATCATAATTTAATCAAGCAAAGTCAGAATGGCATTCTGAAAGGCAGATGGTGTCTGACTAATATATTAGAGATTTTCAAGGAAGTTTCAACCAGAATGAATAGAGGGGAACCAGTAGATGTGTTGTATTTGCATTTCCAAAAGGTATACAACAAGACACTTCACTAAAGATTGAGTCCTAAGGTAAAAGTGCATTATGTTGGATGTAGTATATTGGTATGAATTGGCTAATGGGCAGGAAAAAGCAGATGGGGACAAGGCATTTTGTTTTAGGTTGTCAACTATAAACAGTGGGTTCCACACGGATTAGTGCTGGGACTGCAACTTTTTACAATATATATGAATGACTTTGAGGAAGGAAACAAATGTACTTCAGCCAAATTTTCAGACAAGACAAAAATAGCATGGCAGGTATAACTGCACATCTTTTGATCAGGTGAGGATAAAATCAGAAACAAAAACAGAAGTTGCTGTAAAAGCTCAGTAGGTCTGACAGCATTTGTGAAGAGAAATCCAAGTCAATGTTTTAGGTCTGATGACCCTTCCTCAGAACTGACAATAGCAAGAAAAATGTTGGTTTATACAGAGAAGATAGGGTGGGGAATGGGGGCAAGGAGTAAATGATAGGTAGAGATAGAGCCCAAAGAGAAAGATGAACAATTGGACAGATAAAGGAGTTGATAACGATTTGGCTAAGAAGACAAAGAGCTGTTAATGGAGACTGTTAGCTAACAATAGGCAGTGTGTAATGGCAGACTATGCGATAATAAGGCCTGGTGTGCGTGATAGGAAGTTAGGATACGGGGGAGTTCAGGCCCTAACATTAGTATTGAACTCAGTATTGAGTCTGAAGGGCTGTAGGATCGCCAAGCAAGAAATGAAGTCTTGATCTTCCAGCTTGCACTCTGCTTTGCTGGAGCACTGCAGCAAGCCTGGGACAGGGATGTTGAGCAGGGAACAGGGTGATGTATTAAAGGAGCAGACAACAGGAAGCTCAGGGTCATTTCCAATACAGAGGAGACCACATTATGAGCAGTGGATGCAGTAGACTAAATTGTGTGAAGTGCAGGTAAAGTGCTGCTTCACCTGAAATGTGGTCTCCTCGACTTTGGGGAAATTAAGTGTAGACTGGGTGTTATGGACCAGGGCCTACTCCACACAACATTTTTAAGTAGGCAGCCAGACCGCAACTTTTTTATTTGTTTTTGATAAGTGTATTCCCAAAGTGAATTAGCTGGTCCGACTGCCAAGTATTAAACAAACAGAATTTATTCACAAAATTACAGAATGAAACACAAAGAACAGAAAATAGAAAACCGGATAACTTATCCTATCCAAATCTGACAGACTATCCCTGACTGAATGATGCTGTAGTAAAGATATTTTCAACAATCCCCATATACAGATCGCTTAACACAAAGATTAAAAATGACACAAGAAGCTTACATGTTTCAAGTCAGAGGATAGAGTACAGCAGTCTTTTTCACACATCCCCTGTTGCAACTAAGTCTAATCTAAACAAAGTCATAGATAGAGTCATAGAGATGGACAGCATGGAAACAGACCCTTTGGTCCAACTCGTCAATGCCGACCAGATATCCAAACCCAATCTAGTCCCACCTGCCAGCACCTGGCCAATATCCCTCCAAACCCATCCAAATGCCTTTTAAATGTTGCAATTGTACCAGCCTCCATGGTTTCCTCCGGTGGTTCATTCCATACACGTACCACCCTCTGTGTGAGAAAGTTGCTCCTTAGGTCTTTTTTGTATCTTACCCTCTCACCCGAAACCTATGCCCTCTAGTTCTGGACTCACCCACCCCCACGGAAAAGACTTTGCCTATTTATCCTATCCATGCCCCTCATAATTTTTAAAACTCTATAAGGTCACCCCTCAGCCTCTGACACTCCAGGGAAAACAGCCTGAGCATACTCAACCTCTCCCTATAGCTCAAATCCTCCAACCCTGGCAACATCCTTGTAAATCTTTTCTGAACCCTTTCAGGTTTCACAACATCTTTCTGATAGGATGGAGACCAGAATTGCACGCAATATTCCAACAGTGGCCTAACCAATGTCCTGTACAGCTGCAACATGACCTCCCAACTGCTGTACTCAATACTCTGACCAATAAAGGAAAGCATACCAAACACCTTCTTCACTATCCTATCTAACTGCAACTCTACTTTCAAGGAGCTCTAAACCTGCACTCTAAGGTCTCTTTGTTCAGCAACACTACCTAGGACCTTACCATTAAGTGTATAAGTCCTGCTAAGATTTGCTTTCCCAAAATGCAGCACCTCACATTTATCTGAACTAAACTCCATCTGCCACTTCTCAGCCCACGTTGTAATCTGAGATCACGTTGTAATCTGAGATAGCCTTCTATGCTGTCCACTATACCTCCAATTTTGGTGTCATCTGCAAACTTACTAACTGGGCCTCTTATGCTCATATCCAAATTATTTATATAAATGACGAAAAGTAGTGGAACCAGCACCAATCATTGTGGCACTCCACTGGTCACAGGCCTCCGGTCAAAATAAACTCTCCACCATCACCCTCTATCTTCTACTTTGAGCCAATTCTGTATCCAAATGGCTAGTTCTCCCTGTATTCCATGAGATCTAACCTTGCTAACCAGTCTCCCATAGGGAACCTTCAGCCGAATGCCTTACTGAAGTCCATATAGATCATGCCCACCGTTCTGCCCTCATCAATCCTCTTTGTTACTTCTTCAAAAACTCAATCAAATTTGTAAGGCATGATCTCCCACACACAAAGCCATCTTGACTATCCCTAATCAATCCTAATCAATACATGTACATCCTGTCCCTCAGGATTCCTTCCAATAACTTGCCCACCACCAAGGTCAGGCTCACTGGTCGATAGCTTCCTTGCTTGTCCTTACCACCCTTCTTAAAGAGTGGCACCACTTTAGCCAACCTTCAGTCTTCCGGCACCTCACCTGTGACTATCAATGATATAAATATCTCAGTAAGAGGCCCAGCAATCACTTCCCTAGCTTCCCACAGAGGTCTAGGGTACACCTGATCAGGTCCTAGGGATTTATCCACCTTTACTCATTTTCAAGACACCCAACACTTCCTCCTCTGTAATATGGACATTTTTCAAGAAGTCACTATCTATTTCCATACATTCTATATCTTCCATACCCTTTTCCACAGTAAATATTGATGCAAAATCCTTGTTTAGTATCTCCCCCATCTCCTGCGGCTCCACACATAGTCTGCCTTGCTGATCTTTGAGAGGCCCTACTCACTCCCTAGTTACCCTTTTGTCCTTTATGTATTTGTAAAAACCCTTTGGATTCTCCTTAATTCTATTTGCCAAAGCTATCTCATGTCCCCGTTTTGCCCTCCTGATTTCCCTCTTAAGTATACTCCTACTTCCTTTATACTCTTCTAAGGATTCACACGATCTATCCTGTCTATACCTTACATATGCTTCCTTCCTTTTCTGAACCAAACCCTCAATTTCTTTAGTCATCCAGCATTCCCTATACCTACCAGCCTTCCCTTTCACCCTAACAGGAATATACTTTCTCTGCACTCTCGTTATCTCATTTTTAAATGCCTCCCATTTTCCAGCTGTACCTTTACCTGCGAACATGTGCCCCAATCAGCTTTCAAAAGTTCTTGCCTAATGCCATCAAAATTAGCCTTTCTCCAATTTAGAACTTCAACTTTTAGATCTGGTCTATCCTTTTCATCACTATTTTAAATCTAATAGAATTATGGTCACTGGCCCCAAAGTGCTCCCCCACTGACACCTCAGTCACCTGCCCTGTCTTATTTCCCAAGAGTAAGTCAAGTTTTGCACCTTCTCGCGTAGGTACATCCACATACTGAATCAGAAAATTGTCTTGTACACACTGAACAAATTCCTCTCCATCTAAACCCTTAACACTATGGCAGTACCAGTCTATGTTTGGAACGTTAAAATCCCCTACCATAACCACCCTATTATTCTTACAGATAGCTGAGATCTTCTTACAAGTTTGTTTCTCAATTTCCCTCTGACTATTAGGAGGTCTATAATAAATCCCAATAGGGTGACCATCCCTTTCTTATTTATTAGTTTCCACTCAAATAACTTCCCTGGATGTATTTCTGGGAATATCCTTCCTCAGCACAGCTATAATGCTATCCCTTATCAAAAATGCCACTCCCCCTCCCCTCTTGCCTCCCTTTCTATCCTTCCTGTAGCATTTGTATCCTGGAACATTCAGCTGCCAGTCCTGTCCATCCCTGTGCATATTTCTGTAATTGCTATGATATCCCAGTGCCATGTTCCTAACCATGAGTTCATCTGCCTTCCATGTTCGGTCTGTTGAATTGAAATAAATGAAGTATGATTTATCAGTTCTACCTCGTTCTCTGCTTTGTCCCTGCATGCCCTGACTGTTTGGTTTGCCTTTGTTCTCAACTGTACCAGTCTCAGATTGAAATGTTTTCTCACTTTCTCCCTGGGTCCCACCCACCCCACCTTACTAGTTTAAATCCTCCCTCGAGCAAATCTCCCTGCAAGTATAATAGTCCCTTTCCAATTTAGATGCAATCTGTCCTTCTTGTACAGGTCACTTCTACCCCAAAACGGCTTCTAATGATGCAAAACTGTGAACCCTTCTCCCATACACCAGCTCCTCAGCCATGCATTCATCTGCTCTATCCTCCTATTCCTGCCCTCACTAGCTCGTAGCACTGGGAGTAATCCAGATATTACTACTCTCCAGGACCTCTTTTTTAAAGTCCTACCTAACTCCCTGTAATCATCCTTCAGAATCTCAACCTATTCCTTCCTATATCGTTGGTCCCAATGTGTACAATAACCTCCTGCTGACCCCTCTCCCCCTTAAGAACATTCTGCACCCTCTCAGAGACATCCTTGATCCCGGCACCAGGGAAGCAACACACTATTCTGATTTTTTGCTGCTTACCACAGAAATGTCTGTCTGTACCTCAGACTAGAGAGTCCCCTAAGACAATCGATCGTTTGGAACCGAACGTACCTCTCATTACATTACAGCCAGTGTCAATACCACAAACTTGGCTGTTTGTGCTACTTTCCCCTACATCACCCCCTACATTTTCCAAAACAGCATACTTGTTTGAAATGGGGATAGCCACAGAAGACCCCTGCACCACCTGCCTATCTCTCTTACCTTTCCTGGAGTTAACCCATCTATGTGACTGTATCTGAGACTTTGTCACCTTCCTATAACTGCCATCCACCACACCTCCTTGCTCTTGTAAATTTCTCTTGCCTCTAACTGCCTCTCCAACCAATCTATTCGATCTGATAGGATTCGCAACCAACGGCATTTATTGCATATATATTCCTCAGTAACCCGTAAACTCTTGCTAAACTCCCACATCCGAAAAGAAGAGCATATCATTCTACTCAGGGCCATTTTTGCTTCTTGCAATCTACAGACTAGAAAATAGCACTGTCTTGTTCCTCTACAAAACACTGCTCCAAGTTAAATTAATACTTATGGCTTATACTTTAAGTTTAATCAAGAGACATAGCTCAATAAAACATATCACCAAGGAAGAACCCATTCTATTCACTGCTGCAGTCTTATTTTAAGACCACGCTTAAAACATCCACTTCTCTGTTTCTGTGCTATGACCTCTTTCAACAGGTTTCTCCAAGATCACTTGTGAATTTCGCTGTTTTTTAATTTTCCCAGATGCACTCCGATATCCAGTGATACATGTATTCAACAGCAAAGGCAGTAACTGCTAACTCTGTCAGTTAGCAATGTGGGTTTCTTACTCTCTCTCTCTCTCCTGCACTGACCTCACCATGTGCTTCCTTTGTCTGCTCTTCTCCCTTTTAAAAGTGCTGTTGTTTTGAGTTTATTTTCCCAAAGTTCCAAAACAATGCAACAGCATATCTGTTACAGCCAGAAATGTTTCCCATCCTCCATCTTGGATTACCCAGAATCCTGTCCTTATCCAGAATCCTGTCTGTGGTGCTGGAAAAGCACAGCAGGTCAAGCATCATCCCAGGAGCACGAGAATCAACATTTTGTGCAAAAGCCCTTCATCCTGGTGAAGCGCTTTTGCCCGAAACATTGATTTTCCTGCTGCTCAGAAGCTGCCTGATCTGCTGTGCTTTTCTAGCACCACCCTCTCAACTCTGATCTCCAGCATCTGCAGTCTTGACTTTCGCCTAATCTAAATGAAATCTAGCTACACAGCTAGCTGGCCACTCTGCTTTGATTACACCGTTTTTTTAAGACATGAAAGGCTTAGGCCGGAGGCATTATCTGTTTTCCGGGTAAAGAGAAAAAGCCCCAATAAACCATCCAAACTTCAGACATGATGGAACCTTGGGTTGGTTAGAAAAAACCAAGGACAATCTGACCTTGTCAAAGGAACAGGTTCATCATACCTGCACCATGATAAAAAAAAAGAAACATCAATATCTAAAGATGGCTTCATTTTTAAAACCCCCCAAAAAATTGGTTACTACTCTAAAACACACATTACACTGACTACAAATATGCAAACATCTCCCACCACTGAACACCTCTGTTTCTCAATCGAGTCTTGACAATGCATCAGTAATCACTTTTTCTCAGCCTGCCACATGCACAATTTTTAAATTGAATGGCTATGACAACAAGCTCCATCTAAACAGTCTGGCATTTCTGTCCTTAAATTTCTCCACAAATTTCAGTGGGTTATGATCAGTGTTTGTGATTGTCTCAGATGTGTTGCTGGTAATACAAACACTGAAATGTTGTAGTGCCAACACCAAGCTCAAAATCTCTTGCTCAGCTGTTGAATATGTCTGCTGATGAACATTCAACTTCCTGGAGAAATACCCAATAGGTCTTTCTACCTTCTCATCGTCTTACTGCAAGAGCATAGCAATGACACCCACGTCACTCATATTGAAAGCCACCTTGAATGGCTTTGCATCATCTGGTGTGGTTAATACTGGGACAGTGGTTAACACAGCTTTTCGGCTGTTGAATGCCTTTTGACAGTCTGCTGTCCACTGAAACTTCCTGCCATTTTTTAGCAATTCAGTGAGTGGAGCAGCCGCACTGCTAAAATTTGGCACAAACTTTCAGTAAAATCTACTCAATCCCAGGAACCATAATACTGCTCTTTTTGTCAACAATATAGGAAACTCCCCAATTACTTTTATTTTTGCATTCAATGGGGCATTCATGCCCAATAACATTGCCCAGGAAGGTGACTTGGGCTCTGGCAAATTCACTTTTAGCTCGGTTTACCACCAAGCCTGCCTTCCGAAGTCGATCGAACAAGGCCAATAAATGCTGTAAATGTTCCTTCCATGTGTGATTAAAAATCACCAGGCCATCGATGTAAACCACACAGTTGGGTAATCTGGCAATGACCTTGTTAGCCAGTCTCTGAAATGTGGCCGGAGCATTTTTCATGCCAAATGGCATGACTTTAAACTGATACAGTCCATTTGACGTTATGAAAGCCGAAATTGCCTTTGCTCTTTTTGGCAAAGGGACCTGCCAATCTGAGCAAGTTCAACTGAGGAAATGTAAGTTGCTTGTCCCACCTTTTCAAAGCAGTTTTCCAACTGCGGAATTGGGTATGCATCAGTCTTTGTAACTGCATTGACTTTGCAATAGTCCACACATAACCGTTGGGTACTATCTGGCTTTGGCACCATTACTATGGGTGAGCTTCACTCACTGTAACTCACTTTCATTTTGTCGGCTTGGAGCATGCATTCAATCTCCAGCTGAACCTGTGCCAACTTTACAGGGTTATGTCTATAAGGATGGTCTTAATCAGAACAGCATCTCCTGTATCTTCATCATGCACAATTAGTATAGTACTTCCCAGTTTATTTTCACATATCTCCCCATGTGATAGTAATAACTCTTTCAGGCCATTTCAATTTTTCTCAGGAAGGTAGCTCAATAATTTATCCCAATTTTTGACAACTTCCTCACTATCCAACTTGATTTGAGGAATGTCCAGTTCAGAATCCTCTGAACTGGGTTCTTCCTTCTGTGTTGCAATCATTAACACCTTCTCCTCTTGTTTTCCTTCCCTATCAAAATACCTTTTGAGCATATTCACATGACATACCCTGTGCGATTTCTTCCTATCATTAGTCCTCATCAAGCAGTTCACCTCACTCAATTTCCTTTCTATTTGACAAAATCCACTAAACCTTGCTTTTAAAGGTTCACCTATTACTGGAAGTAACACTAATACCTTATTCCCAATAGCAAAATTGTGAGTTTTGATTACTTGTCCGCTTCTTGTTTCATTGCATGCTGCAATACTTTTAAATGTTGTCTAGCCAACTCCTCAGCTCTTTTTAATTGGTCTTTAAAATTTGACACATAGTCCAAATCCATGATCTCTGAATTCTGACTTAATGATTTCTCCTCAATCAATTTGAATGTCCCTCTCATTTCATGCCCAAAAACTAATTCAAATGGATTGAATTTGGTTGATTTGTTTGGTGCAATGCTGATTGCAAAAACATAAACAGGATTTTCTTATCCCAATCATAAGGATAATCCTGACTATAAGCCCTCAACATGGTCTTTAATGTTTGATGCCACCTTTCTAGTGCTTCCTGAGATTCTGGATGGCAGTCAGTGGGTTTGAGTTGTTTTATTTCTCAGCTGTCCATAATTTACTTGAATAGTTTGGATGTGCAGTTTGACCCTTGATCCAACTGTATCTCTATTGGTGGTCCATATCTAGTAAAAAAAAATCGAGTAATTCATCTACAGTTCTTTTAGTTATGATATTGTGTAATGAAACGGTCTCTGGAAATCTAGTTGATACATCCATTATTGTTAACAAATACTGATTCCCGCTTTTTATTTAAGGTAGGGGACCTACACAATCAATCAAGACTCTTGTAAAGGGTTTCTCAAGTGCAGAAATAGGTATTAAAGGTGTGTTTTTATTACTACCTGTGATTTTCCAATTACCAGACATGAATGACACATCTGGCAAAATTCAACTCCATCCTTGTGCAGTCCAGGCCAGCAAACAAGTCTTTGTATTTTAGCCTGTGTTTTCCTCACTCCTAAATGACCACTAAGGGGTAGCTCATGCATCACTCACAACACTTCTGTTCTATACCCCACTGGCAATACAATCTGATGAATTTCTGCCCATTTCTCATCTGCCTGAATATGTGATGATCTCCATTTCCTCATTAAGACATCATTTTTCAGATAACAACAGTCAGGGATACGTTTAGACTCTTTCCCTGTGTATGCCTTTTGCTACAACTACTTTAAATTTTCAACTTTCTGCTACAACTCAATGAATTTTGCAGAGCTAAAGATATTTGCATGATTACCTATTTGCTCTTGTTTTGTCTCAACTATCTGATTGAACAAAGTGTCTGCTAATGCCACTTCAGCTTCCTTATCTGTATCCTTTATCTCTACTGTTTCAACTGGTGACTTTGTGACCTTGTCACTGCACAATCAGGGAAGATTCCCAGATAAGAGCACTGCATTGCTTCAATTGCCTAAGTCTTCACTGGCTTTTTAACTACAGTAGGCAGCATAATACCGGTGAATCGGCTATATCATTCACAAGGACAAATTGTATTCCTGGAGCTGAGAGTTGTCCAGTATTCCTACCACAAATTCTCCACTCCTTTCTGGACATTCTAACGTCATTTTAAATAATTGAGCACGTTTGTCTCACCATGAATTCCTGTTACCAGTATCTGTTCTGGCAATAGTCCTTCAGGAGTATGCATTGCCTCATCCTTCAGCATCACAGACTAAGAGAATCCTGTGTCCCTTAATACTATTACCTCCTGACCTAGTACTCCTGGCTTATGTGAATAAACTTTACCTTCGCAGGTATACTTTTTGAGCAGATCTGACATTTCCTTTTTAACCTACCTCTGATCAGCTTGTATAATCTGGCGCAGCTTTCCAGCTTCCACTATGCTTTCTGTTACCATTCCAACAAAACTCCCAGACCTGTCCTGTTTTCCTACATCTGGCTTTTTCCTAGCCCACGAACACTGTGATTTCATGTGGACTACTTTATTACAATGAAAATACTAGAGCTTTTTAACTTCCTTGTTCTCTTCAAGGGTTTCCTTTTTACCCTGAGGTAAGTTATTCTTGTGATCTTCACTGAGATCTATCTTTCCCTTTCCACGTGAGGATTTCTCTGAGCCCTAATTTCAACCCCTCATGGACTTAAATTGGTTCTGGAAGCCAAATTGTGTTTTATGGATCAGTTCATAAACATCAGTCACTTCAGCTAATAACTTTGCCATTTTAACTCTCTGCTCTTCAACGAGTTCACACTACATCAGGCAGTGAATTTTTGAACTTCTCCAAAATAATTGTCTAAGAACATCGTATGTTTCCTCTATTTTTAAAGCTCTTATCCACCTATCAAAATTAATTTGTTTGAACCTTTCAAACTCAGTGTAGGTTTGAGCAGAGTCCCTCCTTCATTTCCTGAAATATTGTCTATAGGCTATGGTACAAGCTCATATGTACTAAAGATAGCTTTTTTCACCTCCTCAAACTCCCCAGATACCTCCTCTGATAGTGATGTGAATACCTCACTAGCCCTACCTACAAGTTTGGTTTGGATCAACAAAACCCACATGGTCACTGGTCACTGCATTTGTTTAGCCACCTTTTCAAACGAGGTGAAAAATCCTTCTCACCAAATTTAGGCAATGCTTGATCATACTTAAACAATTTCTCACTCGGCTCCTGACTACTAGGAGCTTGCTCGTCCTCAGGCTCTTCCTCACGAAGCCTACCTTCAGCCTTCATTACCATCCTTTTAAACTGACTTTCTTTTCTCAGTGTCATTTTCTGAAGTCCAAAGTCTCTCTTTTTCTTTCTCTTCTGCTAAAGCCCTTCATTATTTTTCTTTCTCTTCTGATTTTAATTGGAACTCGAACGGTTTCATTTTTGTTTCTAACTGAAGCGCCTTCATTTGTAATTGATGTTTAGCTATCTCTACAAATCCTGATGGGGTTTCCAGCAAATTTCAATGCTGAGCTACTGCTGCTGTCATCTTATCTTTCCTCATGTTAGCAGGTAACGTCAGCTCCAGCTTGTCTACTAATTCCCACAACTTGGACTTGTTTGCCTTTTGTAAAACCCCCAAGGTCACCTTTTCCACCTTCAGAATCTCCTTGGTGACTGAAAGAGCCATTGCTGTCCGAGCGCTGTTTAAACGAACCAAATCAACACCCGAAATAAAAGACACTAACATCTACCACTTGCTGTTTAAATCCCGGACGAGCGCCCAATCTGTTATGGACCTAGCCAGACCCCTCAAAATATTTTTAAGTGGGTAGCCCAGAGCATAGAACATAGACCATTACAGCGCATTACAGGCCATTTGGCCCTCAATGCTGCGTCAACCTGAAGCCCATCTAATCTACACTAGTCTATTTGCGTCCATATGCCTATCCAATGAATATTTAAATGCCCTTAAAGTTGACCAGGCTACTACTGTTGAGGCAGTACATTCCATGCTCCTACTTCTCTCTGAGTAAAGAAACTACCTCTGACATCTGCCCTACATCTATCACCCCACAATTTAAAGCTACGTCCCCTCATGCTAGCCATTGCCATCTGAGGAAAAAGGCTCTTACTGTCCAACCTATCCAACCCTCAGATTATCTTATATATCTCAATTAAGTCGCCTCTCAACTTTCTTCTCTGTAACAAAACCAGCCTCAAGTCCCTCAGCCTTTCCTCATAAGACCTTCCCTCCAAACCAAGCAGTATCCTTGTAGATCTCCTTTGAACCCTTTCCAAAGTTTCCACATCCTTCTTATAATGCAGTGACCAGAATTGTACACAATACTACAAATGTGGCCGCACCAGAGTTTTGTACACCTGCAGCATGATTTCATGGTTCCGAAATTCAATCCCTCTACCAATAAAAGCTAGTACACTGTATTAATAACCATATCCACCTGGGTGGCAACTTTCAAGGATCTACTTACCTGGACACCGAGGACTCTCTGCTCATCCACACTACCAAGAATCTTACCATTAGCCCAATACTCATCATTCCTGTTACTCCTTCCAAAGTGAATCACCTCACACTTTTCTACATTAAACTCCATTTGCCATCGCTCAGCCTAGCTCTGCAGCTTATCTATGTTTCTCTGTAACTTACAACATCCTTTTTCACTATCCACAACTCTACCGACCTTAGTGTCATTTGCAAATTTACTAATCCATCCTTCTAAGCCTTCATCCAGGTCACTTATATAAATGACAAACAACAGTGGCCCTAAAACAGATCCTTGCGGTACACCACTAGTAATTGAACTCCAGGATGAATATTTCCATTAACCACCACTATCTGTCTTCTTTCAGCTAGCCAATTTCCGATCCTGACTGCTAAATCACCCTCAATCCCATGCCTCTGTATTTTGTGCAAAAACCTACCATGGGGAACCTTATCAAATGTCTTACTGAAATCCATATACACCACATCAACCACTTTACCCTCATCCACCTGTTTGGTCACCTTCTTAAAGAACTCTCAAAGGCACAACCTACCCTTCCCAAAACCATGTTGACTATCCCTAATCAACTTATTCATCTCTAGATGATTATAAATTCTATTTCTTATAACCTTTTCCAACACTTTACCCACAATCGTAGTAAGGCTCACAGATTTATAATTTCCAGGGTTGTCTCTACTCCCTTTCATGAACAAGGGAATAATCCACACCGTAACTTTGTTTTTGATGAGTGTACAATGGATATTTCCGGAGTGAATCAGCTGGTCTGATTGCCAAGTTTTAAACAAACAGAATTTATTTACAAAATTACGGAATGAAACACAAAGAACAGAAAATAGAAAACCGGATAATTTATCCTATCCAAACCTGACAGACTATCCCTGACTGAATGATGCTGTTCCAAACAAGCAAATCCCTTAACACAAAGATTAAAAATGGCACAAAAAGCTTACAGGTTTTAAGTCAGAGGAAAGGGTACAACAGCCTTTTTCGCACATCCCCTGTTGCAACTAACTCTAACCTAAATGAAGGCTAGCTACACAGCTAGCTGGCAATTCCCTCTTGATTATACCAATTTTCTTTAAGACATGAATGGCTTAGGCCAGAGGCATTATTGGTTAGGAGTCAATAAAAAGGGCCCCAATGAACCATTCAAACTTCAGACATAATGGAACCTTCAGTCATTTAGAAAAAAAACAAGGGCAATCTTACCTTGTCAAAGAAACAGGTCTGTCACATGGGGAAATCACTTTGAAGATATAGAATCCCTACAGTGTTGCAATAGGCCACTTAGCCCAAGAAGTCCACATTGACCCTCCAAAGAGTAACCCACCCAAACTCATTCCCATAATCTAATACACTACATTTACACCTGACTAATACATCTAACCTATACATCCCTGAACACTATAGGCAATTTAGCATGGCCAATTCACCTAACCTGCACATCTTTGGATTGTGGGAGGAAACCCATGCAGGCACGGGGAGAATGTGCAAACTCCACACAGTCACCTGAGGCTCGAATTGAACCCAGGACCCTGGCACAGTGAGGCAGCAGTGCAAACGACTGAGCCACGTGCCACCCCACCTATGTCATGCCCCCAAGAAAGACCCTCAGCTGCCTGCCACTTCAATATACCACCCTGTTCCCAGGCCAACATCTCTGTCTCAGGCTTGGTGTAGTCGTCCAGTGAAGCTCAGTGAAAGCTGGAAGAACAACACCTCATTTTCCACCTAGGGACCTTGCAGCCCTCTGGACCCAATATTGAGTACAATAATTTTAGGCCTGAATTCCCCCATGTCCTCATCCCCTACCACACATACCAGGCCTTGTTATCACATCGTCTGCTTTACACACTACCTATTGTTAACCACTAACAGCCTCCAGTAACAGCTATTTACCCTCCCCAACCAGATCTTTATTGACTTGTTTAGTCTGTCCAACTATTCTTCTCTCTTTGGACTGTATCCCTACCTAGCATTTACTCTTTACCCTATACCCCCACCCTATCTTCTGCATGTATATCAACATTTTCCTAGCTTCCATCGGTTCTAAGGAAGAGTCACCAGACCTAAAACATTAATTCTGATTTCTCTTCACAGATGCTGCTAGATCTGCTGAGCTTTTCCAGTAACTTCTGCTTTTGTTTTTGATTTACCACATCTACAGTTCTTCCAGTTTTTAGTGAGGATAAAATCAGTCATGGCAGTGGATGTCTTTAAATGGATAATAAGGTACTCAATACCACAAAATCTATGGGCTCTGACTTGTGTTGCAGAACTTGGCACACCTCTAGGCACATTCCTCTGGAACAGTCAGAAAACTACCACCTACACAGCAATGTGAAAACACAGATGACATTAACACGGAATAAGTTTGATCCAAATCTGAATCCTTCCTTAAGAGATCATAGGTTTTAGTTTTACACTTTTGTTCCCAATGAAAGCAGTCACTGAACATATTACATGAAGCTGCTGAAGTTCTTTAAATATAAAAAAACTACAGGTTTGTCAAAAAAAGCAAGTTGTATATAAAATAATTTGAAATATCTTAACATTTACCCTATCCATGCCCCTCATGATTTTATAAACCTTCATCAGGTCACCCCTAAGCCTATGATGCTCCAGGGAAAATAGCCCCAGACTATTCAGCCTCACACTCTCTTTTCCGAACCCTTTCAAGTTTCACAACATCCCCTCTTCCTATAAGAGGGAGACCAGAATTGCACACAATATTACTTTGACCAGATGATACTGTTCCATTGCAGTCTCTCCCAGAGATACAAAGCTACAGACTAATTTACTGCCTTGTTAGGAATATAGGAAGAGGAGTAGGTCAGTCAGCCTGTCAAGCCTGCTCCACTTTTCAATACAATGATGTCTGAGCAAATACTTCAATTCCTTTTCCCTACCTCATCCCATAATCCTCTGCACCATTCGTAACCACAAATCTATCAATCTCTAACTGAAATATACTCACAGAATAAGCTTCCACAGACCACAATGGTAGAGAACTGCAAAATTCACAACACACTGAGTTTTATGAGAGTGAACAGGTTCGCTCAACTCTCAACTTGGTGGCTCAGTGGTTAGCACTGCTGCCTTACAGCACCAGGGACCTGGATTCAATTCCAGCCTCAGGCAACTGTCTGCGTGGAAGTTGCATGTTCTCCCTGTGTCTGCGTGGGTTTCCTCCCACAATCCAAAGATGTGCAGGTCAAGTGAATTGGCTGTGCTAAATCGCCCATAGTGTTAGGTGCATTAGTTAGGGCTAAATGTTGGAGAATGGGTCTCAGTGGGTTACTCTTCAGAAGGTCAGTGTGGACTTGTTGGGCCAAATGGCCTGTTTCCACACTGTAGGGAATCTAATCTATACAAGCTTGCTCATGATTTTGAAAACCTATATCACATCTCATCTTAGCTTCCTTCTCTACGAGGAACAGTCTCAATCTCTTTAATCTATTCTATATCTGAAGGCCCTCTTCCCTGGAAATATTTTTGTAAATCAATTCTGCACTCTCTCGCATGCATTTACATCCCTCCGATAATGTGGCACCCAGAATATTTACACTAATGGCATAACTGGTGGGGCAGTGGGGCATGCTGCATTAGGACATCTCAATCCATGTCCAAATGCAGCAAGTCCTGGATAATATCCAGTTTGAGCTGGTGAGTACAAAACATTCACACTAAACAAGTGCCAGAAAATTACCATCTCCAACGAAAGAGAATCTAAACAATGTCCTTGACATTCAATGGCACTACCATCGCTGAATTCCTCACTCACAATGTCCTGGAGTTTACCACTACCAGAAACTGGAATGGATGTCATGTCAATACAATGGTACAGGTAGGTCAGAGGCTAGGAATCCCACAGCAGACTTTCAGACTCTCCAAAGCCTGTCCACCATTTACAAAACACAAGATAAGAAGTGATGGGATACTCCCCAATTGCCTGGATGCGTGCAGCTCAAATACCACTCAAGATACTTGACATTATCCAAAACAAAGCAGCCTGCTTGACTGGCATCACATTCACAAACATTCATGTTCTCTACCACAGATGTTCAGTAATATAAATGTGCACCATGTTGCATTGCAGAAATTCATAAATGCTCCTCAAATAGCATCTTCCAAAGCCACAATGACAATCATCTAACACTTAACCTCAAATATCTCAAATGACAAGAACTCCAAATACATGGGAACACCATCACCCACAAGTACCCTTCCATGTTATTCACCACCTTGATTGGGAAATATATCACCATTCCTTCACGTTAATGGGTCAAAATGTAATTCTGTTCTTAATGGAATTGTGGGTCTACCTACATCTTGTGGACCACAGCCATTGAAGAAGACAGTTCATTATCATCTTCACAAGGAAAACTAGGGATGGGCAACAAATGCTGGCCGAGAGAATGACGCTCAAATCTCATGAATGAGTTAAAATAAATCATAAGTTGGACAGTCGAAGTACTGATCACAAACATGAATATCATAAAATTGGACATGGAGCAATAGTATTTGGGAAAAAGATAAAAAGACAGCTATCAGGTTTTGCATAATTCTTTAAAATTTCTGTGTCTTTACAAATAGTGGACAGCAACAAGAAAAAAAAACTGTTTTTGATTACTGGAGATTTAGCAAGGTAACTGCATAATTTCACAGCAAAGAATTTGAAATCAATTGTCAGCTCTGTTTTTGTGGTTGTGTTCCTGCAATCGCAGCTGATCAGGAGCTGAGGAGTGGTTCACAAGTGAAGCTGATTAGTTCTCAGATGGTTGAGCAGGTTGAAACTGGAAATAAATTACAGACACAGAAAGAGAGAGAGAGAGAGAGAGAAAAGGTAGAAAGATATAGAAGGATATGCAATTTTCCTTCCCATCAGAAGCTGGTTGTTCTCTGTAATAGGAGAAAGTGAGGTCTGCAGATGCTGGAGATCAAAGTTGAAACTTTATTGCTGGAACAGCACAGCAGGTCAGGCAGCATCCAGGGAACAGGAGATTCGACGTTTCGGGCACAGGCCCTTCTTCAGGAATGAGCAGAGAGTGTTCAGCAGGAGAAGATAAAAGGTAGGGAGGAGGGACTTGGAGGAGGGGCGTTGGAAATGTGATAGGTGGAAAGAGGTCAAGGTGAGGGTGATAGGTCGGAGTAGGATGGAGGCGGAGAGGTCAAGAGGAAGACTGCAGGTCAGGAAGGCGGTGCCGGGCTGGAGGGATTCGGCTGAGACAAGGTGGGGGGAGGGGGGATGAAGAAACTGGTGAAGTCCAAGTACATCCCCTGTGGTTGGAGGGTTCCCAGTCGGAAGATAAGACGCTCCTCCTCCGAACGTCGCGTTGTTGTGGTTTGGCGATGGATGAGTCCAATGACCTGCATATCCTCGGTGGAGTGGGAGGGGGAGTTGAAATGCTGTGCTACAGGGTGGTTGGGTTGGTTCGTCCGGGTGGCCCAGAGGTGCTCTCTGAATCGCTCCGCAAGTAGGCGGCCTGTCTCCCCAATATAGAGGAGGCCACACCGGCTGCAGCGGATGCAGTAGATGATGTGGGTGGAGGTGCAGGTGAATCTGTGGCGGATATGGAAGTTTCCTTTGGGGCCTTGGAAAGAGGTGAGGGGGGAGGTGTGGGCGCAAGTGTTGCACCTCCTGCGGTTGCAAGGGAAGGTGCCGGGAGTGGAGGTTGGGTCGGTGGGGGGTGTGGATCTGACAAGGGAGTCGCGGAGGGAGTGGTCTCTATGGAAAGCTGATAGGGGAGGGGAGGGAAATATATCCTTGGTGCTGGGGTCTGTTTGGAGGTGGCGGAAGTGACGGCGGATGATGCGCTGTACATGGAGATTGGTGGGGTGGTAGGTGAGGACCAGTGGGGTTCTGTCCTGGTGGCGGTTGGAGGGGCGGGGCTCAAGGGCGGAGGAGCGGGAAGTGGAGGAGATGCAGTGGAGGGCACCGTCGACCACGTCGGGGGGGAAATTGCGGTCCTTGAAGAAGGAGGCCATCTGTGTTGTACGTATTTTGAACTGGTCCTCCTGGGAGCAGATGCGGCGGAGACGAAGGAATTGGGAGAATGGGATGGCGTTTTTACAGGGGGCAGGATGGGAGGAGGTGTAGTCCAGGTAGCTGTGGGAGTCGGTTGGTTTGTAGTAGATGTCCGTGTAGATTCGGTCGCCTGAGGTAGAAACAGAAAGGTCTAGGAAGGGGAGGGAGGAGTCCGAGACTGTCCAGGTGAATTTGAGGTCGGGGTGGAGGGTGTTAGTGTAGTGGATGAACTGTTCAACCTCCTCGTGGGAGCACGAGGTAGCGCCGATACAGTCATCAATGTAGCGAAGGAAAAGATGGGGGGTGGGGCCAGTGTAGTTGCGGAAGATGGATTGTTCCACATACCCTACGAAGAGGCAGGCATAGCTGGGGCCCATGCGGGTGCCCATGGCTACTCCTTTTGTTTGGAGAAAGTGGGAGGATTGGAAAGAAAAGTTGTTCAGGGTGAGGACCAGTTCGGTCAGTCGAAGGAGGGTGTCGGTGGAAGGGTACTGGGTGGTACGGCGGGAAAGGAAGAAGCGGAGTGCTTTGAGTCCTTCGTGATGGGGGATGGAGGTGTACAGGGACTGGATGTCCATGGTGAAGATGAGGCGTTGGGGACCGGGGAAGCGGAAATCCTGGAGGAGGTGGAGGGCGTGGGTGGTGTCACGAACGTAGGTGGGGAGTTCTTGGACTAATGGGGACAGGACCGTGTCGAGGTATGCCGAGATGAGTTCGGTTGGGCAGGAGCAGGCTGAGACGATGGGTCGTCCGGGGCAGTCAGGTTTGTGGATTTTGGGCAGGAGGTAGAAACGGGCGGTGCGGGGTTGTGGGACTATGAGGTTGGAGGCGGTGGATGGGAGGTCCCCTGAGGTGATGAGGTTATGGATGGTCTGGGAGATGATGGTTTGGTGGTGGGGGGTGGGGTCATGGTCAAGGGGACGGTAGGAGGAGGTATCTGCGAGCTGGCGTTTGGCCTCAGCGGTGTAAAGGTCAGTGCGCCAAACTACTACTGCGCCTCCCTTGTCTGCTGGTTTGATCGTGAGGTTGGGGTTGGAACGGAGGGAGTGGAGGGCTGCGCGTTCCGAGGGTGAGAGGTTGGAGTGGGTGGGAGGGGTGTGGGAGTTCAGGTAGCGGTTAATATCGCAGCGGCAGTTTGCTATGAAGAAGTCGAGGGCAGGTAGGAGGCCAGCACGGGGTGTCCAGGTGGACAGGGTGTGTTGGAGGTGGGACCCTCTGACGACCCCTTCTCCCACCTGCCGCCGCGATATTAACCGCTACCTGAACTCCCACACCCCTCCCACCCACTCCAACCTCTCACCCTCGGAACGTGCAGCCCTCCACTCCCTCCGTTCCAACCCCAACCTCACGATCAAACCAGCTGACAAGGGAGGCGCAGTAGTAGTTTGGCGCACTGACCTTTACACCGCTGAGGCCAAACGCCAGCTCGCAGATACCTCCTCCTACCGTCCCCTTGACCATGACCCCACCCCCCACCACCAAACCATCATCTCCCAGACCATCCATAACCTCATCACCTCAGGGGACCTCCCATCCACCGCCTCCAACCTCATAGTCCCACAACCCCGAACCGCCCGTTTCTACCTCCTGCCCAAAATCCACAAACCTGACTGCCCGGACGACCCATCGTCTCAGCCTGCTCCTGCCCAACCGAACTCATCTCGGCATACCTCGACACGGTCCTGTCCCCATTAGTCCAAGAACTCCCCACCTACATTCGTGACACCACCCACGCCCTCCACCTCCTCCAGGATTTCCGCTTCCCCGGTCCCCAACGCCTCATCTTCACCATGGACATCCAGTCCCTGTACACCTCCATCCCCCATCACGAAGGACTCAAAGCACTCCGCTTCTTCCTTTCCCGCCGTACCACCCAGTACCCTTCCACCGACACCCTCCTTCGACTGACCGAACTGGTCCTCACCCTGAACAACTTTTCTTTCCAATCCTCCCACTTTCTCCAAACAAAAGGAGTAGCCATGGGCACCCGCATGGGCCCCAGCTATGCCTGCCTCTTCGTAGGGTATGTGGAACAATCCATCTTCCGCAACTACACTGGCCCCACCCCCCATCTTTTCCTTCGCTACATTGATGACTGTATCGGCGCTACCTCGTGCTCCCACGAGGAGGTTGAACAGTTCATCCACTACACTAACACCTTCCACCCCGACCTCAAATTCACCTGGACAGTCTCGGACTCCTCCCTCCCCTTCCTAGACCTTTCTGTTTCTATCTCAGGCGACCGAATCTACACGGACATCTACTACAAACCAACCGACTCCCACAGCTACCTGGACTACACCTCCTCCCATCCTGCCCCCTGTAAAAACGCCATCCCATTCTCCCAATTCCTTCGTCTCCGCCGCATCTGCTCCCAGGAGGACCAGTTCAAAATACGTACAACACAAATGGCCTCCTTCTTCAAGGACCGCAATTTCCCCCCCGACGTGGTCGACGGTGCCCTCCACCGCATCTCCTCCACTTCCCGCTCCTCCGCCCTTGAGCCCCGCCCCTCCAACCGCCACCAGGACAGAACCCCACTGGTCCTCACCTACCACCCCACCAATCTCCATGTACAGCGCATCATCCGCCGTCACTTCCGCCACCTCCAAACAGACCCCAGCACCAAGGATATATTTCCCTCCCCTCCCCTATCAGCTTTCCATAGAGACCACTCCCTCCGCGAATCCCTTGTCAGATCCACACCCCCCACCGACCCAACCTCCACTCCCGGCACCTTCCCTTGCAACCGCAGGAGGTGCAACACTTGCGCCCACACCTCCCCCCTCACTTCTCTCCAAGGCCCCAAAGGAAACTTCCATATCCGCCACAGATTCACCTGCACCTCCACCCACATCATCTACTGCATCCGCTGCAGCCGGTGTGGCCTCCTCTATATTGGGGAGACAGGCCGCCTACTTGCGGAGCGATTCAGAGAGCACCTCTGGGCCACCCGGACGAACCAACCCAACCACCCTGTAGCACAGCATTTCAACTCCCCCTCCCACTCCACCGAGGATATGCAGGTCATTGGACTCATCCACTGCCAAACCACAACAACGCGACGGTCGGAGGAGGAGCGTCTTATCTTCCGACTGGGAACCCTCCAACCACAGGGGATGAACTTGGACTTCACCAGTTTCATCCCCCCTCCCCCCACCTTGTCTCAGCTGAATCCCTCCAGCCCGGCACCGCCTTCCTGACCTGCAGTCTTCCTCTTGACCTCTCCGCCTCCATCCTACTCCGACCTATCACCCTCACCTTGACCTCTTTCCACCTATCACATTTCCAATGCCCCTCCTCCAAGTCCCTCCTCCCTACCTTTTATCTTCTCCTGCTGAACACTCTCTGCTCATCCCTGAAGAAGGGCCTGTGCCCGAAACGTCGAATCTCCTGTTCCCTGGATGCTGCCTGACCTGCTGTGCTGTTCCAGCAATAAAGTTTCAACACTGTTCTCTGTAATAAAAATACTCAGTTTAAACTTGAATAAAAACATTTAGTTTTCCTACAGCAGTTGTTATGAGCTGTTACATATGAATTCTAACATTAGTAACATTTTTCAAGTCAATAAGCCTCTCTGTACTTCTTGCAAGCTAGTGGAACCTTCCAGAGAAAAACAACTGAACACCAAGGACCTGGCTAATTGAAGAAGGATATTGGAGCGTAAAACCAAATATCACTGAAGTGACTTCCAAGAGTTTTCTACCTCAAATATTTATATTGTCCAATTGTTGATCTGTAAGTGGGAGTTTATAGAAAGATTAGAGTTTTAGTCAGGAGTGGTAAATGCCAATGGCTTATGTACCTATAATAAGTGATCATTATAGGTCAGTACAGAAACCCGCTCCATGCTTTCTATTGGGTAAATTTGGGTACTGTGCACACTTAAAAAAAAAAACATTTTAAGATTTGGTATGACTCTGAGAATGATGGGGCTTAATTTATAGCATGCTATCCCAGTGGATTGTAACAATATTACAAAATCAAAGTGACACTGGAGCAGCTAAAACTGACTTAGAGTTGGTGAAAGTGTCCGAGACAGTTTTACAAGAGTTTACAGGACTAAGTTTTAGAATTGTGAAGGGGTGAAAGTGGAGGTGCCTGAAAAGGCTAAGAAAGCAAAGATAATTGAAGACTTGTCACTGCATTTGTGATTGGTGGGAATATATTAGACCATAAGACATAGGAGTGGAAGTAAGGCCATTCAGCCCATCGAGTCCACTCCGCCATTCAATCATGGCTGATGGGCATTTCTACTCCACTTACCTGCACTCTCCCTATAGTCCTTAATTCATTGCGAGATCAAAATTTATCAATCTCTGCCTTGAAGACATTTAACGTCCCGGCCTCCACTGCGCTCCGTGGCAATGAATTCCACAGGCCTACCACTCTCTGGCTGAAGAAATATCTCCTCACTTCCATTCTAAATTGACCCCTCTAATTCTAAGGCTGTGCCCACGGGTCCTAGTCTCCCTGCTTAAAGGAAACAAAATCCTAGAGTCCACCCTTTCTAAGCCATGCATTATCTTGTAAGTTTCGATTAGATGTCCCCTCAACCTTCTAAACTCTAATGAATACAATCCCAGGATCCTTAGCTGTTCATCGTATGTTAGGCTTACCATTCCAGAGATCATCCGTGTGAATCTCCGTTGAACACGCTCCAGTGCCAATATGTCCTTCCTGAGGTGTGGGGTCCAAAATTGGACATAGCATTCTAAATGGGGCCTAACTAAGCTTTATAAAGTCTCAGTAGCATATTGCTGCTTTCATATTCTAACCGTCTTGAGATAAAAGACAACATTACATTTGCTTTCTTAACCATGGACCCAACCTGCAAGACAACCTTTAGAGAATCCTGGACTAGCACTCCCAGATCCCTTTGTACTTTGGCTTTATGAATTTTCTCACCGTTTAGAAAATAGTCCATGCCTGTATACTTTTTTCCAAAGTACAAGACCTTGCATTTGATCACGTTGAATTTCACCAGCCATTTCATGGACCACTTTCCTAAACTGTCTAAACCTTTCTGCAATCATCCCACCTCCTCAGAACTACCTGCCTGTCTGCCTAGCTTCGTATCATCAACGAACTTTGGCAGAATGCCCCCAGTCCCTTCATCCAGATCATTAATAGATAAAGTGAACAGCTGCGGTGCCAACACTGAACCCTGCGGGGCACCACTTGTCACTAGCTGCCATTTTGAAAAAGAACCTTTTATCCCAACTCTCTGCCTTCTGTTGGACAGCCAGTCTTCGATCCATGCCAGTAGCTCACCTCGAACATCATGAGCCCTCACCTTACTCAGCAGCCTTCTGTGAGGCACCTTATCAAAGGCCTTTTGGAAGTCTTGGTAGATAACATCCATATATATAGGACCAGTTACTCCAAATTGTTAATCATCAGAAATAGCTATAATTAGGTTATAGTTAAAACAGCTTTTCTTTATTCACTCAATGGGTGTGGGCGTCACTAGCTGGCCTGCATTTACTGTCTGCCCCTACCCCTGACAAGATAGTGGAGCTGCCTTCTTGAATTGCTGCAGTCCATGTGCTGTAAGTAGGCCCTTAGGCAAGAAATTCCAAGAATTTGACCCAGTGACAGTGAAGGAACATTGATATTTTTCAAAGTCAAAATAATAAGTGGCTTGGAGGAGAACTCACAAGTGTTGGTGTTTCCCTGTATCTATTGCCCTTGTCCTTCTAGATGATAGTGATCATGGATTTGGAAGGTGCTGTCCAAGGATTCTTGATGAATAACTGAAGATTAAGAGTTGATACATAATATCTTTTTTCATTTGAATTGATTTGATTTGATTTATTATTGTCACATGTACCTAGATACAGGGACAAGTTTTGTTTTGCGTGCAGTACAGGCAGATCATAACATACAAAGGTCATGGGTGATTGAACAGAGCGAGGAATATGAAGTTACAGCTGCAAAGAAGGTCAACATTAGATTTGAAATTTGAGGGGTCCATTCAGAAGTCTAATAACTGTGGAGAAGAAGCTATTCTTGAATTTGTTGATACATGCGTTTCGAGACAAAAAAAAAAGTTTAAGCTTTTGTATCTTCTGCTTGATGGAAGAGGTTGGAAGAGGTTTTTACCGGGGTGGGAGGGGCCTTTGATAATGTTGCCTGCCTTTCCCAGGTAGCAGGAACTGTGGGTGGAATCAACCATTGGATGGTTGGATTGCTTGATGGATTAAGCTGTGTTTCTTACAGTCCTGGGAAGAGCAGTTTCTGTACCAAGCCATGATGCATCTAGCTAGAATGCATTCTATGGTGGATCTGTAAGAGTTGGTGAGAGTCTTTCTGTACATGCTGACTTTCCTTAAACTCCTAAAGAAGATGTGTGGTTGTGCCTTCTTGACTGTCACCTCAATGTGGGTGGTCTAAGACAGTTTGTTGGTGATCGCCACTCCTAGGAACTTGAAACTGTCAACCCCTCCACCTCAGCTCCATTGATGTAGGTAGAGGAGTTCCCTCCTCCTTACTTATTGAAATCAACTATTAGCTCTTTAGTTTTGCTGATGTTGAGGGAAAGGTTGTTAACTTTACACCACAGTACCAAACAATCATTCCCTTTCCTGTATTCTGTATCATCATTGTTTGATAGTGGTGTCCTCAGCAATCTTGTAGACGGAGTTCAGATGAAATTGGCCACACAGTCATGTGTATTGGAGTACCATAAGAGGATGAGTATGCATCCTTGTAGGGCGCTAGTGTAGAGGAATGTCGTTGAGGGGCTGTTGCTTATTGTCACTGTAGTCTGTGAGTCAGGATCGAGAATCCATTTGCAGAGGATGGGACAGAGACCTTGGTTTTGGAGGTTGGGATTAGCTTGGTTTGGAATTATAGTGTTGAAGGCAGAGCTACAGTCAATAAGTAGAAGCCTTATGTAGGTATCTTTACTATCCAGATATTCTAGGGATGAGTGTAAGGCTAGGGAGATCTCATCTGCCATGGACCTGCAAGAGGAAAAATGTTGTGAAATTTGAAAGGATTCAGAAAAAAATTGCAAGGATGTTGCCAAGACTGAAGGGTTTGAGCTAAGGGTAGAGGCTGAATAGGCTGGAGCTATTTTCCCTGGACTATCAGAGGCTGAGGGGTGACTTTGTAGAAGTGTGTAACATCATGAGGAGCCTTGATGGGGTGAACAGCCCAGATCTTTTCCCCAGGTTAGAGGAATCGAAAACTGGTGAGCATAAGTTTAAGATGAGAGGGGAAAGATTTAAAAGGCACCTCAGGGACAATTTTTTAATGCAGATAGTGGTGCATGCATAGAATGAGCTGCCAGAGGAAATGGTGGAAGCTACTGCAATTACAGCATTTAAAAGGCACCTGGATGGGTATTTGTATAGTGTCATAGAGCCATAGAGTCCTACAGCACGGGAACAAGACATGCTGTTTGGCTCAAAATGTCCATTCTCACTAACCCCATTTCCCTGCACTTGGCCCATATCCTTCCAAACTTTTCCTATTCATGTTTTTGTCCTAATGCCTTTTAAATGTTTTTAATGTACCCACCGCAACCAATTCTGCTGGTAACTCATTCTGTCAGTGTACCACCCTCTATGTGAAAACGTTGCCCCTCAGGTTCCCTTTTATTCTTTCCTATCTAACCTTAAATTGATGCCCTCTAGTCCTTGATTCCCTAACCCTGGGAAAAAGACTGAGTGCATTCATCCTTTCTATGCTTCTCACGATCTTACACACTTCTACAACAACTCCCCTTAGTCTCCTAATGTCTAAAGAAAACAGTCCGAGCTTGTTCAAACTTTCCCTATAACTCAGAATGTTGAGACCTGCCAACATTCTTGTATATTTCTTCTGCACTCTTTCCAGTTTAATAACATCCTTCCCATAGCAAGATGACCAAAACTGAGCACAATACCCCTCACCAACATCCTGTACAACTGCAATATAATTTCCCAACTTCTATACTCAATGCCCTGACTGATGAAGGTCAGTGTGCCAAAAGCCGTCTTCACTCCACTTTAAGAGAACCATGCACCTGAACCATACCCCCAAAATTTCTTCTCTAGCCTCTTGCAATGTTCTTAGAAATATCTGGTCACAACCAGAAGATTTATTCACCTTCATAATTCTAATACATCCAACACCTCCTCTACTGTAATATGAACAGTCCCAAGTTATCATCACTAACTTCCCCAAGTTCACCAGTCTTCATGTCTTTTCCCATGGGAAACACCGAGGAGAAATATTCATTGAGTACCTTACCCATCTCCTGCGGTTCTACACATACATGTCCACTTTGGTCCTTGTGGGGTCCTGTTTTCTCTCTCTCTAGTTATACTGTTTTCCTTTAATGTACTTGAAGAATCTCTTTGGATTCACCCTAATCTTCTCAGCCAAGGTTATCTCATGCCCCCTTTTTCCCTCTTGATTTCCTTCTTCGTTGGAAGAGTTCAGAGGGATATGAGCCAAATGCTGGCAAATGGGACTAGATTAATTTAGGATATCTGGTTAGCATGGATGAGTTGGATTGAACAGTTTGTTTCCATGCTGCACATTTTTATGACTCTATGACCTGTTGTGCTAATAGACAATTGCAAGGGCCCAAGGAAGGTTGGGAAGCATCGAGTTGATGTGAGCCATGACTAGTGTCTCAAAGTGCTTCATGATTATGCAAGTCAGAGCCACCGGGTGGTAGTTCTGGAGACATGTTGCATGTGATTTCTTTGACATTGGGATGATGGTGGTCTTCTTGAAGCAGGTGGGGACTTAAGATTATAGAAAGGAGAGGTGAAAGATGTCTGTGAAATCTCCCACCAGCTGGTCTGCAGAGGATCTGACTGAATGGCTGGGCACTCCATCTGGGTGAGTCGCTTTTTGTGGGTTCACTGTCAAAAAAGGCCAATCTAATGTCTGCGCAGTGACTGAGGGAACAGGTGCGATTGGGGCTGTCGGGGCAGGTAGGTGACAGCATTTCATTGACCTTCTGCTTGAACTATACGTAAAATGCATTGAGCACATCAGGGAGGGATGTATTTTTGTCTACTATTCTATTCTGCTTCATTTTGTAGTCTGTTAAGTCAGATAGGCCATGACACAGACAGGAGATGTCCCTGGGTCTCTAACGTGCCTAGTACTGCCTCTTGACTTCTCTAACGGCCCTGCAGGGGCCGTATCTGGATTTCTTGTAAAGGTCCGGGATGTCTGACTTGAACACCGCACACCCTGGTCTTCAATAGGCAATGGATTTCCCGGTTCATCCATGGTTTCTGCTTGGGGAACATCTAATTGACTTCTTTGGCACTCAGTCCCCACACACTTGCTAATGAAGTCCGTGATGGTCATACTTGCCGAGATTAGTTGCTGAATTCTTGAATATGGACCAGTCCACCAATTCCAAGCAGTGCCTCAGACCATCATTTCCCTACTGAGTCCATCTTCCGTAATTACACTGGCACCACTCCCCACCTCTTCCTCCGCTAGATTGATGACTGCATTGGCGCCACCTCGTGCTCCCGCAAGGAGATTGAGCAATTCATCAACTTCACCAACACATTCCACCCTGACCTTAAATTTACCTGGACCATCTCTGACACCTCCCTCCCCTTCCTGGACCTCTCCATCTCCATTAATGATGACCGACTTGACACCAACAGTTTTTACAAACCCACCTCTTCCCACTCTACCTCCTGCAAAAATGCCATTCTTTTTCCCAATTCCTTCGCCTCCGCCGTATCTGTTCCCAGGAGGACCAGTTCCACCACATAACACACCAGATGGCCTCCTTCTTTAGAGACTACAATTTCCCTTCCCACATGGTTAAAGATGCCCTCCAACCAATCTCGTCTACATCCCACACCTCCGCCCTCAGACTCTCCAAACGTAACAATGACAGAACGCCCCTGGTGCTCACCTTCCACCCTACCAACCTTCGCATAAACCAAATCATCCGCCGACATTTCCGCCACCTCCAAACAGACCCCACCACCAGGGATATATTTCCCTCCCCACCCCTTTCTGCCTTCTATAAAGACTGTTCCCTCTGTGACTACCTGGTCAGGTCAACGCCCCCCCCCCCCCCCCCCCCCCCCCCCCCACAATGCACTCTCCTGTCTTGGCACCTTCCCCGGGCTCTGCAAGAATTGCAAAACCTGCGCCCACACCTCCTCCCTCATCTTCTTTCAAGGCCCTAAAGGAGCCTTCCACATCCATCAAGGTTTTACCTGCACATCCACCAATATCATTTATTGTATCCGTTGCTCCCGATGCGGTCTCCTCTACATTGGGGAGACTGGGCGCCTCCTAGCAGACTGCTTTAGGGAACATCTCTGGGACATCCACACCAATCAACCACACTGCCCTGTGGCCCAACATTTCAACTCCCCCTCCCACTCTACAGAGGAAATGGAGGTCCTGGGCCTCCTTCACTGTCGCTCCCTCACCACCTGACACCTGGAGGAAGAACGCCTCATCCTCCGCCTCGGAACACTTCAAACCCAGGGCATCAATGTGGACTTCAACAGTTTCCTCATTTCCCCTTCCCCCACCTCACCCCAGTTTCAAACTTCCAGCTCAGCACTGTCCCTTGACTTGTCCTACCAGCCTATCTTCCTTTTCACCTATCCACCCTCCCCCCCCCCGACCTATCACCTTCATCCCCTCCCCCACTCCCCTATTGTACTCTATGCTACTTTCTCCCCACCTCCACCCTCCTCTCATTTATCTCTCCACCCTTCAGGCTCTCTGCCTGTATTCCTGATGAAGGGCTTTTGCCCGAAACATCGATTTTACTGCTCCTCGGACGCTGCCTGAACTGCTGTGCACCACTAATCCAGGAATTACTGACTCAACCTGCAAGTTTACCTTCAGAGAAACCTGGACTAGGACTCCTAAGTCACTTTGCACTTCCGATTTCTGAATTTCCTCCCCGCTTAGAAGGTAGTTCATGCCTCTCTTCTGTCTACCAAAGTGCATGACCTCACACTTTCATCTGCCACTTCTTTGCCCACTCTCCTCATCTGTCTAAATCTTTCTGCAGCCTTCCCACCACATCAACACTACCTGTTCCTCCACCTATCATTGTATCATCTGCCAACTTAGCCAGAAGGCCCTCAGTTCCTTAATTCAAGTTATTAATGTGTAAAGTGAAAAGCTGTGGTCCCAACACTCACACTTGTGAAGCACTACTAGTCACTGGCTGCCATCCTGAGAAGTTATCCCCACTCTCTGCCTTCTGCCAGACAGCCAATCTTCTATCCATGCTAGTACCTGACATCTAACACCATGACTCTTATTGTAATCAGCAGACTCCTGTGTGGCACCTTATCAAAGGACTTCTGGAAATCTAGATAGATTTCATCCATTCATTCTCCTTTGTCTAACCTGATCATTACCTCCTCAAAGAATTCTAACAGATTTGTCAGGCATAACCTCCCCTTGATGAAACCATGCTTACTTTGCCCTATTTACCATACACTTCCAAGTATTCAGAAATCTCATCCTTTATACTGGACATTCCGTCTCAAGTGCATTTGGGGGTGTATATTTCATCCAGAACAGTTTTCACTTCTGCATGAGGTGATATGTAACCTGCTGTCGTATTAGGATATCCTTTATTGTCACACGTACTCAAGCATGGAAGTACAGGAATACAGTGAAAAATTTACAATGTCACCACATATAGTGCTATCTTAAATTCAAACTACCTAAGTACAGATCTTGGGTACAAAATAAAGAGAGAAAGGGAAAAGAAAGGAAAAAAACGGTACATTACCGACAGTTGTGCTTAGTACTACAAAAAAGTTTTAAAAAGCTTCTTACATTTCTCCGTAGACCAGTGCAGGGACTTCTACATGTGGTCAGCACTTGCTCGGGAGCTGCTCGCCGACCACACCAGTCCCAGTCCAAAACCATCTCCGCTCCACTAGGGCTTCCAGCCCACTGGCTGCCCCTGCTCCATGAGAGCCTCTGGCCCACTGACAGTCCCTGCACCATGTGAGCCTTCAGCCCACTGACCGTCCCTGCTCCATGTGAGCCTCCAGCCCACTGGCTGCCCCTGCTCCATGTGAGCCTCTGGCCCACTGACCTTCCCTGCACCATGTGAACCTTCAGCCCACTGACTGTCCCTGCTTCATGTGTGCCTCCAGCCCACTGGCTGTTCCTGTTTCCATGTGAGCCTCCAGCCCACTGACCGTCCCTGCTCCATGTGAGCCTCCAGCCCATTGACCATCCCTGCATCATGTGAGCCTCCAGCACATTGACCGTCGCTACTCCATGTGAGCCTTCAGCCCACTGGCTGTCCCTGCTCGATGTGAGCCTCCAGCCCACTGACCGCCCCTGCTCCATGTGAGCCTCCCACCCACTAGCTGTCCCTGCTCCATGTGAGCCTCCAGCCCACTGGCTATCCCTGCTCCATGTGAGTCTCCAGCCCACTGGCTGTCCCTGCTCCATGAGATCCTCCAGCCCTCGGCTGTCCCTGCTCCATGTGAGTCTCCAGCCCACGGCCGTCCCTGCTCCATGTGAGCCTCCAGCCTACACGCCGTCCCTGCTCCATCTGAGCCTGCAGTCCACTGGGTATTCCTGCTCCATGTGAGCCTCCAGCCCGCTGTACATTTCAGTTGCATGTGAGCCTGCAACCCACTGACCGACCCTGCTCCATGAGAGCCACTAGCCCACTACCATTGCTGCTCCATCTGAGCCTCAAGCCCACTGGCAGTCCCTGCTCCATGTGAACCTCCAGTCCACTGACCATCCCTGCTCAATGTGAGCCTCCAGCCCACTCACCGTCCCTGCTCCATATGAGCCACCAGCCCATTGACCGTCCCAGCACCATGTCAGCCTCCAGCCCACTGACCACCCCTGCTCCCTGTGAGCCTCTAGCACACTGACTGTCCCAGCTCCATGTGAGCCTCTAGCCCACTGACTGTCCCTGGTCCCTGTGAGCCCCAGTCCATTGACCGTCCCTGCTCCTCATGAGCCTCTAGCCCACTGACTGTCCCTGCTCCATGTGAGCCTCTAGCCCACTGACTGTCCCTGCACAATATAAGCTGCCAGCACTCTGGCCGTCCCTGCTCCATGTGAAACTCCAGCCCACTGGCTGTCCCTGCTCCATGTTAGCCTCCAGCCCACTGGCTGACCCTGCTCCATCTGAGTCTCCAGCCCACTGGACATCCCTGCTCAATGTTAGCCTCCAGCCCACTACACGTCCCTGCTCCATCTGAGTCTCCAGCCCACGGCTGTCCCTGCTCCATGTTAGCCTCCAGCCCACTGGCTGTCCTTGCTCCATGTGAACCTCCAGCCCACTGGCTGTCCCTGCTCCATGTGAGCTTCCAGCCCACGGCTGTCCCTGATCCATGTGAAACTCCAGCCCACTGGCTGTCCCTGCTCCATGTTAGCCTCCAGCCCACTGGCTGACCCTGCTCCATCTGAGTCTCCAGCCCACTGGACGTCCCTACTCCATGTTAGCCTCCAGCCCACTACACGTCCCTGCTCCATCTGAGTCTCCAGCCCACGGCTGTCCCTGCTCCATGTTAGCCTCCAGGCCCCTGGCCGTCCCTGCTCCATGTGAACCTCCAGCCCAATGACCATCCCTGCTCCATCTGAGTCTTCAGCCAACTGGCTGTCCCTGCTCCATATGAGCCTACAGGACACTAGATGTCCCTGTTCCATCTGAGTCACCAGCCCACGGCCATCCCTGCTCCATCTGAGAGTCCAGCCCACTGGCTGTCCCTGCTCCCTGTGAGCCTCGAGCCCATTGGCTGTCCCTGCTCCATGTGAACCTCCAGCCCACTGGCTGTCCCTGCTCCAAGTGAGCCTCCAGCCCAATGACCGTCCCTGCTCCATCTGAGTCTCCAGCCAACTGGCTGTCCCTGCTCCATATGAGCCTCCAGGACACTAGACGTCCCTGTTCCATTTGAGTCACCAGCCCACGGCCGTCCCTGCTCCATCTGAGAGTCCAGATCACTGGCTGTCCCTGCTCCCTGTGAGCCTCCAGCCCACTGGCTATCCTTGCTCCATGTGAACCTCCAGCCCACTGGCTGTCCCTGCTCCAAGTGAGCCTCCCGCCAACTGACCGTCCCTGCTCCATGTGAACATCCAGCCCACTGGATGTCTCTGCTCCATGTCAGCCTCCAGCCCAGTGGCCGTCTCTGCTCCATGTGAGCCTCCAGCCCACTGGCCGTCCCTGCTCCATGTGAGCCTCCAGCCCACTGGATGTCCCTGCTCCATGTGAGCCTCCAGCCCATTGGCCGTCCCTGCTCCATGTGAACCTTCATCCCACTGACCATCCCAGCTCCATGTGACCCTCCAGCCCACTGGCCGTCCCTGCTCCATGTGAGCCTCCCCCCAACTGACCGTCCCTGCTCTATGTGAGCCTCCAGCCCACTGAATGTGCCTGCTCCATGTGAGCCTCCAGGCCACTGACCGTCCCTGCTCCATGTGAACCTCAGACCCACTGACTGTCCCAGCTCCATGTGAGCCTCCAGCCCACTGGCCATCCCTGCAACATGTGAGCCTCCAGCCTACTGAACATCGCTGCCCCATCTGCGCCTCCAGCCCATTGACCATCTCTGCATCATTTGAGCCTCCAGCACATTGACCGTCGCTGCTCCATGTGAGCCTCCAGCCCACTGACCGGCCCTGCTCCATGTGAGCCTCCAGCCCACAGGCCGTCCCTGCTCCATGTGAGCCTCCAGCCAACTGATCGTCCCTGCTCCATGTAAGCCTCCAACCCACTAGCTGTCCCTGCTCCGTCTGATCCTCCAGCCCACAGGATGTCCCTGATCCACACGAGCCTCCAGCCCACTGGCCATCCCTTCACCATCTGAGCCTCCAGCCCACTGGCTGTCCCTGCTCCAAGTGAGCCTCCAGACCACTGACCATCCCAGCTCCATGTGAGCCTGCAGCTTACTGGCTGTCCCTGCTCCATGTGAGCCTCCAGCCCACTGGCCGTCCCTGCTCCATGTGAGCCTCCAGCCCACAGAACGTCCCTGCTCCGTGAGCCTCCAGCCCACTTGCGGTCCCTGCTCCATGTGAGCCTCCAGGCCACTGGCCGTCCCTGCTCCATGTGAGCCTCCAGCCCACTAACCGTCCCTGCTCCATGTTAGCCTCCAGCCCACTGACTGACCATGCTCCATGGGAGACTCCTGCCCACTAGACATACCTGCTCCATGTGAGTATCCAGCACACTGGCTGTTCCTGCTCCATGTGAGCTCCAGCCCACTGGCTGTTCGTGCTCCATGTGAGCCTCCAGCCCACTGGCTGTCCCTGCTCCATCTGAGCCTGCAGCCAACTGACTGTCCATGCTCCAATTGAGCCTCCAGCCCACTGGTTGTCCCCATTCCATCTGAGTCTCCAGCCCACTGGCTGTCTCTGCTTCATCTGAGCCTCCAGCGCACTGGCTGTACCTGCTCTATCTGAGCCTCCAGCCCACTCGCTGTCCTTGCTCCATCTGAGCCTCTAGCCCACTGGCTGTCCCTGCTCCATCTGAGCCTCCAACCCACTGGCTGTCCCTACTCCATGTGAACCTCCAGCTCCTGGCCGTCCCTACTCCATGTGAGCCTCCAGCCCACTGATCGTCCCTGCTCCATGTGACCCTCCATCCCCTTGACGGTCCATGCTCCCTGTGAGTCTCTAGCCCGCTGGCTGTCCTTGCTCCATCTGAGCCTCCAGCCCACTGACCATCCCTGCTCCATGTGAGGCTCCAGACCACTGATCGTCCCTCCTCCATGTTAGCCCTCAGCCCCCTGTCTGTCCCTGCTCCATGTGAGCCTCCAGATCACTGGCCGTCCCTGCTCCATGTGAGTCACCAGTCCACGGCTGTCCCTGCTCCATCTGAGCCTCCAGCCCACTGACTGTCCCTGCTCCCTGTGAGCCTCCAGCCCACTGGCCGTCCCTGCTCAATATGAGCCTCCAGCCCACTGACTGTCCCTGCTCCATGTGAGCCGCCAGCCCCCTGGTCATTGCTGTTCCATATGAGCCACTAGCTCACTGGCTGTCCTTGCTCCATGTGAATCTCCAGCCCACTAAACGTCCCTGCTCCATGTGATCCTCCCGACCGTACCTGCACCATGTGAGCCTCCGGCCCACTGACCATCCCTGCTCCCTGTGAGCCTCTAACCCACTGACTGTCACTGCTCCATGTGAGCCTTCAGCTCACTGTCCATCCCTGCTCGATGTGAGCCTCCACCCCACTGACCGCCCCTGCTCCATGTGAGCCTCCAGCCCACTAGCTGTCTCTGCTCCATGTGAGCCTCCTGCCCACTAGCTGTCCCTGCTCCATGTGAACCTCCAGCCCACTAAAAGTCCCTGCTCCATATGATCCTCCCGACCGTACCTGCACCATGTGAGCCTCCGGCCCACTGACCATCCCTGCTCCCTGTGAGCCTCTAACCCACTGACTGTCACTGCTCCATGTGAGCCTTCAGCTCACTGTCCATCCCTGCTCGATGTGAGCCTCCAGTCCACTGACCGTACCTGCACCATGTGAGCCTCCGGCCCACTGACCATCCCTGCTCCCTGTGAGCCTCTAATCCACTGACTGTCACTACTCCATGTGAGCCACTAGCCCACTACCATCGCTGCTCCATCTGAGCCTCCAGCCTACGGCCATCCCTGCTCCTTGTAAGCCTTCAGCCCACTGGCCGTCCCTGCTCCATCTGAGCCTGCAGCCCACTGGATATCCCTGATCCACACGAGCCTCCAGCCCACAGGCCGTCCCTGCACCATCTGAGCCTCCAGGCCACTGGGTATTCCTGCTCCATGTGAGCCTCCAGCCCACTGGACATTTCGGTTCCATGTGAGCCTGCAACCCACTGACCGACCCTGCTCCATGTGAGCCACTAGCCCACTACCATCGCTGCTCCATCTGAGCCTCCAGCCCACTGGCAGTCCCTGCTCCATGTGAACCTCCAGCCCACTGACCATCCCTGCTCAATGTGAGCCTCCAGCCCACTGGCCATTCCTGCTCCCTGTGAGCCTCTAGCCCACTGACTGTCTCAGCTCCATGTGAGCCTCTAGCCCACTGACTGTCCCTGCTCCCTATGAGCCTCCAGCCCATTGACCGTCCCTGCTCCTCATGAGCCTCTAGACCACTGACTGTCCCTGCTCCATGTGAGCCTCTAGCCCACTGACTGTCCCTGCACAACATAAGCAGCCAGCACTCTGGCCATCCCTGCTCCATGTGGGCCGCCAGCCCGCTGACCGTCCCTGCTCCCTGTAAGCCTCTAGCCCACTGACTGTCCCAGCTCCATGTGAGCTTCTAGCCCACTGACTGTCCCTGCTCCCTGTAAGCCTCTAGCCCACTGACTGTCCCAGCTCCATGTGAGCCTCCAGCCCACTGGCTGTCCCTGCTCCCTATGAGTTTCCAGCCCATTGACCATCCCTGCTCCTCATGAGTCTCTAGACCATTGACTGTCCCTGCTCCATGTGAACGTCCAGCCCAATGACCGTCCCTGCTCCATCTGAGTCTCCAGCCAACTGGCTGTCCCTGCTCCATATGAGCCTCCAGGACACTAGATGTCCCTGCTCCATCTGAGTCACCAGCCCACGGCCATCCCTGCTCCATCTGAGAGTCCAACCCACTGGCTGTCCCTGCTCCCTGTGAGCCTCGGGCCCACTGGCTGTCCCTGCTCCATGTGAACCTCCAGCCCACTGGCTGTCCCTGCTCCAAGTGAGCCTCCAGCCCATTGACCATCCCTGCTCCATGTGAGCCTCCAGCCTACTGGCCATCCCTGCTCCATGTGAGCCGCCAGCCCATCCTTCGTCCCTGCTCCAAGTGAGCCTCCAGCCCCTTGACCGTCCCTGCTCCATGTGAAACTCCAGCCCATTGGATGTCCCTGCTCCATGTGAGTCTCCAGCCCACTGGCCATCCATGCTCCATGTGAACCTCCAGCCCACTGGCTGTCCCTGCTCCATGTTAGCCTCCAGACCACTGGCCGTCCCTGCTCCATGTGAACCTCCAGCCCACGGCTGTCCCTGCTCCATGTGAGCCTCCAGCCTACTGGCTGTTCCTGCTCCATGTGAACCTCGAGCCCACTGGCTGCCCATCCTCCATGTGAGCTTCCAGCCCACGGCCGTCCCTACTCCATGTGAGCCTCTAGCCCACTGACTGTCCCTGCACAATGTAAGCCTCCATGCCCCAGGCCGTCCTTGCTCCATGTGAACCTCCAGCCCAATGACCGTCCCTGCTCCACCTGAGTCTCCAGCCAACTGGTTGTCCCTGCTCCGTGAGTCTCCAGCCCACTGACCTTCCCTGCTCCATCTGAGTCACCAGCCCACGGCCTTCCCTGCTCCATCTGAGAGTCCAGCTCACTGGCTGTCCCTGCTCCCTGTGAGCCTCGAGCCCACTGTCTGTTCCTGCTCCATGTGAACTTCCAGCCTACATCCGTCCCTGCTCCATGTGAGCCTCTAGCCCACTGAGTGTCCCTGCTCCATGTGAGTCTCCAGTCCACAGCTATCCCTGCTCCATGTGAGCCTCCAGCCCACTGTCTATTCCTGCTCCATGTGAACCTCCAGTCCACTGGCTGTCCCTGCTCCATGTGAGCCTCCAGCCCACTGACCGTCCCTGCTCCATGTGAGCCTCCGGCCCACTGACCGTTCCTGCTCCATGTGAGCCTCCAGCCCACTGACCGTTCCTGCTCCATGTGAACCAACCCATTGGATGTCCATGCTCCATATGAGCCTCCAGTCCACTGGACGTCCCTGCACCATGTGAGCCTCCAGCCCACTGGCTGTTCCTACTCCATGTGAACCTCCAGCCCACTGGACGTCCCCACACCATGTGAGCCTCCAGCCCACTGGCTGTTCCTGCTCCATGTGAACCTCCAGCCCACTGGACGTCCCTGCACCATGTGAGCCTCCAGCCCACTGTCTATTCCTGCTCCATGTGAACCTCCAGTCCACTGGCTGTCCCTGCTCCATGTGAGCCTCCAGCCCACTGACCGTCCCTGCTCCATGTGAGCCTCCGGCCCACTGACCGTTCCTGCTCCATGTGAGCCTCCAGCCCACTGGCTGTTCCTACTCCATGTGAACCTCCAGCCCACTGGCTGTTCCTGCTCCATGTGAACCTCCAGCCCACTGGACGTCCCTGCACCATGTGAGCCTCCAGCCCACTGGCTGTTCCTACTCCATGTGAACCTCCAGCCCACTGGACGTCCCCACACAATGTGAGCCTCCAGCCCACTGGCTGTTCCTGCTCCATGTGAACCTCCAGCCCACTGGACGTCCCTGCACCATGTGAGCCTCCAGCCCACTGTCTATTCCTGCTCCATGTGAACCTCCAGTCCACTGGCTGTCCCTGCTCCATGTGAGCCTCCAGCCCACTGACCGTCCCTGCTCCATGTGAGCCTCCGGCCCACTGACCGTTCCTGCTCCATGTGAACCAACCCATTGGATGTCCATGCTCCATATGAGCCTCCAGTCCACTGGCTGACCCTGCTCTATGTGAGCCTCCAGCCCACTGGCTGTTCCTACTCCATGTGAACCTCCAGCCCACTGGACGTCCCCGCACCATGTGAGCCTCCAGCCCACTGGCTGTTCCTGCTCCATGTGAACCTCCAGCCCACTGGACGTCCCTGCACCATGTGAGCCTCCAGCCCTCTGGCTGTACGTGGTCCGTGTGAGTCTCCAGCCCACTGGCCATCCCTGCTCCATGTGAACCTCCATCCCACGGCTGTCCCTGGTCGCCCAGAACCTCCAGCCCAATGGCTGCCCCTGCTCAGCTTTCCTTCCTCCTTTTGTGTCATCAGCAAATTTAGTGACCATACGTTCAGTCCCTTCATCCAAATCATTTATATAAATTATGTAAAAACAAGGGCTGCAGATGCTGGAATCCAGATTCTGGATTAGAGTGGTGCTGGAAAAGCACAGCAGTTCAGGCAGCATCCTGAACTGCTGTGCTTTTCCAGCACCACTCTGATCTATGATTTATATAAATTGTAAAGAGTTGAAGCCCCAGCACCAGCTGCTCTGGCATACCACTTGTGATATCCTGCCAACTTGTAAAAGACCCAGCTATGCTTCTCTTTGCTTCTTGTGAGCCAGCCAATCTTCTATCCATGCCAACATGTTATCACCTGCATCATGAGCTTTTATTTTCACAATAAACTTAAATACAGCACTTTCTCAAATGCCTTTTGAAAAACTAAATATTGTACATCCATTGGATTCCCCTTAATCTACAGCTCAAGTTACTTTATCAAAGATCTCAAATAAATTAAGTAATCATAATTTCTCTTTGAGAAAACATTATTGGCTCTGCCTGATTAGCTTGAACTTGTCCAAGTGCCCTGCTATAATGTCTTTAATACAGCATTTAATATTTTCTCTGTGACAGAGGTTATATTAACTGGTCTTTAATTTCCTGCTTTCTGCCTCCCTTTATTTTTGAATAAAGGATTGCATTAGCCATTTTCCAATCTAAACAAAACTTCTCTGAATCTAATGAGTTTTAGGAAATGAAAAACCAATACTTCAAGAATCTCACTCCCTATTTCTTTTAAGAACCAAGGACAAACTCTATCAGGATCTGTGGCACTGTGAATTTACAGTTCCTAGAATTTATTCAGTACTAGTTCCTTGGCAATTGTAATTTTCTTGAGTTCCTCCCTCCCTTCCAAGTTCTGATTTGCAGCTATTTCCAAAATATTACTTGTATCCTCTCTCCTGAAGACTGACACAAAATATCTGTTCAATCCTTCTGCCATCTCATTACTCCATTACTAAATACCCACATTAATTTTCTATGGGTGCAACACTTATTTTGTTAACTCTTTTTGTAAATATCTGAAGAAACTTTCCAATCTTGTTATATTTTTGGCTAACTTTCTCTTGTAATACAACTTTCCCTCCTTCTTAATCTTTTAGTAATTGATTGCTGTTTTTTTACATTCTGTTCAATCTTCTGACCTGACATCTACCTTTGTAGAATTATGTGTCTTTACTTTGAGTCTGATACTACCTTTGACCTTGTTAGTTTCTTATTTGTTATTAGATAAGGAAGAACAGCTGGGAATACCCTGAGAATTCTTCGTCAGACCAGAAAGAAAACTGCTGAAGATGGACATGAGATTCAAAGATGTTTCAGTTGTTAGAAAGTAGAACACCTTCACTCAGAACTCCTGATGTTGTGTGGGAAATAATTGGAAGTTATTGGGGTTCATAAGGGTGAATCCAAGAAAGGAGCCCTAAATGAGACGTAATGGGTCAAATTATAGTTTTATGAAACAACTATGAAACTGAAGGTAAACACAGATGTAAGTTCAGGGAGGTGAATAAGGTGGATGAGAGATGCAAAGGAATTGTAAAGGGGAAAAGTAACCCCTTATTCCTTAAATGAAACAGTTAAAACGATACATAACATTTTTAAGCAATCAAACTCGTTTGATGGAAGAAGGATTTAAATTTTCCTTTCAAGAATTCATTGAAAGCCAAAGTGACGATAGAGATAATTCAATATAAGTGTGTAGTAATCTGTCTTTAATTGAGGTTCAGAAAGACGATCTAGAGTTAATCACATTTACAAATTTTGTCCAGACTGAAGCTGGGGCTGAAAAGGTTTCAGAATTATGATGTTTAAATTGGAATTCTGATGAGGAATGGAGATTTCTCATTAACCTGCAGACAAAGTGGGAATGGTTATTCATCAGGCAACGGTAACACTCAAATTTCATAAACACATGTTGTGAGTCGCATGTGAAATTCCTGTGGCAGAACCTATGAGCACACTAATCGTGAGTGCATTAGGTCATAATATAATTTTATAAAACATGCAAGCCAATTAGCAGTCAAACTTTAACATATATTCTAGCCAGCATCTTTAATACCCAGATAAAAGCAAAATATTGTGGATGCTTGAAATATGAAAGAAGAATAGAACTGTTGGAGAAACTCTGTACACATGGAAGCATCAGTGAGGAGAGAAACAGAGTTAACATTTCAAGTCCAGTGCGAATCTTCTTTGGGGCCTGGAAAAAAACATTAACTTTTGCTCTCTCTCCACAGATCCGCAGAGTTTCCCCAGAACTTTCTGCTTTTTTAATACCCATGCCAGTTTTTGGAAACTAATCAATGGACTGCTAGTAGATTGTGGAGGATCATTACTGAAAATAAAAGTGGGACACCCAATCACTAATCTATATCAAACACATATATCCCTCCTGCTTGTTAACTCCTCAAAGAGTTCTAATAAATTTATTCGGCATGATCTCCTTTTCATGAAACCATAATGACTCTGCTTGATCATATGTAATTCTCCAAAATTCCTTGTATTCTGAAGAAGTACCAGGGGACACTCCTATTTAAAACTGTGGCGGGGAGGCAAAAGGCAGGGTGCATTAGGATGATTGGTCCAACATCTATTGTTGGAAAAGTACTAGAATCAATTATCAAGGAAGTAAATAGCACAACATTTGGAAAATCATAATTTAATTAAGCAGAGTCAGCATGGCTTCAAAGAAGAGAAATTGTTTCTGACTAATTTATTAGAGTTTTTTGAGGAAGTCACAACCAGAGTAGAAAGAGGGGAACCTATAGATGCGTTGTTCGAAGAAGTACCTCACATAACATTGAGTCATAAGATAGGAGGTAACATATGGTATGTTTAGACAATTAGTTATGGGCAGGTAAAGGCAAGTGGGGATAAGGGATCATCTTCAGATTGTCAACCAGTGGGGCTCCATAAGGACAAGTGCTTGGATCACAACTGTTTACAATATACATTAATGACTTGAAAAAAGGAAGCAAATGTACTGTAGCTAAATTTGCAGTTGACACCAAAATAGGTGAAAAGGTAGATTGTGAGAGGCATATAAACAGTTTCACAGAGAGATCGTGATAGGTTAAGTAAGTTGGCAAAGTTGAAGTATAAAATGGGAAAACATGAAGTTATTAATTTTGGAAGGGAGACAAAAGAATATTGTATTATTTAAATGAAAAGAAACAACAGCAGAAGGCTGCAACACAAAGCATCTTGGGGGTATTTGTGCATGAAACACAGAAGGCCAGTACACAGGTGCAGCAGGCAATCAGGAGGGCGAATGCAATGTTAGCCCTTCTTTCCAGGGTATGGAGTATAAGAGCTGAAAATGTGTTGCTGGAAAAGCGCAGCAGGTCAGGCAGCATCCAGGGAACAGGAGAATCGACGTTTCGGGCATAAGCCCTTCTTCAGGAATCATTCCTGAAGAAGGGCTTATGCCCGAAACGTCGATTCTCCTGTTCCCTGGATGCTGCCTGACCTGCTGCGCTTTTCCAGCAACACATTTTCAGCTCTGATCTCCAGCATCTGCAGTCCTCACTTTCTCCTCTATGGAGTATAAGAGTATGGAAGTCTTACTGCAACTGTACAAAGTGCTGGTGAGTCTACATCTGGAGTACCGTCAGTAGTTTTGGTCCTCTTATTTAAGGAAAGATATCATTTCATTGCAGGCAGTTAATGGAAGGTTCATTAGGATGATCATCAGTGTGGAGGAATTGTCTTTTGAGCGAAGACTAAATAGGTTGAGACACTACTCAACAGAGGTGATTTCATTAAAATAAATAGAAATCTTAAGGGGTTTAACAGGACAAATACTGAGAGGATGTTTTCCAATCATGGAGAACTCTCGGACCAGCAGGCATGGTCTCAGGTTAAAGGGATGCCTGAGATCAGGAGGAGTTCCTTCTCTCAGAAGGTTATGAGCTTTTGGACCTCCTTGCCGCAGAGAGCTGTGGTAACAGTGTCCTTGAGTATATTTAACACTGTGACAGATACAGTCTTAATCAGACAGGGATTCAAAGGTGACAGGGAAAGCACAAGAAAGTTAACATGAGGCTGTTCAAATTAGACATGATCCTATTGAATGGTGATACAGGCTGGAGAAGTTGATCAGCCTGTACTCCTGTTCCTATTTCTTGTAGTCTTATAGTGGAATTTTGAAATCACATAATCAGAGAGTACAGAATCGGCTCTGCATCAACAAAAAAAGCTGCTCTAAATTTACACTAGTCACACTGTCCAGAAGGTGGTCCATACCTTAAACATTATGACATTTCAAGTTCTCAAACAGATACCTTTTACAGGCTGTGAGATTTTCTGTCCAGACCATACCCCAGGCAGTGCATTCCAGACACCTCCACCAGATTCTGGGTGAAAAAGGTTTTCCTCAAATCCCTTTTAAACTTCCTGCCTTTTGCCTTAAAATTATGTGTACTTATTATTGATGCTTCAAGAAAGGAGAACAGCTGCTTTCTATCCATCTTGTCCACACCCCTCTCATAATTTTATTCACCTCAAATAGGTCCCCTCTCATCTTCTCTGGTACAACAAAGACAACATGACCTTATTCAGCCTCTCCTCTGAGCGAAACTGCTCAATCCCAATCAGCATTGCAGTCAATCTTCTGTGCCTCCCCACCAATGCAATCACATCCTTCCTGATGTGGTGACCAGAGCTGCATACTGTACTCTATCTTTGTCTAATATTAGTCATGTACAAGTCCAACACAACCTCCCTGCTCTTATGATCTATGCTACAACTAATAAAAGCAAATGTCCCATAAACCTTCCTTTGTTTTATTCCTTCTTCCAAATTGCATCACCTCACACTTAGCAGAGTTAAATTTCATTTGTCACTTATCTGCCAATCTGACCAATCTGTTTATATTCTCCTTTAACCTAAGACATTCTTGCTCACTGCCAATCTTTGTGTCACCCACAAACTTTTTTTATCATTCCCTCATGTTTTTGTCTATATAACAAGCAAAAGGAACCCATCACTGATCCCTGTGGTATGTCACTGGACACTGGGCTCCAGTCCCACAAACATTCTTTTACCACCGCCCTCCACCTCCTGAAGTGAACTGATTTTGGATTCAAACCTGCCAAGTTAACTTGGATTGCATGTGCTTTTACCTTCTTAAATAGTCTCCCATGTGGGACCTTGCTTCTACATTTCACCCTAGGGAACATGATGGGCCTGTATGCTCACAAGGCCTTTTTGAATTACTCTATGTGTTCTGCTGTAGATTTACTTAGAAGAGATTGTTCCAAGTCTATTTTAGCTAGATTATGCCTTATTTAATAAAATCTGCCTTCTCCCAGTGCAAAACTCTTTTTAGCAGGGCATTTTTCTCTTTTCCATATCAAACTCAAATATGATGTTGTGGTCGCTGATATTAAAATGCTCCCCATTGACACTTTGACCATCTTTCCAGGTTCATTCCCCAGAATCAAGTCCAATACCTTGTAGGACTAACTATATGTTGATATAAAAAGCACTGCAGAATATATTTCAAGAAATCTGCCTCCTCTGGACTCATTACACTATGACTATCCCAAATAATTTTGGGGAAGGTGAAATTCCCTAATATAATTATCCTATTATTGTTTTTACAAGCTGTCTAACCTGTCTGTGAACTGTCTACATATCTGCTCCTCTGTTGCTTGCTGATATTTGGGAGGTTCTATAATACTCTCCGAGCAATGTGACTGCCCCTTTTTGTATTCCTAAGCTCTACAACCAAAATCTCATTTGAAGATCCTTCCAAAGTATTGTCCCTCCCTACTTCAGTAACCAACTCCTTAATCAATGATGCAACACTGCCTCCTCTTTTACACCAACCCCTGGTCTGCCTGAAGATCCTATAAATGGAATGCTGAAATGTGAGTCCTGGGCTCCCCCCCACCATTTCCCACTCCCCCCCCCCCCCCCCCAACTTAATCATGTCTCTGTGATGACAACATCACAATTTCACATCAGTTTAAGACCTTAATTCATCTGGTTTGTAATAATAGTCTAGATTAGAGTGGTGCTGGAAAAGCACAGCAGGTCAGGTAGCATCTTTTTCAGCACCACTCTAATCTAGACTCTGATTTCCTGCATCTGCAGTCCTTGGATTCTAATAATACTCCAAACATTAAAGTAGAAGTCATCCAGCCTAACCTTACTCACCTGAAGCTCAACATGACTGAACTCCCTCTGCCTTGGTTCTTTTCCAAAGCAATGCTAAGTCCCTATTGTACCGCCAGTCTGTGTCCACTACCACTGTCAATCTAGTTTAAATTCTTCCCAAGAGCACTGGCAAACCCTCCTACAAGGATGATGGTCCCATTTTGGTCTATGCCACTTGTTCAAGTCCAAGTTTCTCTAGAAACAGTCCCGGTGATCCAGGAGTCTAAAATTCTCTTTCCTGCACCAATATTGAGCCATTAACTCATCTTCGCTATTCTCCTCTTGGTGCTCACTGGCACATGGCACTGGGAGTAATCCAGAGATTACAACCTTTGAGGTCCAGATCATTAGTCTATTGCTTGATGCAGACCTCATCCCTCATTATAACTATATTGTTGGTACCAATTTGTATAACTGCTTCTGAATTATCACCTTTTCCCGTCAGTTGCTCTGCAGCTGTCAGTGCCATTTTTCACTGTGGCACCAAGGAGGCAATACATCATCCTGAAGCCTTGCTTGCAGCTGCAGAAATGCCTGTCTGTTCCCCTAACTAATGAATCCTCTATTACTATTGCTACTGTTTCCTTCTTCCTCCTGTGCAGTCAGACTACTAGTAGTGACAAACATTTGGCTCTGCTTGCACTACCTTGAGGAACCAATTCTGTCACTATCTACCAAAGTGGAAAACTGAGTTTTGAGTAGGACCTCAGGGGATTCCTGTACTATCTGCTCATTGTCTTCAACTGTCTAGAAGAACTCCCTTCTTTCCTATAATCCCTTAAACTGCAGTGTGGCTACCATTCTAAATGTGCTATCAAGGTAACTCTCAGCCTCATGGACATGCCACAGTGTGTCCAGTCACTGCTCAAAACTCCAAACTGAAATTTCAGCAGTTGAGATTACTTCCAACACATGTGATCATCTTGGACACTGGATGCATGACTTCCCACATACAACAGATTACATATTCCACTCACCTGCCATTGCCTGCCGTGACTTGAAGTTACTTATTCTTAAAGATACTCCCTTCACCTTAATTTGAGTATTCTTCTCTTATTATTTGTATTTTACTTATCCCTGGTGCTTCTCAGTTAATCTCCACCTCTTGCACCAAGTTCTGCTCCTGCCCCCATTGATGTATTGAAGTTGTTAGGAAAACAAGACAGCAGAAAATATAAACCTCCTTCACTTCACCTAATTCCCACATTTAGCAAATTGCCACACTCCATTCACCACTACTTGCACTCTGTACTAATTGCACAGAACCTGTTTTCTTCTCATATTCTCATATGTACTTCTAACTCGCTCTACTTATAATAAACTCTTAACATTTTCACAATAACAGATGTTCAGCAAACTAGCATACGGTTTCCTGCTTTTGACTCATTTCCCCGTTAAATAAAGTTTTTACATTGGCAGTTATTCAATTCTCTCAGATTTTACCAAAATCTAAGGATTTGTGGAAGATAACTACTAATGTATCTCCACAGCTACACCTTTTCAGATTCAAGTTTGCATTCCATATAGAATACTTCTTTCTCACGGGGATCTGTTTTTGCTGTGAACTATTTTCTTGAAAGTCTGCCATTGTTCCTCGACCATTTTTACTGCTCAACTCCCTTATCAGACTGCTTCAGCCAGATTAGCCCTCATTCTTTTATAATTACCCTTACTTAAGTTCAACACAGTTGTTTTTGACCCAAGAGACTAATAGCAAATACATAAAAACAAGGGTCAAAACTGGGGAAAAATAAATACACTAACTGTCACCAAGAAAAAAGTAACCAGAAAAACTAATTGGTTTAAATACTGACACATTCCATGAACCTGTTGGGACACTCCTTAGGATATGAAAGGAAGTAACTACAAAGCTAGTGGATGATAAAGTCCTAATGGCATGTAGATATTCATCCCTTTTACAACAACACTGCTGTCTGGTACGCTAATTGCTGAAGAGAAGTTCTGAAAATGTGGTATGCTCACACTGGATTGAAGGGAAAATACACAAGAAGGGCAATCTTGGACTGATCTCAAGCCCTAACAGTGCTTGCTTTGAAAAGCAAAGTGTACCGACAGTTATGATTAAAAGAACAGCTAGAAAGCATGAGCAATCCCAACCAAATGGCATGGGTGGCACAGTGGCCCAGTGGTTAGCACTGCTGCCTCACAGTGCTAGAGACCCGGGTTCGATTCCTGCCTGGGATGACTGTTTGTGTGGAGTTTGCACATTCTCCCCATGTCTGCGTGGGTTTCCGCTAGGTGTTCTGGTTTCCTCCCACAGTCCAAAGATGTGCAGAGCAGGTCAGGTAAATTGAACATGCTAAATTGCCCAATAGTGTCAGGTGCATTAGTCTGGGGTAAATATAGGGTAGGGGAATGGGTCTGGGTGGGTTACTCTTCGGAGGGTTGTTGAGACAAAGGTCCTGTTTCCATACGGTAGGGATTCTAAAAAAATCAAATCAGAAATTTGTCCTTGCCCATACAGTGGATATGCATGGTTCTCTGCAAATGATAGTTTAAAGCATTCCTAACACCAGTAGAATATCCATTGCAGCCACATGCAAATTAATCCAGTTCTTTCGAGTGTCAAATGCAGCTTACTTGTTTTTCTGCAGTATTTCATAATCTTGTACTGGCAAACCAAATAAACGCTCTCCTGAAGAGTATGTCACAAACTTCCGCCATAACTCATCAAACCAACTCTGAAATAAATCACAGAAGACATGCAAAGTAATCATAATGTTCTATAATGTAGGTATTATATAAAGATTCCTTCCAAATGTGTGCAATTTTTATAAACTGTATTTTCTTACCCACTAACCTAAATTGTTCAATAATTAGGCTTACAAACATCTTTGCACAGGGGATCAGTTGGTAATGATAGGCAATTAGTCAGTAATAGTCAGCTTGAAAATAAACTCATTCAAAAGGGAACTTTTATTCAGTCTTCCATATGATTAACTGTCCACATATATCTAAATTAAGAGATTTACTCTTTTAAGAATTATTCATGCTGAACTATGGCTGACCATGAACTAAACCTTCTTTGACCCAATGACTATGATGGAATCTGGGATTTCAGAGGTATTCAAGGTGTTGTTCTAAATTGAATGGATGAAAAATTTTGGGCAGCATCTCTATATTTCACTGATAATCCATTGGCTGACTATATTTGTGGTAGAGAATCTTCAAATGCATACCTACATGGCGTTCAATAAGTTATCACATAAAAGGTTATTACACAAGACATGAGACCTGATATTGGGATAATGTGCTGACATCAATTAAGGATTGTTCGACACACAGAGGACAGAGAATCAAATTAAATGGTCTATTTTCAGGTTGGAAAGACTTAACTAGTGGATGTTACAAGGAGCAATGTAAGGACTTCAATTATTTACTGTCTATATGAATGGGTTGGAAGAAGGGGCAGAATGCAACATATCAAAATTTGCTGATGATGCAAAAACAGGGGGGAGGGCATTCTGTGATGAGGACATAAGGAATCTGCAAGGAGATTATAGGTCAGCTGGACAAAATCTCAGTAGGTAGAGCCTATTGTAAAAAGTACAAGGTTATGCACATTGGTTTAAATGGCATGGGACTCCAAAATGGCAGAGCACAGAGGGATTTTTGTGTTCTTGTGCATGAAACATAATAGATTAGCATGCTGGTACAGCAAGTAATTAAGAAAGTTAATTGAATCTTGACCTTTATTGCAAGCGGACAGGAAATTAAAAATAGGGAAGTCTTGTCATAACTGTCCAACATCCAGAGGTCCCCAGCATTACAGATATCAGTCTTCCACCAACTTGATTTGCACCACATGATATGAAGAAACAGTTCTAGGCACTGGCTAGTGCAAAGCCTTGGGCCCTGACAACTTTCCGGCAATAGCACTAATGGCTTGTGCTCCAGAACTGCTACTCTCCTAGCCAAGCTCTTCCAGTACAGCTAGAATACTGGCATCTACCAAACAATGTGGAAAATTCTCCAGGTATGTTCTGTACACATACGTAGGACAAATCCAACCCAACAATTACTCAGTCCACTCTTGATCATCAGTAAATAAACGAATGATGTCATCAACAGTGCTATCAAGCACCACCTATTCAGTGATAACTTGCTTAGTGACTCCCAGTTTGGGTTCTGTCTGGGTGACTCAGCTCCTGACCTCAGTACAGTCTTGGTTCAAACATGGACAACAGAGCTGAATTCCAAAGGTGATATGAGAGTGACTTCCTTTTGACATCAAGGCTGCATTTGACTGGGTATGTCATCAAGGCACTCTAGCCAAACTGGAATCAATGGGCATCAGGGGACAAATACTCCGCTGGTTGAAATCATACCTTGCACATGGGAAGATGGTTATTGTTGTTGGAGGTAAGTCATCTCAGCTCCAGGACATCTTTACAAGACTTTATCGGGATATAGTCCTCTGCCCAACCATCTTCAGGTACTTCATTAATAACCTTCCCTCCATCAAAAGGCCAGAATGGGTATGTTGGCTAAAGATTACACAATGTTCAGCACTATTCACAACTCCTCATGTACAGAAGCAATTCATGTCCAAATGCGACAATACCTGAACATTATCCATGCTTGGGCTGACAGGTTGCAAATAGCATTCATGCCACACAAATGCCAAGCATTAAAGTTCTCTAATAAGAGACAATCTAACCTCTGCCCTTTGTTATTCAATGAATGGCATTACCAATACTGAATCTCCATCTACTAACATTCTGTTGAACACCATTGGTGAGAACCTGATCTGACCTCACCACATAAAAAACAGTGGCTAGAAGAGCAGATCAGAGGCTAGCAATACCTCATCTAACTCAACTCCTGACTCCCCAAAGCCTGTCCACTATCCACAAGACACAAGTCAGGAGTGTGATGTAATACACCTCACTCCCTGGGTGGGAGCAAATCAAAAAGCTTCATAAAATCCCGACAGTGTGGAAGCAGGCTATTCACCGACCCTCCAAACAGCATCCTCCTCAAACCTATTCCCCCACACTATCCCTGTAACCCTACATTTCCCATGGCTACTCCACCAAACCTACACATCCCTGGACACTATGGGCAATTTCAACATGGCCAATCCATCTAACCTGCACATCTTTGGACTGTCGGAGGAAACTGGACCACCCAGAGGAAACCCATGCAGACATGAAGGAGAATGTGCAAACTCCATGCAGTTGCCCGAGGGTGGAATTGAACCCGGGAACCCTGGCACTGTGAGACAGCAGTGCTAACCACTGAGCCACCATGCCACCCTAATCTTGATATCATCCAGGACAAAGCAGTGGTTTGATTGGCTCCACATTCACAAACATTCAGTCACTTCACCACCAACTCTCAGTAGCAGCAGATTTTACCATTCATAACACACACTGCAGTAATTCACCAAGGATCCTTCAACAGGACCTTACAAACCCAAGGCATTTAACGTCTGGAAGGAGAAGGACAGCAGACACACAGGAACACCACCACTCGGAAATTCACCTCAAAACCATCCCCCATCCTAACTTCAAAATATATCACTATTCTTTCATTGTCACTGGGTTAAAATCCTGGAATTGCCTCCCTGTCACAAAGCTGATCCCTTTTTCTAAAAGCTGTTCCTTTCCTCACAGATACTGTGTCCTTGATTTTTTTCAGAGGGGTCGTAAACAGGCTGGGTTCCAATTAGACTGGTTTGGTACAGAGATTAAAGGATATTGAGAGGCCTTTTTGTTTACACATAAATAGATGAGACTCCAAGCCAAAGTGGTCATATTTTAGAAGTGACCTGTTTAATGAAAGGGAAGTGGTCAGTTCTCCAGCTGAGCAGTTCAGTCGAGAACCAGTTGGGAGTTCAGCAGTGTACTGTGTTAACAGGCTCTCTCTCTCTTTCTGCCCTTCTAACTTCAGTCTGTAAGCATCTATTACATTTTTTACTGTGTTTTAAGGGTGCTTGCTTATTGGGACTGTTATGTATGTTCAGGACAGCACAATTAAGTCTAGTTTAGATAGACTGAGTTCTGTTGGGGTTCTTTATTCTGTTGTGTTTCATTGTGTAATTTTGTGAATATATTTTTGTCTGTTTTAAAACCAGGTAGTTAACCTAGCTAGCTTGCTCTGGGTAATTTTCACTGTACCAAATTGAAAAGTTATGGCCTGGGTTTCCTGCTCAAGAATGTTTTGAGTGGTCTGGCTTAATCCATAGCATCCCAAACAGTATGGCATAAGGACATGGATGGCAACATTTCAAGATGGTTGCTCACCACCACCTACTAAAGGATCATGAGGGACGATTTATAAATGGTGGCCCATTCATCAATGGTCAAGTTCCACGAGTCGATGAAAGAAAATGTGAAAACTGACCTGAACTGAAATTAGCAAAGCACAACACAATTATAATCAAAACGTGTGGTGCTGGCAAAGCACTGCCAGTCAGGCAGTATCTGAGGAGCAGGAGAGTCAAAGTTTTGAGCATAAAGTCTTCATCATCAACAAAATTATATATTTACAAGAATTCATGAGAGAGCAATTGTAAAAAAATGATATATTTTTCTGTTGTTTTATTCCTCAATCATCAATTTACATAGTTATTCTCTTTGCTGTTACCTGAAAGATCTGCAATCTGGTGCTGGCTTCTGCTGGTGCAATGCCTGGAACCATTGGGCCTTCCTAAAACAACATAATGAAATATAATGTTCATAAAATTAATTTTATCTGAATAAGTGTGTTCTATATTCTCAACTAAATTCAAGCCAGCAATTAAAATTTCAGAAAGTGTTAGAAGTATCAATCCACAATAAATTCACGACTGAAATTCTTAGAGATAAACGCAAAGTGACACTACTTAGATTAGATTACTTTAGATTAGATTACTTTAGATTAGATTACTTTACAGTGTGGAAACAGGCCCTTCGGCCCAACAAGTCCACACCGACCCGCCGAAGCGCAACCCACCCATACCCCTACATTTACCCCTTATCTAACACTACAGACAATTTAGCATGGCCAATTCACCTGACCCTGCACATCTTTGGACTGTGGGAGGAAACCGGAGCACCCGGAGGAAACCCACGCAGACACAGGGAGAATGTGCAAACTCCACACAGTCAGTCGCCTGAGGCGGGAATTGAACCCGGGTCTCTGGCGCTGTGAGGCAGCAGTGCTAACCACTGTGCCACCGTGCCGCCCACTTACTGATCTAACACTGTGACATGGTGTAATTCATTTTTCTACTGCACTTCAAAAGGACTGGTATGAATACAAATTCTAACTTTATTTTATATCAAAATTAATGCTGGCATCACGAACACTCCACAAGTGTTATAGCTTGATCCATTTTACTCAAATGTATGTCAGCTTTCTAATGCAGGAATACTGCATTGTACCCATAAAACATGTAATAGTAATTGATCAACAGAAATATTCTGCTTGACAGAATAAACCCATCAAAAAAAAGCCAAATTCCACTTCTGTGTAAAAAGCCCATTTGTCAGTTCTAGGGACTTTGGATGGAGCATGCACTGCAAATAATCCATGGATCAATACCATGTTACACAGTATATCACTGCAAAGCAACAATAAATGTGTCTTCCTTAATATAGACGTATATATGTGTGTAAATATAGATAATAAGTATTTTACTGATAAAAGACATTTTGCCAAAGCTAATTGTCTTGCATTCATCAGGACCAGGGTGAGAGCAGTAACAAATTAAAAATACTATACATGAATGCACGAAGCATTAGACATAAGATGGATGAGCTTGAGGCTCTTTTGGAAATTGGCAGATACGATATTGTGGGGATAACTGAGACGTGGCTTCAAGTGGACAGGGCCTGGGAAATGAATATTCAAGGCTACACGTGCTATCGTAAGGACAGACTGACGGGCAGAGGAGGTGGGGTGGTCTTGTTGGTAAGGCACGATATTCAGTCCCTTGCGCGAGGGGACCTAGAGTCAGGGGATGTAGAGTCAGTGTGGATAGAGCTTTGAAATACTAAGAGTAAAAAGACCCTCTTGGGAGTCATCTACAGGCCCCCAAACAGTAGTCTGGATATCGGATGTAAGTTAAATCAGGAGCTGAAATTGGCCTGTCGCAAAGATGTCACTACAGTTGTTATGGGGGATTTTAACATGCAGGTAGACTGGGAGAATCAGGATGGTATGGGGCCTCAAGAAAGAGACTTTGTGGAGTGCCTCAGAGATGGATTCTAAGAACAGCTGGTGCTGGAGCACCAGGGAGAAGGCAATTCTGGATCTGGTATTGTGTAACGGACCAGAATTGGTCAGAGACCTCGAAGTGAAGGAGCCATTGGGAAGTAGTGACCATAATACAATAAGCTTCAATCTGCAATTTGAGAGGGAGAGGGTACAGTCGGAAGTGACAGTACTTCTGTTGAATAAAGGGAACTATGGAGCTATGCGGGAGGAGCTGGCCAAAGTTCAATGGTGAAATACCTTAGCAGGGATGATCGTGGAGGAACAATGGCGGATATTTCTGTGTATAATGCAGAAGTTGCAGGATCAGTTCATTCCTAAAAGGAAGAAAGGTCCCAGGAGGAGGCATGGGCGGCCGTGGCTGACGAGGGAAGTAAAGAAACATATAAAGTTAAAAGAGAAAAAGTATAACATAGCTAAGATAAGTGGGAAAACTGAGGACTGGGAAGCTTTTAAAGAGCAACAGAGGATTACAAAGAAGGAAATACGCAGAGGAAAAATGAGGTACGAAGGTAAACTGGCCAGGAATATTAAGGAGGATAGTAAAAGCTTTTTTAGGTATGTGCAAGGCAAAAAAATGGTTAGGACAAAAATTGGGCCCTTGAAGCCAGAAACAGAGGAATATATTACTAGGAACAAAGAAATTGCAGAGGAATTAAATGGGTACTTCAGATCTGTGTTCACTGGGGAAGACACAAGCAATCTCCCTGAGGTAACAGTGGCTGAAGGACCTGAACTTAAGGGAATTTATATTTGCCAGGATTTGGTGTTGGAGAGACTGTTAGGTCTGAAGGTTGATAAGTCTCCGGGGCCTGATGGTCTGCATCCCAGGGTACTGAAGGACGTGGTTCGGGAAATCGTGGATGCGTTGGTGATTATTTTTCAGGGTTCAATAGATTCGGGGTCGGTTCCTGAGGATTGGAGGGTGGCTAATGTTATATCACTTTTTAAGAACGGTGGGCGAGAGAAAGCAGGAAATTATAGACCAGTTAGTCTGACCTCAGTGGTGGGAAAGATGCTGGAGTCTATTATAAAGGATGAAATTACTGCACATCTGGATAGTAGTAACAGGATAGGACAGAGTCAGCATGGATTTATGAAGGGGAAATCATGCTTGACTAATCTTCTTGAATTTTTTGAGGATGTAACGCTGAAGTTGGACGAGGGAGATCCAGTAGATGTAGTGTACCTGGACTTTCAGAAAGCTTTTGATAAAGTCCCACACAGGAGGTTAGTAAGTAAAATTAGGGCGCATGGTATTGGGGGCAAAGTACTAGATTGGATTGAAGATTGGTTGGCTAATAGGAAACAAAGGGTAGTGATAAACGGCTCCATTTCGGAATGGCAGGCAGTGACCAGTGGGGTACCACAGGGATCCGTGCTGGGACCGCAGCTTTTTACAATATATGTTAATGATATAGAAGATGGTATCAGCAATAACATTAGCAAATTTGCTGATGATACAAAGCTGGGTGGCAGGGTGAAATGTGATGAGGATGTTAGGAGATTACAGGGTGACCTAGACAAGTTAAGTGAGTGGGCAGATGCATGGCAGATGCAGTTTAATGTGGATAAATGTATGGTTATCCACTTTGGTAGCAAGAACAGGAAGGCAGACTACTACCTCAATGGAATCAATTTATGTAAAGGGGCAGTACAGAGAGATCTGGGTGTTCTTGTACACCAGTCAATGAAGGCAAGCATTCAGGTACAGCAGGTAGTGAAGAAGGCTAATAGCATGCTGGCCTTCATAACAAGAGGAATTGAGTATAGAAGCAAAGAGGTGCTTCTGCAGTTGTACAGGGCCCTGGTGAGACCACACCTGGAGTACTGTGTGCAGTTCTGGTCTCCAAATTTGAGAAAAGACATTCTGGCTATTGAGGGAGTGCAGCGTAGATTCACGAGGTCAATTCCTGGTATGGCAGGATTACCTTACACTGAAAGACTGAAGCGACTGGGCTTGTATGCCCTTGAGTTTAGAAGACTGAGAGGGGATCTGATTGAGACGTATAAGATTATGAAAGGATTGGACACTCTGGCAGTGGGAAAAATATTTCCACTGATGGGTGAGTGCCGAACCAGAGGACACAGCTTAAAAATATGGGGTAGACCATTTAGGACAGAGTTCAGGAGAAACCTCTTCACCCAGAGAGTGGTGGCTGTGTGGAATGCTCTGCCCCAGAGGGCAGTGGAGGCCCAGTCTCTGGATTCATTTAAGAAAGAGTTGGATACAGCTCTCAAAGATAGTTGAATCAAGGGTTATGGAGATAAGGCAGGAACAGGATACTGATTAGGAATGATCAGCCATGATTATATTGAATGGCGGTGCAGGCTCGAAGGGCTGAATGGCCTACTCCTGCACCTATTGTCTATTGTCTATTGACCATTTGCAAGATCAAGTCAAAGCCCTCATAGTTTTATCAGCCCATAGCGCTGCTCTTTCCTTACAGAAAGGTGACTAGTGGTAGTTTGGGTGGGGACATTTTCCAAAACAACAATTTCAAAGATCTTTTCAGGTATCTGTGAATCGGGTGCAACTTGAATCCAGACCTCTTGTCTCAGAAATTGTACCATAAGAGCCCATGGGTAGTGTTTTAACTTGAGGGTCATCACACCTCAAGCAAGGGGAGAGATTGAGGAGAGTCCATTACAGTAACCTCAGCTAATGCAGAAATTGAAACCACGCTGTTGATGTCACTCTGCATCATAAACTAGACATTGAGCCAACTGAACTAAATAGACCTCCATTTGCAACAAAATGTTGAGGGAAAACATTCTGTTTATTTTATTTTCTTTTCTTTCTCTTTTTTCTTATTTTTACCCCTGCACCCATGTTCTGTGTGTGCAGGCGTGAGACACAGTGAAAGACACAAGGTGCATGAATCTTTATTCAGTTTCCACCACCAGGAAGAAAAGAAACACCCAAATGGCCGGTGACAAGCAATGCCCTTCACATCAAAGGGCAATGCTGTGTGATCAAACAGTGAAGGGGAGGGCAGGGATTAAATCAAAATCGAGTTGGAGGGGGAAATAATGCACTCCACTCCCAGCGGCACCCACCTCTCCCTGAACAACTCCAGGGAGTTGGTGGACACCGCGTGCTCCTTCTCCAGAGACACCCGGGCTCTAACATAACCACGGAAGAGGGGGAGGCAGTCGGCCCTAACAACCCCCCTCCACGGCCCGCTACCTGGACCTGTTTATGGCCAGTTTAGTCAAAACATTGTGTTTAGACTGCCTAAGAAGGGAGTGCTTTTTTTTCTCTCTTTTTTTTTCTACCATCATCTCTGAAATAACTCCAGAGAGTCTAGTATCCCATCACCAAGACCCCTTTATTCACATGTGGAGAGTCCTGGACACTGATGCAGCTTCCTTAGAGCCAACTCTCAGAGTGAACAGGATGTCTGACATTCCTGTTCTTTTTTCTCCTTTTTTTCAGAACCTCTGACTCTCCAGTTTTTCTTTTCTTCTTTTTTTTTCAGAACCTCTGACACTCCTTTTTTTTTGGTCTGACATTCCTCTCTTTTTTTTTACCCCCACACTACCGCCTAACTGCTGTAGTGCTTATTTTATCCCCTGCACCCATGTTCTGTGTGTGCAGGTGTGAGACACAGTGAAAGACACAAGGTGCACAAATCTTTATTCAAATTTCCACCACCAGGAAGAAAAGAAACACATGACTAGCCAGTGACAAGCAGTGCCTTTCACATCAAAAGGCAATGCTGTGTGATCAAACAGTGAAGGGGAGGGCAGGGATTAAATCAAAATAGAGTTGGAGGGGGAAATAATGCACTCCACTCCTTGCGGCGCCCACCTCTCCCTGAACAACTCCAGGGTGTCAGTGGACACCGCTTGCTCCTTCTCCAGAGACACCCGGGCTCTAACATAACCACGGAAGAGGAGCAGGCAGTCAGCCCTAACAACCCCCCTCCACGGCCCGCTACCTGGACCTGTTTATGGCCAATTTGGTCAAAACATTCTGTTTTTTTTTTTCTTTTCTCTTTTTGTGTGTGTGCAGGTGTGAGACACAGTGGAAGACACAAAGTGCACAAATCTTTATTCAATTTCCACCACCAGGAAGATAGGAAAACACCCGGGTGGCCAGTGACAAGCACTGCCCTTCACATCAAAGGGCAGTGCTGTGTGATCAAAACAGTGAAGGGGAGGGTAGGGACTAAATCAAAATAGAATTGGAGGGAGAAATAATGCACTCCACTCCCTGCGGCGCCCACCTCTCCCTGAACAACTCCAGGGTGTTGGTCGACACCGCGTGCTCCTTCTCCAAGGACACCCGGGCCCTAACGTAACCGCGGAAGAGGGGCAGGCAGTCGGCCTTAACGACCCCCTCCACGGCCCGCTACCTGGACCTGTTTATGGCCAATTTGGTCAAAACATTCTGTTTATACTGCCTAAGAAGGGAGTGCTCATTGTTGGCAAGTGGACTCTGATTGGTCGATCACAATTAGGTTCATGATAGTGGTGTAACAATCACTTGTCAGAGATTAATTAACTCCATGGGTTAATTTATTTAAAATAGTAAATTATATTATCAGTGATAGATCAGTCATTAGAGCAACCAACTGGTTTTAATGTGTGCAATGAGGAACTCAAAACAGACCACGTGCCAATAGTCACGACATTGAGCTCGATTTAGAATCATAGAATCCCTACAGTGTGGATCTGCCAAAGGACAGAGCTTCATATTTTTTGACAGGAGATTCCAATCAGGGCTCTTTCAGAAATATGGAGCTTTACTTCCATTCCCACAGTTCTCTCCAGTACAATCTATGCACCCTTTTTCAGAGTACTCAGCTGAGATATTCTGAAATTTAAAGGTCCAGAATTGTAATCAGGTAGGTAGGATGGCAATGGGTATGATGCCAAGCAAATAGGGTGTAAGATGTCAGGTCAGTAGGTTGCCAGGGGCAAGGAGGTGCCAGGTAAGTGATGCAGTGTCTAGGATTAGGTTTGAGTGTTTGCAAGAAATCACATTCATGTAGGGTGAGGGAGCAGGGGAAGAGGGTGTCATGTCTAGGGGTGGTGAGATGTTAGAGAATGAATCAGATCCACCAGGAGAGGTGACATGTCTAGAGGGTAGTTGGGTGGGGTTGGAAAGACAAATTGTGCCCCAGCAGATATCCCCATCTATTAACATACTGAGGGTTACCATTAATCAGAAACTCAACTGGACTCGCCACATAAGAGACAAAAGGTTTTTAGTTTTAAAAAGGAGTCATATGTTGGAGCAGGCTTGGTGGGCCAAAGGGCCTGTTTCTGTGTTGTATCATTCTTTGCTCTTTGTTGTGTATCCTGTAACTGCAAATGAGACTCCAGGATTGTGCAAGTGTCAAGGATGTCTCGGAGGAGATATAGAACATTCTGGAGGGAAGAGTGAACAGTCAGTAGCCATCCGTTGGTACCAAAAATGTAGGTTAACAAAAGGGATGAGGTTTTAAAAGCCACATAAAGGGAATTAGTAAGTAAGTTGAAAAGTAGGGACCTCAAATTTCAGGATTACAACCAGTGTCACATGCTACCAAAGTAGATGGTTTCAAATTCATGCAGCATGGAAACAGATCCTTTGGTCCAACTCATCCAAGCCAACCAGATATCCTTAATTAATTGAGTCCCATTTGCTAACACTTGGTCCATACCCCTCTAAAACCTTCCTATTTTTAAACACATTCAGATGCCTTTTAAATGTCGTAATTGTACCAGCCTCCACCACTTCCTCTGGCAGCTCATTCCATACACACACCACCCTCTGCACGAAAAGTTGCCCCTCATTTCCTATTTAAATCTTTCCTGTCTTACCTTAAACATATGCCCTTTAGTTTTGGACTTCCCCTACCTTGGGGAAAAGACCTTGGCTATTTACCCTATCCATGCCCATCATGATTTCATAAACCTATATAAGGTCACCCCTCAGCCTCTGACACTCCAGGGAAAACAACCCCAGCCTATTTGCCCTCTCCCTAAAGCTCAAACCCTCCAACCCTGGCAAAATCCTTGCAAATCCTTTCTGAACCCTTTCAAGTTTCACAACATCTTTCCAACAGCAGGGAGACCAGAAGTGAATGCAGTATTCCAACAGTGACTTAACTAATGTCTCATGTAGCCACAACATGACCTCCTAACTCTTATACTCAATGCACAGACCAATAAAGGCATGCATACCAAATGCCTTCTTCACTATCCTATCTATCTGAGACTCCACTTTCAAGGAACTATGAACCTGCACTCCAAGGTCTCTTTGTTTGGCAACACACCCCAGGACTTTACTATTAAGTGTATAAGTCCTGCTCTGATTTGCCTTTCCAAAATCAGCAGCACCTCATATTTCTCTAAATTAAATTCCTTCTGCCAATCCTTGGCTCATTGGCCCATCTGATCAAGGTCTCATTGTCCTCTGAGGTAAACTTCTTCACTGTCCATTTCACCTCCAATTTTGGTGTCATCTGCAAACTAACTAACCATACCTCCTACATTCTCATCCAAATCATTTATACAACTGATGAAAAGCAGTGGATCCAGCACCAATTCTTTTGGCACACCACTGGGTCACAGGCCTCCACTCTGAAAAGCAACCTCCATCACCACCCTCTGTCTTTCAAGCCATTTCTATATCTATGTGGCCATTTCTTTCTGAACTCCATGGGACCGAATCCTGGGACACTGGAATGGTTCTAGGGGTGGTAGGACCAGTACAAACTGAATGGGTTACAACTGGGACTTAGTCCTCAGGTAAGTATTTGAGAGTGTGGTTGTGGCAGGTTTAAACTAGAATTGCAGGTGTGAGAACTTAAGCACCGTGGCAAGAAAAAGAGAAACAAGAACAGTAATAAATGAAAAAATATAAAATGCAAAAATAGTTAACTGGATAATCGAGGGCAAGAGGGATACGCTACAAGAAAAGGTTAGATGGGAAAAAGCCAAGCTTAAAGATTTTACATTTTAATGTATAAAGTATTTCAAATTGTTGGTGCAAATTGAGATAAATAGATATGAACTTGTAGCCATCGTAGGGATATAGTTACCAGGAGATCAAAACTGGAAACTTAATGTTCAGGGATTTTTGAGCTTTCCAAAAAACAGGTGGGAAGGAAAAGGTAGTGGGGTAGCACAATTAATAAGAGGTGAGAGATAATCTTGGCTCGAATGATGGAGGTAAATATTAGCAAGGGAAAGAAGATTAATGTACAAATTCCCAAACAGTCACTGCACTGTAAGAAAGCATATAAATCAACAAATAATAGGATCATGTACGAAGAATACTGCAATCATCATGAATGTCTTAAATCTTCATGTTGTCTGAGTCAATCAAGTCGGAAAGCCTACCTATGGGAACAAATTCATAGTTGAAATAATTTCCTACAGCAAAGTCACAAAGCCAACTGGGGAACAGCTTATCTTAGATCTGGTAATGGGCAATGAGACAGATTTAACAAATGACTTCAGAGTAAAGATCCTTTACGATGCAGTGATTTTAAAATTATAGAATTTAATATTTCATTTGACTGTGAGAAACTTAGGTCGAATCAACTGTTTTTAACTTAAATAAAGGGAATTATAATGAAATGAGGCTAAGGTTAGCTAAAGTGGACTGGGAGGATTGATTAGTAAGAAAGACAGTAAACAAGGAATGGCAGACATTTAAGAATTCATAATTCTTCACAAAGACATATCCCAGTAAGGAGCAAAAATCCTAAGAAAGGAATAAATCAACTATGGCTAACCAAGGAAGTTAAGAAGAGTATTAAATTGAAAGAAAAGCATATAGAGAGGCAAAAGTCAGTTTTAGGTTAAATTCAGAATCCATCATTACAGAACTAAGAAAGATAAGAGATAAAATAAACTTTGAGAACAAATTAGTGAATAATATAGAAACCGACAATAGACTTTTATCAAATACATAAAAAGGAAGAGAGATTAAAGTGAACACAGGCTGTTTAGAAAATTAATGTTGGGAGGCAGTTATGGAGAACAAGAAAATGGAAAAGGAGTCAAAGAGATATCTTGCATTAGTTTTTTATGGTGGAAGATAATTCAAACATCCCATTAATACTAAAGAATACAAAGGAGGAACTTGTATCAATATCCCTACTCTAGCATTAGTAATGGGATGAAACACATGGGATGAAAAGCAGTTAAGTCCCCAGGCCCTGATGGCTTGCATCCTAGGAACTTAAAAGAAGTAGCTACAGAGATAATGGATGCATTGCTTAAATTGCTTATAATTTTCCAATAAACCTCAGATTCTAGAGAAATATTGGAAATTGGAAAACTGCTAATGTAACAAGCCAATTCAAAATGGGAGGGAAACAAAAAAACTGATAACAAAAGGCTGCTTAGTCTAAAACCAATTGTTGGAAAAATGTTAAACTTAATTATTATGGAGGTAATAGCAGCACATTGGAAAATTCTAATCCAACCAGGTATGTTCAGCATGGTTTCATAAAAGGGAAACCTGAACTGGAGGGGTACAAACATTTGCACGAAGGGTTTGCTAGAGCTCTTCAGGAGGGTTAAACTAGTTTGGCAGGTCGATGTGAACTGAAGCGATGCATCAGAGGATGGAGTAACTGGTATACAGGCAGATACAGCATGCAGAGAGTCTGTGAAGAAAGAGACAGTTGATGGGGCAAGATTGCAGTCAGTGTGATGAGTTGAAGCATGTCTATTTTAACACAAGAAATGTCAGGAATAAGGATGACAAACTTGGAGCATGGATCAGTACTTGGAGCTATGATATTGTGGCCATTACAGAGGCTTCGATATCACAGTGGTAGGAATGGTTGTTGGATATTCAAGGGTTTAGATGTTTCAAAAGGACTAGGGAGGTGGTAAAGGAGGTGGGGGAGTGGCATTGCTAATTAGAGACAGTATAACGATTGCAGAAACGGAGGTCATCAAGGGAGGTTTGTATAGGAACATATTTAATTGGGGAGGGAGAATTAAAATGCTATTAGTCAGGAACTGTGGAGTATAAGTTTGGAGCATATATTCTCAGGGAACTGCACAATAGAAATGTGAAGGTTGTTTAGGGAGTACATCCTGTGAGCATTGGATAGGTTTGTCCCACTGAGGCAAGGAAGGGACAGTAGGGTGAAGTAACTTTGGGTGACAAGGGATGTAGAACATCTAGTCAAGAGGAAGAAGGAAGCTTACTTAAGGTGGAGGAAGCAAGGATCAGGCAGGGCTCCAGAGGGTTACAAGGTAGCCAGGAAGGAACTGAAGAATGGACTTTTTTATTAGAATGGACTTGAGGGCTAGAAGGGGGCATGAAAAAAGACTTAACGGGTCGGATTAAGGAAACCCCAACATGTTCTGCACTTACGTGAGTAACAAGAAGATGGTCAGCGTGAGGGTAGGTCCAATCAGAGATTGTGGAGGGAACTTGTTCTGGCATTGGACGAGGTAGGGGAGGTCTTTAACGAAAACTTTGCTTCAATATTCACTAGTGAGAGGGATTTTGTTATTTGTGAGGACAGCATGAAACAGGCTGATATGCTCGAATAGGTTGAGGTTAAGAAGAAGGATGTACTGGAAATTTTAAAAGACATGAGGATAGTTAAGTACCCTGGGCCAAATGGCATATACCCAAGGTTTCTATGGGAAGTGAGGGAAGAGCTTGCTGCGCCTTTGACAATGATCTTTGCAACCTCACTGTCCACTGGAGTAGTGCTAGATGATTTGAGGGTGGCAAATTTTATTCCCTTGTTCAAGAATGGGAATAGGGGTAACCCTGGGAATTATGGACCAGTCAGTCTTACATCAATGGTGGGCAAATTATTGGAGATAATTCTGCGAGAAAGGATTTATGATTATTTGGAAAAGCATAGCTTGATTATAGATAGTCATCGTGGTTTTGTGAGGGGCAGGTCAAGCCTCACAAGCCTTACTGAATTTTTAAAGGATGTGACAAAACACATTGACGATGATAAAGAAATGGATGTGGTATATATGGATAATAGCAAGGTATTTGATAAGGTTCCCCATGGTGGGCTCATTCAGGAGTCATGGCATACAGCGCAACCTGTCTATCTGGATACAGAATTGGCTGGCCCATGGAAGAATGAGAGTGGTAGCAGATGGGAAGTAATCAGCCTGGAGCTCAGTGACCAGTGGTGTTCCGCAGGAATCGGTTATGGGACCTCTGCTCTTTGTGATTTTATAAATGACTTGGATGAGGAAGTGGAAGGGTAGGTTAGTAAGTTTGCTGATGACACGAAGGCTGGTGGAGTTGTGAATAGTGTTGAAGACTGTTGTAAGTTGCAACAGGACATTGACAGGATGCAGGCTGGACTTATAAGTGGCAGATGTAGTTCAATATGGAAAGAGTGAAGTGATTCATTTTTTATGTTGAATTTGAATGCAGATTACAGGGTTAAAGGCAAGATTCTTGTTTGTGTGGAGGAACAGAAGGATCTTGGGGTCGAGGTCCATAGCTTCCCCCAAAGTTGCCGTTCAAGTTGATAGGGTTGTTAAGTAGGCATATGGCATATATTAGCTTTCATTAGCAGGGGGACTAAATTTAAGAGCCATGAGGTAATGGTGCAATTCAGTAAAGCCCTGGTTAGACCACATTTGGAATATTGTGTTCAGTTCTGGTTGCCTCATTATAGGAAGGATGTGGTAGCTTTAGACAGGGTACAGAGGAAATTTACCAGGATGCTGCCTAGTTTGGAGGGCTTGTCTCATGAAGAAAGGTTGAGGGAGCTAGGGTTTTATCATTGAAGCGAAGAAGGATGAGAGGTGACTTGACAGAGATGTACAAGATGATGAGAGGCATAGTTAGAGAGGATAGAGATATTTTCCCAGGGCAGAAATGGCTATCATGAGGGGGCATCATTTTAAGATGATTGGGGGAACGTTTAGGGGAGATGTCAGAGGTAGATTCTTTACATGGAGAGTGGTGGGTGCAAGGAATGAACTGCCAGCAGTGGTGGTCGAGTCAGATACATTAGGGACTTTTAAGCAACTCCTGGATATGCACATGGATGGTAATAGAATGTAGGGTATGTAGGTTAGTTCTATCTTAGAGTTGGCAAAACATCGAGGTCCAAAAGGCCTGAACTGCGCTGTGCTGTTCTATGTTCTATATCTGACTAATTTATTAGATTTTCAAGTAAGTCTCAAATAGAGCGGAACCAATGGAGGTGTTGTATTTGAACTTCCAGATGGCATTTGAAAAGGTTCCTCACAATACGTTACGTCATATGATAAGAGCCGACAGTATTGTCTAATGGTCAGGAAACAGTGAGTGGAGATAAGGAGTTCCTTCTCAGATTCGCAATCTGTGAACAATGGGGTTGCATAGAGATCAATGCTGGGACTGCAGCTGTTAACAATATATACATATATGTTAATGACATGGTGAAAGGAAGCAAATAAGCTGTAGCCAAATTTGTAGACAACACAAATAGGTGGAAAGGTAATTTGCAAGATGGATACAAACAGGTTAGAGGTTACATAAATTTGCAAAAAGTTGGCAAATGGAGTATAATATGGGAAAATGTGATGTTGCTCATTTTGAAAGGGAGAATTAAAAGAACAGAGTATGAATTAATGGAGAAAAACTGCAGAATGTTGTGACACAAAGGGACTTAGGATGTTTGTGCATGAAACACAGAAAGGTAGCACTCAGGTGCCGCAGTTAATTGGGAAGGCTAATGTGATGTTGGCCCTTAGTTCAAGGCGGTTGGAGCATAAGAATATGGAAGTCTTACTGCAACTGTACAAGGTGCTGGTGAAGCCACATCTGGGCAGTTTTGGCCCCTTATTAAAGAAAATATATCATTTCATTGGAGGCAGTATGCAGAAAGTTCAGTAGGATGATTCCTGGTATGAAAGGATTGTCTTACAAACATGGGTAAGCAGGTTGAGGTCAACTAGGAGAAAGTGAGGACTGCAGATGCTGGAGATCAGAGTCAAGAGTGTGGTGCTGGAAAAGCGCAGCCAGTCAAGCAGCATCCAAGGAGCAGGAAAATCAACATTTTGTGTATAAGCCCTTCATCAAGAATGAGGTTTGTGGTTTGGGGCTGGGAGATAAATGGGAGGGGGATGGGGTTGGGGGAAGATAGCTGGGAAAGCAATAGGAGGGAGAAGGTTATACCTCACATTGGGTAGTGATGAATGAGTTGGAGGCTTGGGACTGGGATAATGTGGGGGATAGGGAAATGAGAAAGATGTGAAATCCACATTTATCCAACATGGTTGCAGGGTCCCAAGGGGAATATGAGGCATTCCTCCTCTAGGCGTCGGGTGGTAACGGTTTGGCGATGGAGGAGGCCCAGGATCTGCATGCCCTTGACGGAGTGGGAAGGGGAGTTAAAGTGTTCAACCACGGAGCGGTGGGGTTGGTGAGTGTGAGTGTTCCAAAGATGTACTCTGAAATGATCTGCAAGAAGGCATCCTGTCTCCCCGATGTAGAGGAGATCACACCGGATGAAACAGATGCAGAAGATGACATTGGTAGAGGTGTTGGTGAATTTCTGATGGACATGGAAGGATCCCTTGGGGCCTTGGATGGAGGTGAAGGGAGTGGTGTGGGCACAGATTTTGCACTTCCTGCACTGGCGGGGAAAGGTGCCAGGATTGGGGTGTGGGCTGGTGGGGGGTGTGGACCTGACGAGGGAGTTGCGGAGGGAATGGTCTTTTCAGAAAGCTGCTAGGGGTGGGAAGGGAAATATATCTCTGGTGGTGGGGTCCATTTGGAGGTGGCAGAAGTGGCGGAGGATGATGCCTTGTATGTGGAAATTGGTGGGGTGGAAGGTGAGGACTCGGGGGGTACTGTCCTTGTTGCATTGGGAGGGGTGGGTTCAAGACCAGTGGTGTGTGAAGTGGTGGAGATGTGTGGAGGGCATCGTCAACCATATGGGAAGGGAAGTTTTGATCGTGGAAGAAGGAGGCCATCTGGGAATTTCTGAGGTGCAATCAGTCATCCTGGGAATAGGCAGAGGTGGAGGAATTGGGAATAAGGGATGGCGATTTTACAGGAGTAGGGCAGGAGGAGGTGTAGCCCAGGTAGCTGTGGGAGTTGGTGGGCTTGTAGTATATGTTTGTGGTTAGTCAGTCGCCAGAGATGGTGATGGAGAGGTCCAGGAAGGGGAGGGAGGTTGCCGAGATGGTCCAGATAAATTTGAGGTTGGAGTGGAAGATGTTGGTAAAGTTGATGAACTGTTCGACACCCTCATGAGAACACGCGGCGGTGCCAGTACAGTCATCGATGTAGCGGAGGAACAGTTGGGGAGTGGTCCGGTGTAACTGCAGAAGATGGACTGTTCCACATTTCCGACAAAAAGGAAGGCATAGCTGGCTCCCATGTGGAGGTCCATGGCTACCCCTTTGGTTTAGAGGAAGTGGAAGGATTGGAAGGAGAAATTGTTGAGGTTGAGGACCAGTTCAGCCAGGCAGATGAGACTCTATTCGCTGGGGTTCAGAAGAATGAGAAATGATCTTATTGAAATATATGACACTTTTAGGGGGCTTGACAGGGTAAATGCTGTGAGAATGTTTACCCTCATGGGAGAGTCTAGGATCAGAAGGCATAGTTTCAGAACAAAGGGATGCCAATTTAAGACTGGGATGAGGAGGAATTTCTTCTCTTAGGCTTGAGACTCTTTGGAACTCCTGCCACAGAGAGCTGTTGGGGAAGAGCCTGCATGCATATTTAATGCTGAGATAGATTTTTGATTGTTTGGGGTTACAACGTAAAGGCAGGAAAGTGGACATGAGGAACATCTGATCAGCCACAATCCGAATGAATGACTGAGAAGGGTCAAGGGGACAAACGGCCTACTCTTATTCAACTTCTAATGGTCTTGATCCAACTGACCTGTGGAGAGAGAAAAACAGAGCTAACGTTTTGAGTCCAATCGCTCTGCTTCAGAACTTCAGTTCTGAGGAAAAGTCACATTGGACTTGAAAAATTGTTTTAAAACTCTTTCAATGCTTCTTCACTGTCACTGGATCATCATTCTGAATCCCGCTTCCTAACAACATTGTGGTGTGCCTACATCACAAGGACTGCAGTGATTCTCAAAAAAAAATCACAAGTTGCTAGAAAAATTCAATCAGGCAGCATCTGTGAACAGGAAGCAGAGTTAATAATTTGGGTCCAGTGACCCTTCTTCAAAACTGAAGAATGTAGCTCAATGCCATGTTCTCATGAGTGATTCATAATAGATAACAAACCACCTTGCCAGTGATGCCCGTATCCCATGACAGGATAAACTAAACACAATAATCTTTTCTAGTCCATTAAATTCCATTGATCTAATATTAGTACAACCTACTTTCTCATATTGTCTCCCATATTTGAGCACTTCTTTCTGAAAAACATCCACTGACTCCAGCAGGTTAGCCTTAAATTTGGGTTGGACTTGCACCAGTTCATCTTGCACATTTCTCTGTTAATACAAGCAATCACAACACAAAATAAAGCAAAAATTACACTGCCAGGTCTTAACAACAGCTTAGTTTGTCTGGCAATTTGATCTAACCAATCAAAAATAAATGAGAAAATGTAAAGGCCAATGAATTAGTGTCAAATTTTGCTATAAAAACCACAAGAACCTATTAGTGGTAATATACAGCTCAGAATCTACAAAAGAAAATTAATCAATTACAACAATAAAGCTGTGAGATAATCATATACAAATGTGCAACATATGTACCATTAATGTATATAAGATAACATACATCAGAAAAAGACTTTCAATAATGCTCTTGGTGTGAGCTTTGGAAATTTTCTTTGGGAATGTTGTGTCAGGTTATATAGTAACTAAAGCGAGAAGAAATACTTTTCAATTAGTTAGCTGATAAATCCGACAAATTGTTGAGCCAAATACACAAAATGTTGATGAAATTGTGCAGGTCTGGCAGCATGTGGGCCATTACATCTCAACTTCAATTCAGATTGTCTGCAGACTCAAGCCTACAGTGGTACTCTTGAAATTGGTTTCAGGAGAACTAACTTCATAATGGGAAAAAAGAAAATTCACATTTCTTTTTTCATTCTGGGCTGTATGCTAATCCCTGCTTCAAAACTCTCCATCGCTATATATACCATTATCAAAGATTTGCCAAAATTCACTGAATCCCAAAAAGATTGAAGGATATGGATTTTTATTGAACCTCTAAGAAGTAATTTAACTGAAGTTTAATAACAGCAGTTATTTAATTACTCAGAATGTCAGTTCATGATTCCTTCATGGTAAATTGAGTTACAGCGATAGCATTAGAATTTTTGCAAAGATCTGTAGCTTAGGTTGTGATTCATGTAGTTGGTTAGCTCACCGAGCTGCTGGGTTATCATGCAGACATTTCATTACCATGCTGGGTAACATCATCAGTGCAACTTCCATGAAGCACTGTTGTTCTGTCCTGTTTGTTTTTTATGTGGTCCGATCTATTGGGGTGAGTGTCACTTCTGGGTCTTTGTTCCAGCAATTTGTACAGTGTGTTTGTTGATGGCCTTTTTGGTTGAAAACCAAGTTTCCAAGTACTCTCTTCCATGTCTCTAGTTGGCTTGTCCTAGGATGGTTATGTTGTCATAGTCAAATTGATTGTCCTCTTGGTCTGTGTGGACAATGATGAGGGAGAATGGATCCTGTTGTTTAGTTGCTAGTTGATGTTTGTGAAGTCGGTTGGCTAGTTTTCTTCCCATTTGTCCCATGTAATTCTTGCTGCAGTTCTTGCAAGGGATTTTGTACACCACATTGATTCTACGTGTTGTGGATATGAGGTCCTTTGTTATGTTAAGTAATTGGTGTAGTGTGGCTGTTGGTTCGTGTGCTACCATAATATCTAGTGGTCAATATGTCCTGGTTGTTAATTCTGATACGTTCTTCACATAGAGTAGGGTGGTCAGTGTGTTGGTGGCTACGGTGTCTTTTTGGCATTGTCTGTTGGACAGCATTGGTGGACAAAGCTGATGGGGTATCCACTGTTAGCAAAGACTTTGTGTAAGTCTCATCCTCTTCCTTGCGCAGATCAGGTGTGCTGCAGTGTGTCACAGCTTTTTTGAATCGTGGTCTGACACAGCTCCATTTGTGGTCGTTGGGGTGGTTGCTATTGTAATTGAAGATCTAGTCTGTGTGGGTTGGTTTCTTGAGTACTTTGGTTGTAGATCCTCTGTTGGTCATCTGTTCTACCATGACATCTCAGAATGGGAGTTGGTGGTTGTTGTCTTCCTCCCTGGTAAATGTGATGCCAGTGACTATACTGTTAATGAGGTGGTGTGTTTCCCCGAGTCTTTCATTTTTGATGATGACAAATGTTTCATCCACGTATCATATCCGTAGTTTCAGATGGATTGCCACACTACTTGAGGATCCAGTAACAATGAATTCATGTAACACCATTAGCACAGACAACATACTTAAGCTACTAGACTTACGCTCACCATCCACTTTGGCTTCAATGGCCAGATATACCAATTAATTAACGGCACATCGATGGGCTCTCCCATCTCAACAGAAGCAGTCAGACTAGAAAACACAGCCCTTCTCCCGATCAAACCAGAACTATAGATACAATACATGCATAACTAAGTCCTTTACCTCAGAAATGAGTCAAGTGAATAGAATGTGTACTGCTTTTAAAGAAATTGAACATTTTTGAAATGAAACCAAAACTGTGCACAGTACTACAGATGCAATCTCATTAACTTGGTTTGATATGGAGGTGCTGGTGTTGGACTGAGATGGACAAAGTTAAAAATCGCACAACACCAAGCCATAGTTCAACAGGTTTATTTGGAAGCGCTAGCTTTTGGAGTGCTGATAGCTACCTGATGAAGGAGCAGGGTTCTAAAAGCTCATGCTTCCAAATAAACGTGTTGGACTATAACCTGGCACTGTGTGATTTTTAATCTAAACTAAGTTGTTTACTAAGCCATTTCATAGGGCAGTTCAGAATCAACTGCCTTTTCCATCAGGCAGTAGATATAAAAGTTTGAATATACCTACACACAGATTCAAGAACAGCTATTTCCCTGCTGTTATCAGACTTTTGAATGGATCTCCCAAATGTTAGTTCTGATCTCTTTTTCTGCAATTTCTCTGCAGGTGTAACAGTGTATTCTGCAATCTGTCCTGCTACCCTGATGCATTTTGTAAGGTATGAACTGCCTGTATCGCATGTAAAACATCACTTCTCACTTTATCATGGTAAATGTGACAAAAATCAATCAATCAGTCATGAGGGGCATAGATAGGGGTGAATAGCCAAGGTTTTTTTCCTAGGGTGGGGGAGTTCAAAACTAGACAATATAGGTTTAAGTTGAAAGGGGAAACATTTAAAAAGGGCCTGATCAATGGGAACTAGTTGGACCGAAGGGTCTGTTTCCACATTGCATAACTTTATGACTCTATGACATACTTACAGCATCAGGGCCTGTTTCAAAATTTGGAGGATTGACCACAGATTAGACATGCAACAGCCTGAAACAGTCATACTTGTGGAAGAATATCTTACAGATGCATCACCATTGTTGAATATGCTCTGTCCCAGCAGTACAGTGGCATAAGATCAGGAGGGAGTTCCCCTGGGTGTCCTCAATATTACCCTTGGATCGCATGAAGTCTCATGGCACCAGGTCAGGCATGGGCAGAGAAATCTCCTTCTGATTACTCCCTACAGCACCTATCCCATCCCTTCCATTGATGAGCCACTGCTCCTCCATGTTAAATACCACTTGGAAAAGCACTAAGGATGGCAAGGGGGAAGAATGTACTCTGAGTGATGGACATCAATGTTTATCAAGAGTGGGTTGGTACACCACTTCTAAACAAACTGGCCAAATGCTGAAGGACATACCTTCTCAGTTGGCCCTACTGGGGACGAGAGAGACTCACAGTTGGTGTGTTGCCTCCCGGGAGCCAGTTTCCATGATGACTCTGATCGTGTTTTTGGGATCCTTCGGGGGGAAGGAGAGCAGCCCCAAGTCGTGGTCCACATTGGCACCAATGACATAGGTCGGAAGAGAGATGGGGACTTGAGGCAAAAATTCAGGGAGCTAGGATGGAAGCTTAGAGCTCGGACAAACAGAGTTGTTTTCCTGGTTTGCTGCGCATGCCACGTGCAAGTGAGGTGAGGAATAGGGAGAGAAAGGAGTTGAACACGTGGTAACAGGAGGGAGGGTTTGGAGTTTTTGGATAATTGGAGCTCTTTCTGGGGTAGGTGGGACCTCTACAAGCAGGATGGTCTTCATCTAAACCAGAGGGGTACCAATACCCTTGGTGGGAAATTCAATAATGCTATTAAGGTGGATTTAAATTAATACAGCAGGGGGATGGGAACCAAAATTGTAGGACAGGTACAGAAGAGGATCAGAGTAGGGAGTCCCAAAATCAAGTATCTGACACTGGCGAGAACCTGGTTTGAAGTATGTGTACTTCAATGCGAGGAGCATCCGAAATAAAGTGGGTGAACTGGCAGCGTGGGTTGGTACCTGGGACTTCAATGTTGTGGCCATTACGGAGACATGGATAGAGCAGGGACAGGAATGGCTGTTGCAGGTTCCGGGATTCAGATATTTCAGTAAGAACAGAGAAGATAGTAAAAGGGGGGAGATATGGCATTGTTGATCATGGACAATATTACAGTTGTAGAAAGGATGTTTGGGGACTCGTTAACTGAGGTAGTATGGGCTGAGCTTAGAAACAGGGAAGGAGAAATCACCATGCTGGGAGTTTTCTATAGGCCTCCGAGTACTCCCAGAGGTGTAGAAGAAAAGATAGCAAAGATGATTCTCGATAGGACTGAGAGAGGCAGGGTAGATGTCATGGGGGACTTCAACTATCCAAATATTGACTGGGATCACTACAGTACAAGTACTATAGATGGGTCACTTTTTGTCCAGTGTGTGCAGGAGGGCTTCCTGACACAGTATGTAGACAGGCCTACAACGGGCGAAGCTACTTTAGATTTGGTACTGGGTAACGAGCCTGGCCAGGTGTTAGATTTGGAAGTAGGTGAGCACTTTGGAGACAGCGATCACAATTCTGTCAGGTTTATTTTAATGATGGAAAGAGATAGGTGTACTCCACCGAGCAAGAGTTACAGCTGGGGGAAGGGAAATTACGATGCAATTGGGAAAGATTTAGGAAGCGTAGAATGGGGAAGGAAACTGCAGGGGATGAGCACATTAAAAATGTGGAGCTTATTCAAGCAAAAGCTCCTGTGTGTCCTAGATAAGTATGTACCTGTCAGGCAGGGTTGCGTGAGCCGTGGTTTACTAAGGAAGTGGAATCCCTGGTCAAGAAGAAGAAGAAGGCTTATGTTAGGACAGAATGTGAAAACTCAGGGCGCTTGAGGGTTACAAGGAAGTCAGGAAGGACCTAAAAAGAGAGCTCAGAAGAGCCAAGAGGAGACATGAGAAGTTGTTGGCGGATAGGATCAGGGTTAACCCTAAGGCTTTCCATAGGTATGTCAGGAATAAAAGAATGACAAGATTTAAATTAGGGCCAATCAAGGATAATAGTGGGAAGTTGTGTGTGGAGTCAGAGGAGATAGGGGAAGCACTAAATAAATATTTTTCGACAGTGTTCACTATAGAAAATGAAAATGTTGGTGAGGAAGATACAGAGATACTTGCATCTAAAACTAGAAAAGATTGAGGTTCACAAGGAAGAGGTATTAGAAATACTGCAGAGTGTGAAAATAGACAAGTCCCCTGGGCCGGATGGGATCTATTCTAGGATCCTCTGGGAAGCAAGGGAAGAGATTGCCGAGCCTTTGGCATTGATCTTCAAATCATCATTGTCTACAGGAATAGTGCCTAAGGACTGGAGGACAGCAAATGTGATTCCCTTGTTCAAAAAGGGTAATAGAGACAACCCTGGTAATTACAGACCAGTGAGTCTCACTTCATTTGTAGGTAAAGTGTTGGAAAAGGTTATAAGAGATAGGATTTATAATCATCTAGAAAAGAATAATCTGATCAGGGACAGTCAGCACAGTTTTGTGAAGGGTAGGTCGTGCCTAACGAGTCTTATTGAGTTTTTTGACAAAGTGACCAAACAGGTAGATGAGAGTAAACAGGTTGATGTGGTGTATATGGATTTCAGCAAGGCGTTCGATAAGATTCCCCACAGTAGGCTATTATACAAAATGCGGAGGAATGGGATTGTGGGAGACATAGCAGTTTGGATCAGTAATTGGCTTGCTGAAAGAAAACAGAGGGATGTAGTTGATGGAACATGTTCATCGTGGTGTCCAGTTACTAGCGGCGTACCACAAGGGTCGGTGTTGGGTCCACTGCTGTTCGTCATTTTTATAAATGACCTGGATGAGGGCTTAGAAGGGTGGGTTAGTAAATCTGCAGACGACACTAAGGTCGGTGGAGTTGTGGATAGTGACAAAGGATGTAGTAGGTTGCAGAGAGACATAGATAGGATGCAGAGCTAGGCTGAGAGGTGGCAAATGGAGTTTAATGTGGACAAGTGTGAGGTGATACACTTTGGATGGAGTAATCGGAATGCAAAGTACTGGGCTAATGGTAAGATTCTTGGGAGTGCAGATGAGCAGAGAGATCTCGGTGTCCATGTACACAGATCCTTGAAAGTTGCCACCCAGATTGACAGGGTTGTTAAGAAGGCATACAGTGTTTTGGCCTTTGTTAATAGAGGGATTGAGTTCCAGAACCAGGAGGTTATGCTGCAGCTGTACAAAGCTCTGCTACGGCCACATTTGGAGTATTGTGTACAGTTCTGGTCACCGCATTATAAGAAGGATGTGGAAGCTTTGGAAAGGGTGCAGAGGAGATTTACTAGGACGTTGCCTGGTATGGAAGGAATGTCTTACGAGGAAAAGCTGAGGGCCTTGAGGCTGTTCTCGTTAGAGAGAAGAAAGTTGAGAGGTGACTTAATAGAGACATACAAGATAATCAGAGGGTTAGATAGTGTGGACAGGGAGAGCCTTTTTCTAAGTATGGGGACGGCAAACACGAGGGTACACAACTTTAAAGTGAGGGGAGATAGGTATAAGACAGATGTCAGAGGTAGTTTCTTTACTCAGAGAGTAGTAAGGGTATGGAATGCTTTGCCTGCAACGGTAGTAGATTCGCTAAGTTTAAGTGCATTTAAGTCGTCATTGGACAGGCATATGGACGTACATGGAATAGTGTAGGTGGGATGGGCTTCAGAGTAGTGTGACAGGTCGGCGCAACATCGAGGGCCGAAGGGCCTGTACTGCGCTGTAATGTTCTATGTTCTATGTTCTACTGGTCAGATAGTGAGGAAACCATCAAAAGTAGGAGAGTAGTAGTGGAGGGTTGCTTTACCGACTGGAGGCCTGTGATTAGCGATGTGCAGCATGGATGACACCAACATTGGTGGTGTACAGGGCAGAGAAGAAGGTTACCTCAGAGTACAACGGGACCTTGATCAGATGGGCTGATGAGTAGAGGAAGGGCAGATCAGTTTAATTTAGAGAAATGTGTGGTGCTGCATTTTGGAAAGGTAAATCAGGGCAGGTCTTATACACTTAATGGTAAGGTCCTGAGGAGTGCTGCCGAACAAATAGACCTTGGAGAGCAAGTTCATACCTGACGAAGGAGCAGTGCTCCGAAAGCTAGCACTTCCAAATAAACGTGTTGGACTGTAACCTGGTTCTGTGTGATTTTTAACCTCTTAAACTGCAGCATTCCAGGTGCTCTAGGCAGATAGACAATGTTATTAGAAAGAGAGTTTCAGGATTTTGAGTGAGCAACACTATAGGAATGGAAATATATTTCCGAGTCTCAATAGTCAGTGGCTTTGAGGAGAACCTACAGATATTGGTGTTCACACGTACCTACCACACTTGTCTTTCTAGATAGATGGGTTAGAGTGCTGTCTAAGGAGCCATGGAGAATTTCTGCTTGAGAATTGGTGGACAGTACACATTGCTGCTGCTGTTGCTGGTGGGGGGAGTAAACGTTTGCAGATGTGATGCCAATCAACAGGATTGATTTGTCCTGGATGATGCAAGCTTCTTGAGTATTTTTTGGAGCTGCACTTATTCAAGCAAGTAAGGAATATTCCTTCACACTTCTGATTTGTGCTTTGTAGATGGTGGACAGGCTTTGTCAGATCAGTAGTGAGTTACTCTTGCAAGATTCCCAGCCTCTGACCTTCTCTTAAACTGTGGTATTTATATAGCTAAACCAGTTCAATTTCTGATCAATAGTGAATGCCAGGATATTGATAGTGGGGAATTCAGTGATGGTAATGCCATTGAATGTCAACGGACAATAGCTGGTCTCTCGCTTGTTGTATATGGTTATTGCCTTGAATTTATGTAGCATGTATATTATGAGCCACTTGTCAGCTCTGGCCTGGATATTCTCCAGATCTTGCTGTATTTGAACAACTTCAATGTCTGAGGTGTCAAGAATGATGCTGAACACTGTGCAGTTGTCAGCGAATGTTTCCACTTATGACTTTATGATGAAGCAGCAGAAGATGGCACCTGCAGGTATCCTGGGACTGAGCTGCGTGATTTCAGACAACTGCAATCATCTTCCTTGGTGCTAAATATGACTCCAACCAGCTGAGAGGTTTGCTCTGATTCCCAGTGATTGCAGTTTAAGTAGAATTCTTTGATGTCACACTCTGTAAAATGTGGCCTTGATGTCAAGGGCAATCACATTTACCCCATCTCTGGAAGTCAGCTCTTTGTCTGTCATTAAACCAAGGCTGTAATGAGATCAAGAATTGACTGGTCCTGGCAGGAACCAAACTGGGCATTCGTGAACAGGTTATTGCTGAGCAGGAGCATCTCGATAGCACTATTGATTGCACTTTCCAAAGCTTTACCGATGATCGAGAATAAACTGTTGAAGCGGTAATTGGCTGGGTTGGATTTGTCTAGTTTTGTTTGTACAGGACATATTTGCATATCCTTTGGGTTCCATATCCTTTGGTAGATGCCAATGTTGTGCCTGTACAGGCAAGTTCTGGAGCACAAGAACTGGAAAAAAGCAAATTACTGCAGATGCTGGAATCTGAAACCAAAAGAGAAAGTGCTGGAAAATCTCAGCAGGTCTGGCAGCATCTGTAAGGAGAGAAAAGAGCTGACGTTTCGAGTCTAACTGACCCTTTGTCAAAACTGGAATGTTAACTTAGTCTTTGCAGTATCCAGTGACTCCAACTGCATCTTGATATCTTGTGGAGTGAATCGAATTGGCTGAAGACTGGTGTCTGTGATGCTAGAGACCATTGGATCCACTTTTCAGGCCCCAGGGTCACTCCCTTTGGGCTGTTCATGAGTTTGAATGATATACAGAGAGAAATAATGAAAGATGACTTGAATCTTCATGGTGATTTGGGTTAATCATGTTTGAAAGGATTGCTACAAACACAAATTCATAAAGTCCATGAGGGGTAGTGTCTGAAAGCAATGTCATAGACCCAACCAGGGTACATGCTATCTTAGATCCGGTAATGAGTAATAAGGCAGGTTTAATAAATGATTTCAGAGTAAGTAACAGATCCCCATGGCAGTAGTGATCATAACATGATAAAATTTAATATCCAGCTGAAAGTGAGAAACTTGGTCACAAATAAGTGTGAATAATTTATGGGAATTACAATGATAAGCATATATTTAGCAATTAGCTCAGAATATTAATCAATATGAAATTTCCCATAGATTTTGCATTGACTGTTTATAACATATTATTTGAAGATAAAAGTACAATACTCACAGCTTTGACTTGTAATTTATTGAAAAAGTACCGAAGAGTATCAACTTCTTCTGTTTCCTCCTTTGAAATCTCCATTCCATACTTATTCAGGATGCTATATGCTTCCTACATAGAAAACAGTAACAAACCATAATACAATAAGACCATAAGTCATAGGAGTAGAAATTAGGCCATTCAACCCATTGAGTCTGCTCCGCCATTCAATCGTGTCTGATAAGTTTCTCAACACATTCTCTCGCTTTCTCCCCATAACTCTCAATCTCTAGCATCACAGACACCAGTCTTCAGCCAATTCAATTCACTCCACAAGATATCAAGACATAGTTGAAGTCAAGAACCTATCCATCTCAGGCTTAAATATACTCAGTGACCTGGCCTCCATAGTTCTTCTGTGTTAATGAATTCCATAGATTCACCATTCTCGGGCTGAAGAAGTTTCTCCTTATCTCCATTCCAAAAGGTCTTCGCTTTACTCTAAGTCTATACCCTTAGGTCCTAGTCTCTCCTACCAATAGAAACATCTTCCCAACATCTACTCTATCCAGGCCTTTCAGCATTCTGTAAGTTTCAATTGGATTGCCCCTCATCCTTCTGAACTCCATCAAGTATAGACCCAGAGTGCTAAAACATTCTTCATATGTTAAGCTTTGCATTCCTGGGATCATTCTCGCGAACCGCCTCTGAACACACCCAGGACAAGTACATCCTTCTTGAGTTATAGGGTCCAAAACTGCGCACAATATTCCAAATTTGACCTGACGAGAGCCTTATAGAGTCTCAGAAGTACATCCCTGCTTTTATATTCAAATTTTCTCAAAATAAATGCCATCATTGCAATTGTCTTCCTAATTACTGATTCAACCTGCAAGTTTACCTTGAGAGAATCCTGGACCAGGACTCCCAAGTCTCTTTGCAGTTCAGATTTCTAAATTTTCTCCCCATTTAGAAAATAGTCCATGCCTTTATTCTTACTACCAAAGTGCATGACCTCGCGCTTTCCTACATTGTACTCCATCTGCCACTTTTTTGCTCACTGTCCCAACCTGTCTAAATCCTTCTGCAGTCTCCCTGCCTCCTCAATACTATCTGTTGTGATGATGCTGCTCTTTTAACAAGGTTATGTTGTCCTTGTTTATTTTCAGGATGTCATAAAGACACAGGTTCTGAAACATCTGGGGTTGAATAGGTTTTAGGGCCACTTTGATTATACCTAACAGATGCTGTCTCAGGCAAAAGGCTTTCAAGTTATTTAAAATAAAACACTGGTACAATGAGAATGTGGCCAGTTCTCCAAGCTCAGTTTTTTCTTTTATTTGAGTTGATTTTTTTGGCAGACTGGCTATTCACTATTCAGTGAGTTGTGAAGCTGCTGGACCGAAGAGAAGCAGGTTCATGCTAACTCTCCCTCTCTCTGCCTTGTCTCCTGTAAGATCCTGTGTCTGATTTTACCTTTTGCGCCAAGGGATGTTTATGGGACTGTTGCAAGTATTTGGAACAGCATTATTAAGTTGGTATAATCTGTTGGGGTTTTGGATATGTTATGTTATTCTGTCTTCTGTTCTCTTTTATTTGTGTTTCATTCGGTAATCTTGTAAATAAATTCCATTTTGTTTAAAACTAAGTGGTTTGACCAGCTGCATCCCTCCTGGAATTACTGTGTTACACCTGCTTAAAACAACTAGCAAAGGTCAGGTCTGGGGGACTTTCTTGATGTATTGGGGGTGTCTGGCCTGGTCCAAAATGCTGTCCCTCTACCAATCTCTATATCATCTGCAAATAGCCAGAATGCTATTATATGTATAAAGTGAAAAGTAATTTTGATCGGTGGATAAGGGCATTAAAATCAAAGCAAACCAATGGTGCTCTGAAAGATGATTATTTTGGAAGAGTTCAAAAATTCACTTCACGTGAACATAAGAGATATGCTTAGTAAGTTTGCAGATGACATCAGGTGTAGTGGAGAACGAAGGTTACCTCAGAGTACAAGAGAATCTTGATCAGATGGGCCAATAGGCTGAGGAGTGACAGATGGAATATAATTTAGAGAAATGTGAGGTGCTGCATTTTGGAAAAGCGAATCAGAGCAGAACTTATCAACTTAATGGCAAGGTTGTGGGGAGTGTTGCTGAATAAAGAGACCTTAGAGTGAAGGTCCATAGTTCCTTGAATGTAGAGTCACAGGTATATAGCATAGTGAAGTGGATATTTAGTATGCTTTCCTTTATTGGTCAGAGCACTGAGTATAGGAGTTGGGAGGTCATGGTGCGGCTATACAGGGCATTAGTTAGGCCACTTTTGGAATATTGCATGCAATTCTGGTCTCATTCCTACCGGAAGGATTTTGTGAGACTTGCAAGGGCTCAGAAGAGATTTACAAGGATGCTGACAGGGTTAGAGGATTTGAGCTATAGGGAGAGGCTGAATAGGTGGGGGCATTGGAGGCTGAGGGGTGACCTTATAGAGGTTTATAAAATCATGAGGGGTATGGATAGGGTAAATAGACAAGGCTGTTTCCCTGGGGTGAGAGAATCCAAAACTTAGAGGGTGCAAGTTTAGTGTGACAGGGGAAAGATATGAAAGGGACTTAAGGGGCAATTTTTTTACACATAGGGTAGTGCATGTGAGGAATGGGCTGCCAGAGGAAATGGTGGAAGCTGGTACAAATACAACATTTAAAAGGCATATGGATGGGTACATGAATAAGAAGGGTTTAGAGAGATACAGGCCAAGTGCTGGCAAATGGGAGTAGTTTAGGAGAGGATGTCTGGTTGACATGGACGTGTTGGACTGAAGGATCTGTTTCTGTGCTGTACATCTCTATGACTATGACTCTAGTGAGTACTCTGCGGATGAGCAGAGAGTTAAAACAGTAAGATTCGCAACTGAAATGACTTATGATTATGTGTTGGTCCATAAGTCAAAGTTTGGCTTCCAAAATCAATTTCAATCTGTAAGGGATTGAAATTGATGAAATGAACTTCTCGTATGGAAAGGGAAAGGAAGATCTCGGTGGAGAAATTATGGTAACTTACCACAGGGTAAAACAGAACCCTTGAAGGGGAAAGAGAAGTTAAAAGCTCTGGTGTTTTCACTGCAATAAAATAGGTCGCATGAAATTACAATGTTGGTGAGTTAGAAAAAAGCACTGGATAGCCATATGTAGGAAAACAGGATAAGCCAATGAATGTTGTTGGAATGGTAATGGAAAGTGTAGTGGAGGCTAGAAAGCTGCACCAGAATTTACAACCTGGTCGGAGGTTGGTTAAGGAAGAAGTGCCAGATCTTCTTAAACCATATACTTGCAAATTTTATTAACATAGGCCAAGTGCCACAGATAAAGACGTTACAATATTAAGAGATACAGGATCCTCTCAATCTGTGATGTTGAAAGATGAAGAGATATGTACCTCTGAAGGACTATTGCCAGAAAAGATGCTAGTAAAAGGAATTCACTGTGGGACAAGAAGCACACAATTATGTAAAATGTCACAAAGCTAGTCCTTTGTTTTCTAAAAGCTGTTCCTTGGCTCAAGGATACTCTGTCCATGATTTTTTTCAGAGGGGTAATAATTCAGGCCGGGCTCCGATCAGACTGGTTTGGTACAGGACTTTGAGAGGCCTTTTGTTTATATGTAAACATATGAGATTTCAGGCCAAAGTGGGCATGTTTTAGAAGTGACCTGTAGAATGAAAGGAGAGTGGTCAGCTGTCTAGCTGAGCAGTTTAGTTCAGTCGAGAACTGGTTGGGAGTTCAACATCTAGTTGCATGGAAACTCTCTCTTCTGCCCTTCTAACTTGAACCTGTAAGCACCTGACCCTTTTTTGTACTGTGTTTTAAACAGGTTTGCTTATTGGGATTGTTGTGTATATTCGGAAAAGCACACTTTAGTTTAGATTAGATTAGATTAGATTAGATTACAGTGTGGAAACAGGCCCTTCGGCCCAACAAGTCCACACCGACCCGCCGAAGCGAAACCCACCCATACCCCTACATTTACCCCTTACCTAACACAACAGGCAATTTAGTATGGCCAATTCACCTGACCCTGCACATCTTTGGATGGTGGGAGGAAACCGGAGCACCCGGAGGAAACCCACGCAGACACGGGGAGTTTGGATAGACTGAAGTCTGTAGGGGTTCTTAATTCTGTTCTTCATGTTTCATTGTGTAATTTCATGAATAAATTGTTTGCCTGTTTTAAACCTGGTAATCAACCTCTCTAACTTACTCAAGGTAATTTCCATGTACACTTACCGAAACAAATTGCAAAGTTTACGGTCTGGGCTGCCTGCTTGAATGGTCTGAATTAGTCCATAACAGATTGGGGGTTCTTTGCGGGATTTTAAACAGCGAGTAGTAGGTGCTAGAGTCTTTATTTTAGATTAGATTTTTTACAGTGTGGAAACAGGCCCTTCGACCCAACGAGTCCACACCAACCCTCTGAAGAACAACCCACCCAGACCCATTCCCCTGCATTTACCCCTTCACCTACACTACGGACAATTTAGCATGGCCAATTCACCTAACCTGCACATCTTTGGACTGTGGGAGGAAACCGTAGCACCCAGAGGAAACCCACGCAGACACAGGGAGAATGTGCAAACTCCACACAGACAGTTGCCTGAGGTGGGAATTGAACCCAGGTCTCTGGTGCTGTGAGGCAGCAGTGCTAACTACTGTGCCACTGTGCCGCCCACTTTTTCTAAATGTCCATCCACACTAACCCCATTTCCCTGCACTTGGCCCATATCCATCTGCTATTTTGGACGTTGGTTTGGTTGGATAAATAAAGCTTAGGATAGTAATGGCTCTTTCAGTCGCCAAAAGTTTTCTGGATGTGGATGCGGTGACTTTGGAAGTTTTGCAAAAAGTACATAAGATCAAGCTGCAAGAATTAGCAGAGAAACTGGAATTTCAACTGCCTGATTTTGTGAGGAAAGGAGAGATAACTACAGCAGTAGCTCAGCATTTAAACGTGCTGGAGAAACCATGAGAATCCATTGACATGGCAAGAATTCAATTCCAAATGAAGCAGCTTGAGTTAGAGGCAAGAGATAAGGAAAGGGCAGCAGAAATGAAACAGTTTGAGTTATGATTAAAAGCAGAAGAGAGAGAAAAAGAGAGAGCTTTTGAACTTCAAAATCTGACATTTAAAAAGGAAAGTCAGCTTAATAGGCTGGAGACAAGAAGATGAGGGCAGGCTTAGTGAGGAAGAGAATGGGGATGAGCAAGCCCCTAGTTGTCAGAAGCCTGGTGAGAAACTGTTTACCTATGTTCAAGCATTGCCTAAATTTGATGAGAAGAATGTGGAAGACTTTTTCATCTCATTTGAAAAGGTGGCAAAACAAATGCAGTGGCCAGTGGCAATGTGGGTTATGTTGATCCAAACGGAAATTTTAGGTAGGGCTAGTGAGGTATTCACATCACTATCAGAGGAGGTATCTAGGGAGTATGGAGAGGTAAAGAAAGCCATTTTGGGTGCATATGAGCTTGTACAAGAAACCTCTAGACAATGTTTCAGGGATCAAAGGAAAAACCCAAGTCAAACCTACACTGAGTTTGAAAGGATCAAATGGAGAAATTTTGATAGAAAAAAAGAGCTTTAAAAATTGAGCAAACCTATGATGCCTTTAGAGAGGTAATTATTTTGGAGAAATTCATAATTCACTGCCTGAAGTAGTGCAAACTCATGTGGAAGAGCAGAGAGTTAAAACAGCAAGACCAGCAGCTGAAATGGCTGATGACGGTTTGGCTTCCAGAATCAGTTTCAGTCCATGAGGGTCAGAAATGGGGGCAAAGAGAAATCCTCACGTGGAAAGGGAAAGGTAGACCTCAGTGAAGATCATAAGTAGAACTTACCACAGGGTAAAAAAGAAACCCTTGAGGGGGACAAAGAAGTTAACAGGCTCCAGTGTTTTCATTCTAACAAAGTGGGCCATACAAAATCACAGTGTTGGTGGACTAGGAGAAAGCCAGATGTAGGAAAACCAGACAAGTCAGGCAGTTTTGTTGGACTAGTAACAAAATGCACAAGGGAAGTTAGATAACTGCCTCAGAGCGTACAAGATGATCAGAGGCTGACTAAGGAGGAAGTTCCGGATCTGCTTAAAAAATATACATGCAAGCGTGAAGTTTATTCACACAAGCCAGGAATAGTAGGTAAGGAGATTACAACATTAAGGGACACAAAATCCTCTCAGTCTGTAATGCTGAAGAATGAGGAGATATGCACTCCGGATGAACTATTGCCAGTAAAGGTGCTGGTAACAGGAATTTGTGATTGGACAAAAAATGCTCAATTATGTAAAGTGAGGCTGGAGGGTCCAGAGAAGAGTGGAGAATTTGTAGTAGGAGCATTGGATAAACTTTCAGCTGCAGGAACACAATTTGTCCTTGCGAATGATATAGCTGATTCACTGGTAGGCTTGCTGCCTTCTCCAGTTGAAAAGCCAGTGGGGACACAGGCAACCGAAGACATGGGGAATGGTTTTCCAGAAATTTTCCCTGATTGTGCGACCACAAGATTACAGAGGCACAAGCTGAAACAGGAGAAATAATCAAAAGGCACAGATAAGGAATCGACATAGTATCATCCGAAACTTTCTTCAATCAAATAAGTGGTACAGAGGAGGAGCACATAGGTAAACATGCCAGTACCTTTAGCTTTACTAAGCTGACTGAATTACAGCAGGAAGATGAAGAGTTAAAACAGTTACATCAAAAGGCATTTACTGAGAAAGAAAGTGAATGCATTCCTGTGTGTTATACTTAACAAATGACGTCTTAATAAGGAAATGGAGACCATCAGACATTCAAGCAAATGAGAAATGGGCAGAGATTCATCAAATTGTTTTGCCAGTAGGGTATAGAAAGGAGGTATGGCGCATGGCACACGAGCTACCACTTGGAGGTCAGTTAGGGGTGAGGAAAACACAGGCTAAAATACAAAGACATTTTTACTGGCCTATACTACACAAGAATGTAGTTCAATTTTGCCAGACGTGTCATACATGGGAAAGGAAGGGACAGAGAATAAACAACAACATATTCACAACAACATGTCTCACAAACTTGATTGAGTTTTTTGAAGAAGTAACAAAGAGGATTGATGACGGCAGAGTGGTAGATGTGATCTATATGGACTTCAGTAAGGCGTTCAACGTGGTTCCCCATGGGAGACTGATTAGCAAGGTTAGATCTCATGGAATACAGGGAGAACTAGCCTTTTGGATACAGAACTGGCTCAAAGGTAGAAGACAGAGGGTGGCAGTGGAGAGTTGGTTTTCAGACTGGAGGCCTGTGACCAGTGGAGTGCCACAAGGATTGGTGCTGAGTCCTCGACTTTTTGTCATTTACATAAATGATTTGGATGCGAGCATAAGAGGTACAGTTAGTAAGTTTGCAGATGACGCCAAAATTGGAGGTGTAGTAGACAGTGAAGAGGGTTACCTCAGATTACAACAGGATCTTGACCAGATGGGCCAATGGGCTGAGAAGTGGCAGATGGAGTTTAATTCAGATAAATGCGAGGTGCTACATTTTGGGAAAGCAAATCTTAACAGGACTTATACACTTAATGGTAAAGTCTTAGGGAGTGTTGCTGAACAAAGAGACCTTGGAGTGCAGGTTCATAGCTCCTTGAAAGTGGAGTCATAGGTAGATAGGATAGTGAAAAAGGCATTTGGTATGTTTTCTTTTATTGGTCAGAGTATTGAGTATAGGAGTCGGGAGGTCATGTTGCGGCTGTGCAGGACATTGATTAGGCCACTGTTGGACTATTGCGCGCAATTCTGGTCTCCTTCCTATCGGAAAGATGTTGTGAAACTTGAAAGGGTTCAGAAAAGATTTACAAGGATTTTGCCAGGGTTGGAGGATTTGAGCTATAGGGAGAGGCTGAACAGGCTGGGGCTGTTTTCCCTGGAGCGTCGGAAGCTGAGGGGTGACCTTATAGAGGTTTACAAAATTATGAGGGTCATGGATAGAGTAAATAGGCAAAGTCTTTTCCCTGGTGTCGGGAAGTCCAGAACTAGAGGGCATAGGTTTAGGGTGAGAGGGGAAAGATATAAAAGAGACCTAAGGGGCAACTTTTTCACACAGAGAGTGGTACGAGTATGGAATGAGCTGCCAGAGGAAGTGGTGGAGGCTGGTACAATTGCAACATTTAAGAGGCATTTGGATGGGTATATGAATAGGAAGGGTTTGGAGGGATATGGGCCAGGTGCTGGCAGGTGGGACTAGATTGGGTTGGGATATCTGGTCAGCATGGACGGGTTGGACCGAAGGGTCTGTTTCCATGCTGAACATCACTATGACTCTATAACATACAGGGTCATGGGGGAAATGGCGAAAAGGTAAAATTAATGGCTTTTTCCTGAAATCTAGTTCGTGTTCAGAACAAAATAAATGAATTAACTGCACAAGTAGATGTTTGTGGGGTAGATCTTATGGCCATTAATAAATAGCTACAAGAATGGAGGGAGGCCAAAAGCAAGTGACTATAGGTTGATTTAGTGTAACATCTATTGTTCGAAAATGTTGGCATCTTTTATTTAGGAAGTCACAGCAATAAAATCATGGTCTAATCAAGCTGATTCAGCATGGCTTAATGAAAAGGAAATCGTGACTGACTAATTTTTGAGGAAATCTCAACCAGAGTATAGAGAGGAGAACCAGTGGATGTGTTGTATCTGGACTTCCAGAAGGCTTATGACAAGGTACCTCACAAAAAGTTAAGTCATAAGATAAGAGCCCATTGTGTTGAACACAGTATATTGGCAGTGATAAGAGAACTATCTAATGGGCAGGAAACAGAAAGTGGAGTTAAGTGGTTATTTTGCAGTTTGGTGACTTGTAACCATTGGGATTCCACAAGGATCAGTGCTGGGACACTGTGGTACTGTAGTTAGCCAAATTTGCAGTTCACACAAAGGAGGTAGAACGGCAAGTTGTGAAAGTAATACAAACAATATTGAAACTAGTTCATTACAAGTTGTAAAAATTATGAGCATGATTTTCACTTCACTGAGATGGCAACAATAACAGTGAGCATGATAACTTGGTGGCAGGATTTCACTATTACAAAAACCTTTCCCATTTAGCCCTCCATCTCAGGCAGCAATCAAATTCTTGACATCAGGTGGATAGCTCCATATTAACATGCATTTGCATCTTACTACTTAAAAAACTCTGTTAACTTCTCCATCACAGTTAACTTCTCAATCAAGGAAGCTTAAAAAATGCATAAGTAGGCAAAAGTTAACAAATGGAGTATAAGTGGGAAAATGTAAAGTTGTTCATTTTGAGAGAGAACAAAAGATCAGAGTATGACTTAAACAGGAAAAGCTGCAGAAAACTGCATCACAAAGGGACTTGCGGGTAATTTTGGACGAAACACAGAAAGCCAGTACACAGGTCCAGCAGGCAATCAGGAAGGCGAATGGAATGTTGGTTGTTATTTCAAGGGTGTTGGAGTATAAGAGTATGAAAGTCTTGCTGTAATTGCAAGGTGCTGGTGAGACCACATCTGGAATACTATGAGCAGTTTTGGATGCCTTATTTAAGGGAAGATGTTATTTCATTGGAGACAGTTCAGAGAAGGTTCACGAGGATGGTCCCCAGTATGAAGGGATTGTCTTATCAGCAAAGGCTAAACAGGTTAGGACTCTACTCATTGGAGTTTAGAAGAATGAGAGTAATCTCATTGAAACATAAAGGATTCTTAAGGGTTTTGACTGGATATATGTTGAGAGGACATCTCCCCTCATGGGAGAGTTGAGGGTCAGAGGACACAGTTTCAAAATAAAGAGACGCCAATTTAAAACTGAGATGAAGAGGAATTTCTTCTTTCAGATCATTGTGAGTCTTTGGAACTTTTGTTGCAGAGAGCTGTGGAAGCAGAATCCATGTCTATATTTAAGGCTAAGACAGATTCTTGATCAGTAGGGGAATCAAGAGTTACAGGGAAAAGGCAGAAAAGTGGATGTGAGGAATGTTGGATCCAAAATGCCGACTGTACTGAATAGTGGAGCAGACTTGAGGGGATGATCAGTCTACTCTTGCTTCTATTTCTTATGGTCTTGCAAGGTTAGAAATGGAGACACTTACTGATGATTGCATAATATTTAGCACTCCTCAGATACTTTAGGACTATATGACCATAAGATATCAGAGCAGAATTAAGCCCTTCAGCCCATTAGGTCTGTTATGCCATTTGATCATGGCTGGCATGTTTCTCATCTCCATTCTCCTGCTTCTCCCTGTAACCCTTGGTTCTACCTATCTATGTCTTAAATACACTTAATGACTTGGCTTCCACTGCCCTTTGCAGCAATGAGCTTCATAGACTCACCACTTTCCGTCTGAAGATATTCTTCCACATCCTAGTTTGAAAGCATCGTCTCTTCACTTAGAAGCTGCCCTCAGGTCCTATCTCTGTTACTAATGGAAACTTACTCTATCCAAGCTTCTCAATAAGCTTCAATCAGGTTCCCCACTTACCTTCTAAACTCCATCAAGTACAGACCCAAAACCCTCAACCACTCACCAACATTTACAGATGTACCACAGAAAAAATACCTAACAGCCTAGTACGGCAACTGCTCTTCCCAGGATCGTAAGAAACAACGTAAAATTGTGTGCACAGTCCAGACCAGCACGGAAGCCAACCTTCCATCCATGGACTCTGTTATACATCTTGGTGCACAGAAAGGCTAACAACATTATCAAAGTCCCCTCCCACCCTGGTAATGCTCTCCTACAATCTCTTCTATCAGACAGAAAATATAAAAGCTTAAACACATGTACCAACAGGTTCAAGAACAGATTCTTCCCCACTATTATTAGACTTCTGAATGGACCTCTTAAATTTCAAATCTAATGTTGATCTTGCTTTTTGTGCATCTTCTTTGCAACTGAAAGTTTGTATTCCTTGTTCTGTTTAATAACCCTATGATCTTTCGTTTGTTATGATCTGCTTGTGCCGCATGCAAAGCAAACTTTCCACTGTACCTAGGTACATGTGACAATAATAAATCAAATCAAATCAAATCAAATGTGCAGAGAAAGACTAACTTTCATATATGAGAAGTCTGATAACAGAGGGGAAGAAGCTGTTCTTGAATCTGTTGGTATGTATTTTCAAATTTTTGTTTCTCCTGCCTGGTGAAAGAGTGTGGAGGAAAGTATAACCAGCATGGAGGGGTCTTTGATTATGTTGATGTATAGACAGAGTAATTGGAAGGACGGCTGGTTTGTGTGATGGACTGGGCTACGTTCACAACTTTCTGTAATTTCTTACAGTCTTGGGCAGAGCAGTTGCCATACCAACTTATGATGCATCTGGATAGGATGCTTTCTATGATGCATCTATAAAAAATTGGTAAGAGTCATTGTGGAGATGCAAAAATTTCTCAGCCTTCTGTGAAAGGAGAGGCATCAGTGTGCTTTCTTGATTGTGGGAATCAACATGGATTGACCAGACAGATTACTGGCAATAGTTATTCCTCAGAACTTGAATATAGATAGACTGGAGAGTTGGGTGGAGAAGTAGCAGGTGGAGTTTAATTTAGGCAAATATGAGTGATGTATTTTGGCAAGCCTAATTCTCAAGCGAATTATACAGTGAGCGGAAGAGTCTTGGGAAAAGTTGATGAGCAGAGAGATCTGGAAGTGCAAGTCCATTGCACCCTGTAGGTTGCTGCACAGATGGATAGAGTGGTCAAGAAGGCATATGGTATGCTTGTCTTCATCGGATAGGTTATTGAGTATAAGAGCTGGCAAGTCATGTTAAAATTTCACATGACGTTCGTTCGGCTGCATTTAGAATACTGTGTACAGTTCTGGTCACCACATTACCAAAAGGATGTTGACACTTTGGAGAGGGTGCAGAAAAGGTTTACAAGGATGTTGCCTAGTATGGAAGGTGCTAGCTATGAAGAGAGGTTGAGTAGGTTAGGATTGTTTTCATTAGGAAAAAGGAGATTGAGGGGGGACCTGATTGAGGTTTACAAAATCATGAAGGGTATAGTCAGGGTAGATAGAAATAAGCTTTTTCCCAGGGTGAAGGATTCAATAATGAGAGATGAAATGTTTAAGGGGGATACACGTTGCAAGTACTTTACACAGAGGGTGGTAGGTGTCTGGAACGCGTTGCCAGCAGAGATGGTAGAGGCAGGCATGGTAGATTAATTTAAGATGCGTCTGGACAGATGCATGAGTAGATGGGGAGCAAAGGGATACAAATGCTTAGGAATTGGGCGACAGGGTTTAATCAATAGATTTGGATCAGCTCAGGCTTGGAGGGCCAAAGGACCTATTCCTGGGCTGTAAATTTTCTTTGTTCTTTGTTCTTGAAGCTCTCAACGATCTCCACCTCAGCACCACTGATACAGGCAGGGCCGTACCCTCCACACCACTTCCTGAAGTCAATGACCAACTCTTCCATTTTGCAGATGTTGTGGGAGAGTTTGTTGTCTTTACACCAAGCCACTAAGCTGCCTATCTCTTTCCTATATTCTGTCTCATTGTTGTTTGAAATCCAACCCTCTGCAGTGGTGTCATCGGCAACCTTGTAAATGGAGTTTGAGCTGAATTTGGCCACACTGTCATGAGTGTACAAGGAGTATAGTTAAAGCTCTGAGTATGCACTGAGTACCAGTGTTGAGGATTATCATGGAGAAGGTGTTTTAGATTAGATTCCCTACAATATGTAAACAGGCCCTTCCACCCAACAAATACACACCGGTCCTCCAAGGAGTAACCCACCCAGACCCATTCCCCTACCCGATATTTACCCCTGACTTAACACTATGGACAATTTAGCATGGCCAATTCACCTGATCAGCACATCTTTCGATTGTGGGAGGAAACTGGAGCACCCGCAGAAAACCCACACAAACACAGGAAGAATGTACAAACTCCACACAGACAATCACCAGAGGCAGTAATTGAACTTGGGTCCCTGGCACAGTGAGGTAGCAGTGCTGACCACTGACCCACCGAGCCATGTTGTTGCCTGTCCTTACTGCTTGTGATCTGTCAGTCAGAAAGTCAAGGATCCAGTTGCAAAGGGGGAGCAAATCCTAAGTTTCAGATGTTGCATCTGCATAAAACATTTGTTAGGTCACATTTGGAGTTTTGTGCAGTCCTGGTCGCCACTTTACAGGAAGGATGTGGAAGTTTTAGTGAGGGAGCAAAAGCGGTTTACTAGGATGTTGCCTTGATTGGAGTGTATTAACTATAATAAGAGGTTGTGTAAATTTGGATTGTTTTCACTCGAGCATCAGAGGCTGAGGAGGGACTTGATAGAAGTATATAAAATTATGAAAGGCATGGGTAGGGTAGATAGTCAGATTCTTTTCCCAGGATGGAAATATCAAATAGTCAAGGGCATAGATTTAAAGCGAGATGGAGAAAGTTTGAATGAAATATGTAAGGCAAATCTTTTGCACAGTGTTATAGGTGCCTGGAACACATTGTCAGGGGAGATAATATAGAAGCAGATATTTTAGCACCATTTAAGAGGGATTTTGACAGACACATGAACAGGCAGGGAATAGAAGGATATGGACCATGTGCAGGTAAATGGAATTAGTTTAGAACGGCATCATGGCCAGCACAGGCATCATGAGCCGAAGGGTAGCTGACTCTGAATGAAGCGGTACTAAAGTCAACGACTTTTCATATGTAAGTACAGGGTGACTTAATGATGGGATACCAGCCTCTGGGGAGTTATTTCAATGGCACTATGAGTGTCTGGTTGATTAGAAATGGAGCCACTCACCTTGACAATGTACAGCAGATCATGGGCCCTGTTGCAGTGCTGCTGATTTTCCCTTTCATTGTAGACACAATGTTGTCATGTGCTGCATCTCTTTACAGAATGGAAGGCTCTAATCTCCTGATGCCATCAGTTGGAATGCGGCTGACTATCCTTTGATGATTCAATCCCAGTGCTTGTAGGCAGTCTCTGTAAAACTTGGGGCCAGTTTAGCTTTCTTTGGATTGCAAGGAGCAACCAGCACATGCTGAGTGACAATTGCTGATTTGCAGCACCCAAAGCTGGCTGTAACTATGGTGCCAGGCTTGTGAACTCAGATAGCCTGATCAGTGGCAAGATCCTCTGGCTTACTTGCTACAGAATTTGCTAAGTAAACTCATGCAACTTCTTGCTCATATAGATAATGAGATGAAAAGTTTGTAATTGCAAGTGAAAACCCCATTCACTCATAGGCAGATAGTATGGATTCATTTCTCAACGGGATGATTCTTCTTTGGAGGAAATCCATGAAACATTTCACTTGTGAACCCTGTCATTTTTTCTCACACAGTTGTCCATTGTTCACATCGTTCATTATGTATTTCAACTCAATAATACCCCTGTTGTGCAATACCATACCCAGCAGAGACAGAAGTGCTCACTGGTGCCAGGACCTCCCAACAATCCAGCCAAGGACACCATGTTTAAAGCCCATTACTGCAAATGCTGCCAGCCAGGGGCTGTCCTTAGTATGTTGATGTGCAATTGGAAATGACATAACTGATAGAGGTATGTTGGCACAACCCTTTGCTGACCTGGAGACCCTGCTAGCTGGAGCTGTGGTGAGAAAGACTGTCATCTTTCTCTGGGACCACAAGAGGAGACTACAGCTCCAGACACTGCCTGCCTGGTTGAAAGCAGGCACCTGAGTTAGTGCAGCGATTACAGCTCAAAGGCCCAGCAATGCCACAAGTTGCAAGTGTAAGTATCAACACCTTCTCTCTCTGCTACCTCACATTGTCTCTAACTCTGCTGCTGCATCCATCTCCCATCAAGGTTCATGGCTTGCCACTCACATATTGCAGGCAGCTACTTCCCTCAGCGGCTTTCACCCAACTGATATCCCAAACCACTGTCCTGTGTGCTTTCTACTCATTCACTCAGAATACCTCAGCATATTTCATGCATTAATATCTGTGTCTCTTATTTTCATCTCACTCAATTCTTTCCTTTGGGTTCCTGCAAGTAGAAAAATACCACAATAGGCTAAAAGGGCCACAATCTTTCCTTGCCAGGATCATGCTTGAGCTCACAAGAAAGCTGCTGTGGGAGACAAGGGAAGAAATTACAAGGGGTCCCCCTTAAATGTTTAAACTTTCTCTGGCCACAGTGGAGGTGCCAGAAGATTGGAGGATAGCTAATGTGGTTCCACTTTACAAGAAGGTTGGTAGGGATAGACCAGGGATCTGTAGATCAGTGAGTTTAATGTCAGAGGTAGGGAAACTATTTGAGAAAATAGTGAAGAAATTTAATCTCCATTTTGAGAGGCAAGGTTTAATATGGGATAGTCAGCATGTCTTTGTCAGAAGGAGGTTAAGCCTAACAAATTTGGTGAAATCTTTCGAAGAGGTGACCACGTGTTTGATGTGGGTAAGGCAATTGATGTATTTTATGTGGGCTTCAGCACAGCCTTTGTCAAGGTCCCACATGGGAAACTGATAAAGAAATTAAAGTCTCATGGCAAGAGCCTTGGCAAAATTGATCCAAAATTGGCTTCGCGATAGGAGACGGAGAGAGGTAGTGCAAGGCTGTTTGTATGACTGGAGCCTGGTGAGAAGTAGCATATCATAGGAATCAGTTCTGGGTCTCTTATTGTTTGTGACATTCATATATGATGAAGATGAGAATGTGGGAGTGATGATAAGTAAGTTTGCAGATGATACAAAGATTGGCTGGATGGTTATTAGTGAAGAGGAAGGTGTTAGGTTACAGCAGGTCAAAAATGGATTGGTCATTGGGCACTTCAGTATCAGATGGAATATAACCTTGAAAAATGTGGGGCTATGCACTAGGAAGCTCAGAGGAACAGAGGGATCTTGGGGTGCTTGTCCATAGATCCCTGAAAATAACAGGTCATATTAATAGAATAGTTCAGAAGGCATAAAAAACAATAGTCTTTGTCAGTTATGGCATAGATTATAAGAGTAGGGAGGTCAAGCTGGAGCCATGCAGAACTTTGTTTAGGTCACTGCTGGAGTACAATATGTAGTTCTGGTCACTGCACTATCGGGACAATATGATTGTATTAAACGGGGAAAAAAGGAGATTCAATGGGATGTTGCCCACGATGCAACACTTCAGTTAGAGAGGCTACCTGAGTGACAGTGGTTTTCTTTGGAGCTGAGAAGATTGAGGGACTTGATAGAGGTGTACAAGATTATGAGGGACATGGACAGAGTGAATAGAAAGCAGATATTCCCCTTAATTGAAAGAGTATAATTTTAAAGTCAAAGGCAGGACACTTTCATGGGATTTAAGGACAAGTATTTTTACCTAGAGGGTGGTCCATGTCTGGAATGCACTGCCTGGGTGGGTAGTTAGGGTGTGAAACCTCACAATGTTTAAAAAGTACTTGGATGAGCACTTGAAGTATGATAACATTCAAAGCCACAGGCCCTGTGTGGGAAAGTGGAACTAGTGCAGGTAGTAATATATTTTAAATTTGATTAGATTAGATTCCCTGCAGCATGGAAATAGGCACTTCAGCCCAACAAATCCACACTGACCCTCCAAAGAGTAATCCACCCAGACCCATTTCTCTACCCTTTATTAGCCCTGACTCATGCACCTAACACTATGGGCAATTTAACATAGCCAAGTCACCTGACCCACACACCTTTAGATTGTGGGAGGTAAATAGAACACCCAGACAGTACCCACACAGACACAGGGTGAATGTGCAAACTCCACACAGAGTCACCCAAGGCTGGAATTGAACCCAGGTCCCTGGCACTGTGAGGCAGCAATGCTAACCACTGAGCCACTGTGCTGCCCAGCATATAGGCTTGTTGGGAGAAAGGGCCTCTTTTGTACCGTATGATTCTATGAACATAACTGCTCATGTGGGAATGCCAAGATCTCCATGTCTCAGCAATCAAGAAAGATTGATTGTGCTGTGCTGCATTCCTTTCCCATTATCTCCAATGTGAATGCATTCTTAAGATGCTCAATGTTCCACTCTTATTTTGTAACTCATTTCCTTTATTGTCTTATTGAGGCATCAGAAGGTCTCCCACCACAAAGAAACAGTCCTTTCAGACATCAGCGGCTCATATACCTCTGAGGAAGAAGCCATTGAATGCTCAGAGTATGTACCAACAAGACTATTTCTTGCGCCCTCCACCAGTTCAAATATGGACACTTAAAAGTGTACTTTAGCTACATTAGAGTGTGGAACACATTCTGATGTGAACATCACTGCCATTGCTCTGCAGCTGGTTAAGGAAGAATACATCCAAGGTCATTGGCACTAAAAAGAAGGCATCTGCTCAGTCCTACTCGAACTTAGTAACTAAATAGACACAAGAGCAGCAACACATATTTGTCAGAGACACTTGGTAAACTGGATTATAGGTGAAAAAGTTCAGTCCGGTACTGGCTATGTATATTTGGTTGTTACCATGAATAGATTGGTGGCTGCTATGGATAGCCAGGTTTAGGAGGACACTCAGTGCTGCTAGAGGTGCACATAGACTTTCATGCCATCAATTTAGCCATTGCTACTCAGCATGAATGGCAAGGCAAGAGAGGACTAGGCAGGCTCAAGCTCAGTTTAGGTATTGAAGGAGAATGGGTGGCACACAGACAGAGAAGAAACCACACATCATCCCCAAGCCCCACTTCAGAGATACCTAGGCCCTCAATCTCCATCATGCTTGCAACCCTCAACCCTATGAAAGCTGGGTCTGAGTAGGGTGAGCTTGCATCCGGTGACATCATCTCTCCACCATCCAGCCACAAAAGCCCAGGGGTAGTTCACCCAAATGTTCAAGGTCAACAGACTCCACAAAAGAGCCCTCCATGCCAGCTGTCGACCCTGGGCATGCATCCAGATTTAGTGGAAAGACAAAGAGAAAGAAAACCTTTTGAGGGCATATGACACTTTATTGGCAAAGATGAAGCAGTTCATGTTCAAATGCAACAAAATCTGTATTATGCCCAAAATGACAAGTAACATTTATGCCACACAAATGCCAGGCAATGTTCATTTCGAATCAGACAATCATCCCTTGACATTCGATGTTGTTACCATCATTGAAACTCCCGATGTCAACATCCTGAGCAAAGGTTTATACTGGAGATCAGAGCAAGTCAGACAGCATCCATGGAGAGAGAGCAAGCAAACATTTCAAAGACTCTTCTAGACATCTAGACTTGAAACATTAGCTTACTTTCTCACCATAGATGCTGTCTGACCCACTGTGATCTTCAGCATTTATTGTTTTCAGTACAGATTCCAGCACCTGCAGTAACTTGTTCCTACCTGCAGTAACTGGGCCTACTTTTGGGAAATGAACCCGGCCATGAGAGTGAAGTTTCACTGGGGGAGCAATTCAGGAATACTGACCATAATACCGTGAGTTTTAAATTACTCATGGATAAGGATGACAGCAGCCCTCAGCTGAAAGTGTTAACTTTGGGGAAGGCAAACTACAACAATATGAAGTTAAAAATCACACAACACCAGGTTATAGTCCAACAGGTTTAATTGGAAGCACACTAGCTTTCGGAGCGACGCTCCTTCATCAGGTGATTGTGGAGGGCTCGATTGTAACATATATGAGGCAGGAACCGGACAGTAATGACTGAAGGTGGCTGTTTGAGCAAAAATCCACTTTGGGCATATAGGAATATTTCAAAGGGCAGTTGATAAGAGCTCAGGAGTGGCACGTTCCTGCAAGAATGAAGGATAGATATGACAAGTTACATGAACCTTGGATGACCAGGAATGTCAAAAAATAAGAAAGAATACTTAAGGGCTAGGAGGATGGGAACTGACAAAGCCCTTGAAATATATAAGGAAGGTAAGAAAGAACTTAAACAACGAATTAACAGGCCTAAAAGGGGTCATGAAAATCCATTAGCAAACAGGATTAAGGAGAATCCCAAGGTTTTTTAGATACATATAAAAAGCAAGAAGGTAGCTAGGGAAAGAGTTGGGCAACTCAAGGACAAAGGAGGGAGTGTAGGTGCAGAGCCAGAAAAGGTAGGTGGGTCTGAAATGAATACTTTATATCGGAATTCACCAATGAGAAGGAATTGGTGGAGGATGATCTCAGGGAAGGGATTGTCAAATTTCTAAGCCAAGTTGCTATTAAAAATAAAGAGGCATTGTGCATCTTAAAAGGTATTATGATAGGTAAGTCCCTGGGTTGTGATGGGATCTATCCCAAAATATTGAGGGAGGCCAGAAGAACAAATTGCTGGAGCATTGACAGATACCTTGGTATCTGCTTTAGCCACAGGTGAGGTCCCAAAGAACTGGAGAATAGCTGATGTTGTCCCATTGTTAAAAAAGGGAAACAGAGCTAAATTTCAGGTCCGTGAACTTCATGTCAATGGTACAGAAATGATTGGAAATGAGTCTCAGGGCAAGGTCTATAAGCATTTAGGAGCAGATAGACTGATTAGCGATAAACAGAATGGTTTTGTGTGTGGGAGGTCGTGCCTCAGTAACTTGATCAAGTGTTTTGAGGAGGCGATGAAGGCGATTGATGAGGGAAAAGTGGTTCATAATATCAACATGTACTTCAGTAAAGCCTTTGACAAGGTCCCTCATGGCAGACTGGTATAAAAGGTGAAGTCACATGGTATACAGGTGAGCCGGCAAGTTGGGTGCAGAACTGGCTTAGCCATAGAAAACAGAGTGTAGTGGAAGAAGTATGCTTGTCAGAATGGAGGGTTGTGACTAGTGGTGTTCCACAGGAATCAGTGCTGAGACCTCAGCTGTGGTGATCTACATTAAATGATTGGAAGAAAACATAACTGGTCTAATTAGTAACTTTGTGGATGATGCAGATTGGCGGAGTTGCAGATATTGTGGAGGATTGTCAGAGGATACAGTAGGATATAGATCAGTTAGAGGCATGGGCAGAAAAATGGCAGATGGAGTTTAATCCAGATGAATGTGAGGTGATGCAGTTTGGAAGTTTAAGTACAGGTGGAAATTATACAGTAAATGGCAGAAACCTTAGGAGTATTGATATGCAGAGGGATCTGGGTGTACAGGTCCACAGATGACTGAAGATGGCAGCACAGGTAGATAAGGTAGTAAAAAGGTACTATGACATGCTTGCCTTCATTGGAAGGAGCATTGAGTAGAAGGTTAGACAGGTTATGCTGCAGCTTTATAGAACTTTAGTTAGATGACACTTGAATAGTGGCTACAGTTCTGGTCACCACAGTACCAGAAAGATGCTTTGGAGAGGGTACAGAAAAGGTTTACCAGGACATTGCTTTGTATGGGGCATTTTAACAATGAAGAAAGATTGGATAGATTGGGTTTGTTTTCACTGGAATGGAGAAGGTTGAGGGGCGACCTGATAGAAGTTTCTAAGATTGTGAATGGCACAAATAGAGTGTAATATATGAGGCTATTTCCCAGGGTGGAGGGGCCAATTATTAGGTTAAAGGTGCAAGGGGCAAGTTTAAAAGAGATGTTTGAGGCATGTTTTTCACACAAAGGGTGGTGAGTGCCCGAAAGGTACAGACAAAGGAGGTGGTGGAAGCAGACACAATAGCAGCATTCAAGAAGCACTTGGACAAATACATGAAGAAAAAGGGATTAGAGGGATATAGATCCTGTAAGTGAAGACAGTTTTAACATGGAAGGGCAAAATGTGTCGGCGCAGGCTTGGAGGGTTGTTTCTGTACTGCTTTTTGTTCTTCAGCCAAATTGCTTGAAGTTACACACACTCTTCAGAAATGGGAACAATCTGTCTTCACTATTCCACTGAAAATCAGTAAGAGTGGCTTTCAGGATAGAAGGAACTGAAAGTGTGACTCCAGGACTATTCAAGACACTATTCACAGCAGGTCAAGGGAGGGAAGTGACACCATTTGCCAGAACAATGGAGAAACAAAGTCCTAAAGTCACATTGCCACACAGAAAATGCATGCACAAGATGGAACTGAATCAGGCTATTCGACCTATAGAGTCTACTCTGCTATTCTATCATGACTGATATATTTCTCAACTCCATTGTCCTGGCTTCTCCTCCAGAACCCTCAAACCTAATGAAGAACCTATATATCTCTGTCTTAAATACACACAATGATCTGGCCTCCACAGCCTTCTGATGTAATGAATTCTACAGATGCACAGACTCTGGCTGAAAAAATTCTTCCTCACCTCAGTTCTAAAAGGTTGTCCCTTCCCTCAGAAACTGTGACTCTCCTACTATTGGAGACATCTCTTCCATGTGCATTCTATCCACACCTGTCAGTAATCTGCAACTTGCAATGAGATACATGCTCATGCTTCTGAATTCCATCAAGTACAGACACAAGGTCCTCAACCACTGCTCATATGTATTATGACATCCCTTTAGAATTTTAAAGAACTCAATCAAATCTATCTTACAAAAGAACAGAAATAAAGTTTAAGCTGCCTGTTCAATACATTTAACCCTAATCTGCTGTATCATGCTAGTGAATTTGCAACATAGCCATAACAAGGCAAATAAATCTGTCATTACATTTCTCATCCAAACTGAACCAACCACTTCAAATTGAGTTTGGATAAATCTTTGTACAAAGAAAACATAATTTCTTCACATCCTCTGGTCTGCACAAAAGATCTTATTTGCTGAAAATTTCTAGGAACTTCTATGAAACTACTATTTGCTTCTGGTAGGCAGTTATATTATTTTGTGGTCATAGCTAATGAACTATGACTGCAATTTCAGTATTTAGGTGATCGCTGCTTGAAACAGTCCAGATAACATAGTGCCTGTTTTGTCAGACAGACTTAGAATGCTCTTAAATGGAGTTTTCATTTAGATTAAGTCAACTTTGGATTTTAAAAACTTTTAAAACTGAAAAAGGAAGAAAATAAACACATGTATAGGGGACATACTTTAAAATAAAAGATCACATACCTCAATGGGGCCCAAAGTCATATCCATCTGTATCTCATTATTTCGTATTTGCGACAAGGACTCCATGGCAAATCTAACATCATCCAGATCTTGAATAGGCCGAGCCAAATTCTTCATTTCTTCAGAAATAAATGCTGTTATTGCTGCCATTCTTTCCTTGTACTGCTCATTCAAAAACCGACAAAGTGCCATTTTCCAAGCCTTGGCTTCCACTGAAAGAGCCATTTTTATGGGTTCTAAAGGTGACGGAAATAGACAATCAGTTCAAATCTCACATTTTGAGCAGCTTGATTAGAAAATGCTTTTTAAAAGTAAGTTTAATTCTCATGCTGTTAATTTGGTATAAGAGCATCAAATATTGTGGCTCCACAATTACATATAGATACTGCAGACCTAGAATTTAGGCATCGTTCTGGACATGAAGGTGAGCCAAATTGAATTATTTTATTGTTCTTGTTTGTTCATAACAAGGTGATTTTTAAAAGTCTTTTATTCCTTTCTTTCTTCCGTTTCAAAATTACATCTGTCTGGTGAATCTCAAATGTTATGAAGTTGAAGAAATTACTGTACCTTTAAGAAGAGAGATTGAAAGGTGAAAGTTTGCAAGCACCTGTCATGTAACTGACTAACAGTCGCAGAGTGTGCTAGAAAATTGAAAGATGCAACATTTGGTTGTAACCTAGATACCTCAGTTGTTTTCACAGCAGTTGAATTTAACCAATCAGTTTAAATAATGCACCAAGATACTAAAACCCAATTGAATTTGAATTTTCTGTTTTGACAACATCGAATCAAAGAGATGATCCGATGTTTGGGATATTAAAAAAGCAAGCATTTTGGGACAGTTGGCCAGAAAGTGCACCAACTGCCATTGAATAACTGCTCATCACCACACTCTCTGTAAAAGGTCCCTTTTTCATATGTAACATCTTTGCAGCAGAAGACTGAAGATGACCCAGAGAGATCTATAAACAGAGGGAGACTAAAACCAAAGATGACAGCTGCTATCAGGTTTTGAAAATTAAGATGCTGCAAATTTAATAAGGGCTTTCATTGGATCAGGATATTGTTATAGAATGGGATGTAGATAACAAACCTTTAAGACAAAGGAGGCTTAGAATTGTAAATAGTTGTTGTTTACTGTTCGCTTTTAGAGTTAAAGAATAAATTGATACTTTTTGTTAAATAGTGGAATTTGGGTAGATCTCTGTCACTCATAATTTAACAGATTATGAGGCGAGGTGAGTTTTTCTGTGTGTTTGGTTTAATTAGCAGAAGGGTTTATCGCCACGTTATTCCACAATTTCAAATGACCAGCAAAACGCTCCCTTTTAGGTTAAAAAGAAAAAGGATGGTTTATTCAAACGTTCAAATCCTTATGATGGATTTTTCCAACACATACACACACTGAATCATATAGGAAGACAGAAGAGAACCCAAGACTATGAGGAGGGATTGCACAAACCTGATTTGTTTTCACTTGAAAGTCGAAGGCTGAGGGCCGACCTGATAGAAGTCGACAAAATTATGAGAATGATAGATAGAATGGATAGTCAGAGTCATTCCCGGGGCAGAAATTTAAGATAAAAAACATAAACAGAAGTGTTGGATAAAAAACATATACAAGAGATTTGTTTTAATTTAATCCCTCCCCTCCCCTTCACGTATGCATCTGCCACTCTGGGCTTTGCATGTCACTAGTTCCTTTGCCACATTGGTGATTTTCCTGGTGATGGGGTAGTGATAAAATTATTTACACTTGGTATTTGCACTGCATCTCAGACCGATACATACACAAGATGGGTGCTGGGGGAATATAAGCACTACTGCTGTGTGGCAGTAGTGTCGGGGGGAACCAGGAGATTAGATTCTCCTGAGTTCAGAGGACTGGCTCTAAGTTGGCTTGCTACAGCCAGTGTATTGTGCGCAAGTAAATAAAGGGTGCCTTGGTGACCAAATGCAACCTTTATGCAGTTATTTCAACACTAAGAATAGGTAGGCTGTATGGCTTGCTTCTTAAAGCTGCATTTACAACGATAGTCAATTAGACAGGTGATAGAGTAAAGTAACTGTATCAGCGTGCCCTCTCTCATTTTACTCGACGAAGGAGCATTGCTCCGAAAGATCGTGATTTCAATTAAACTTGGTGTCGTGTCATTTTTGACTTTTTCTTTGCATCATACTAGATGCTCTCTGAAGTGGCAGCAACTGATATTGTGGGCTTTAAAAATGCCAGAAGGGCCTGGAAGCAGTGAGTACATCCACTGCTGGTGAGTGCACAATTGCTCAAGCACAGCAGTGAAATCATGTGGACTACTATGATGAGTGAGCAATGGAGAATTGCATGAGACAACTTACTGATGTACAATCCGTGCTGTATGACACTATGACATAGCAAAATCTTCCACGGAATTTCCCCAAATTGACACTTGGATGAGATTTGGCAAAATTCAGCCCATAGTTACTGGCCAGAATTATTCCAGGTAGTCTGTGAACATGTGGGGACTTTTAATGAAGATACAAATTTCACACAAGTTTACAAATGACATCTTTAAATATATGATGGTTTTAATTGGAATTTGCAATGTTTGGATTAATTCTGAGAAATCCTGGTATGGATTAATGTTGTGTTGGAAATCTGTTTGCAAGTCTCAAGAGTGTTTTTTTTACATTTCGATTCTACTAATTGAATCTTGACTACAGTCAGAATCTAAAACCACTGGCTCAAAAAGTCTTACACAAAAATCACTTTGAGTCAAAAGCTAAAAAAAAACTGGAAAGAACTGACATTCATCTAAAATCCATGCTTCTATTCAAAGAAAAATTAAAGCCATGAAAAGGTTGTTTTTATGTCCATTTCTGGTCACACAGTTGTAGGAAGGATATTATCAAGCTGGACAGGGTTCAGAAGAGATTTACCAGGATGTTGCTGGGTATGGAAGGTTTGAGTTCTAAAGAAAGGCTGGATAGGATGGGAGTTTTTTCCACTAGTTTCTAGGAGGTGACTGGTAGTAGTTTATAAAATAATGAGAGGTATAGATAGAGTTGATGGAAGTTGCCTTTTCCCTGAAATGGGGGATTTCAAGACTAGGGAGCACATTTCTAAGGTAAGAGGAGAGAGATTTGAAAAGAGACATAAGAGACTAAGAGACAAATATTTTGTATAGGGGGTAATTCATGTGTGGAATGAACTTCCTGAGGAAGTGGTGAACTCGGGTAAATTACAATATTTAAAAAAACATTTGGATGGATACATAAACAGGAAAGGTTTGGAGGGATATGGGCCAGGAGGCAGGCGGGTGGGACTAGTTTAGCTTGGGATTATGTTCGTCATGGACTGCTTGGACCGAAGAGTCTATTTCCATGCTATATGACTCTATGACTATGACTACAAACGTAGCCTCCTCAAGGAAGGTGACCAAAGCTGTCCACAATACTCCACGTATGGTACAGTTGCAGCAACACTTCTTTATTTTTGTACTCTATTCCTTGAGAAATAAATGTCAAAATTCCATTTGCTTTCTTTATTACCTGCTTTAACTACATACTAGTTTCCTGCAATTGATGTATGAGGACAAACAGATCCTTCTGAAGTCTCTCTCCATTTTGACAATAATTTAGCTTTCTCTTTTTCCAACTGAGCATATTTAATGTCTAAACCTTAACTAACACTTACCTGTATTCAGTTCAATAAAGTCCACTGTAATGGTGGAGCTGAGTTCCTCAATTTCTCGTTCAAAACCAGCATAGTACTCTATTTTGGCTCGAAGTTCATAAAGACTGGGATTACTGTCCATAAATTTCTAAGTAGCAACAGTTGAAAAGAAATTATAAATTTACTTTAAACACACAATGCTTGGAAATATTAGATTTAAATACATATAATTTGCTGAAAGTTACTGTTATTATAATTAGTAATGAAATAAAGGATCAACCATGATCTTAATGAATAGTCAAGCAAAGTTAATTAGGAAATGATGATGTAGCTATATGGTCAATTGCTGTTCCTGTTAAAGTAACAGATCATATCAGGTCTTAATGAGGTCTTCATTCTTTGAGTTAATGTTGACATACTTTACTAAACACAGCTATTTACTACGCATGATGAAAGGGCAAAGGCTGCTGAAGCCTTTTAGAATCAGGTTCCAATTCCATGTGATCTGATATCTGTATGATCCAGTTCCTTTTGCACCCGTTTAGAAGCTATTCTTGGAGTTAAGATAGATATAGTCCTTTACTCTACACCTGTTCCTTATATTCCCATGATTCACACAGCAAGTAATTTGGGTGGAGAATGCACTGACGAGAAAATACAGCAGAAGCAGGTTCAATTAAGGCATTCAAGAGATGTCAAATGATCATTTGAATAGAGGTAGTGTGCAAGGTTATGGGATAAAGCAGAAGATTGGCACGAGATAATGATTTTCCTTTGAAGAGCCAGTGCAGGCACAGTGAGCTGAATGGCTTCCTTCCATGCCCTTACAACATGTGATTTTCAGTAAAAATGACAGCAGATTTGGGACGTGGCAACTGAGTTTTATGCTAATTTTTCCCCGCTAGGCTAGTACAGTGACAATATTCTTGAGCTCATAATCCAGGGCTCAGACCAAGACTATGGAGAGATTTAAGTTTATAATTCAATGAATACACCTGGAATGTCTATGCCGAGTAATGCTGTCACAAAACTATCAATGTTGTTGTAGTGACCCATCTGCCATCCTATTCTGGCCTGACTGACAAGTGACTCCAGGCCCACAGCAATGTAGCTAATTCTGAAATGTCCTCTGGAATCATTTAGCAAACGAATAATTTCAAGGCAATGAGGATGCAGAACAAAAGTTGCCATCCAGTGATCCCAAAATTGCACAAAAGAATAATGAAAACAAATCTTGAGAGAACAGGTGATTTATTTAAGTACACATTCCCTGCATGACCACAGACATATGAATAACTTCTTCCAGCACCTTCCATGCAACAATCTCCCAGAAGGCAGCAAATGGTCAGTGAAGGAGAAAGAGAAAGAAACCCACACTGCTAACTGATACAGCAGTGAATCAATTCGCAGTTACATAAAACATAAAACATAGAACATTACAGCGCAGTACAGACCCTTCGGCTCTCGATGTTGCGCCACCCTGTCATACTAATCTGAAACCCATCCCACCTCCACTATTCCATGTACGTCCATATGCCTGTCCAATGACGACTTAAATGCACTTAAACTTGGTGAATCTACTACCATTGCAGGCAAAGCATTCTATACCCTTACTACTCTCTGAGTAAAGAAACTACCTCTGACATCTGTCTTATACCTATCTCCCCTCACTTTAAAGTTGTGTACCCTCGTGTTTGCCGGCCCATACTTGGAAAAAGGCTCTCCCTGTCCACCCTATCTAACCCTCTGATTATCTTGTATGTCTTTTTTAAGTCACCTCTCAACTTTCTTCTCTCGAACGAGAACAGCCTCAAGGCCCTCAGCCTTTCCTCGTAAGCCATTCCTTCCATACCAGGCAACATCCTAGTAAATCTCTTCTGCACCCTTTCCAAAGCTTCCACATCCTTTTTATAATGCGGTGACCAGAACTGTACACAATACTCCAAATGTGGCCGTAGCAGAGCTTTGTACAGCTGCAGCATAACCTCCTGGTTCCGGAACTCAGTCCCTCTATTAACAAAGGCCAAAACACTGTATGACTTCTTAACAACCTTGTCAATCTGGGTGGCAACTTTCAAGGATCTGTGTACATGAACACCGAGATCTCTCTGCTCATCTGCACTCCCAAGAATCTTACCATTAGCCCAGTACTTTGCATTCCGATTACTCCGTCCAAAGTGTGTCACCTCACACTTGTCCACATTAAATTCCATTTGCCACCTCTCAGCCCAGCTCTGCATCCTACCTATTTCTCTCTGCAACCTACTACATCCTTCGTCACTATCCACAACTCCACCGACCTTAGTGTCGTCCGCAAATTTACTAACCCACCCTTCTAAGCGCTCATCCAGGTCATTTATAAAAATGACAAACAGCAGTGGACCCAACACCGACCCTTGCGGGACACCGCTAGTAACTGGACACCAAGATGAACATGTTCCAGCAACTACATTCCTCTGTTTTCTTTCAGCAAGCCAATTACTGATCCAAACGGCTATGTCTCCCACAATCCCATTCCTCCGCATTTTGTATAATAGCCTACTGTGGGGAATCTTATCGAACGCCTTGCTGAAATCCATATACACCACATCAACCGGTTTACTCTCATCTACCTGTTTGGTCACTTTGTCAAAAAACTCAATAAGATTCGTTAGGCACAACCTACCCTTCACAAAACCATGCTAATTGTCCCTGATCAGATTATTCTTTTCCAGATGGTTATAAATCCTATCTCTTATAACCTTTTTCAACACTTTACCAACAACTGAAGTGAGACTCACTGATCTGTAATTACCTGAGTTGTCTCTGCTATCCTTTTTGAACAAGGGAACCACATTTGCTATCCTCCAGTCCTCAGGCACTATTCCTGTAGACAATGATTATTTGAAGATCAATGCCAAAGGCTCGGCAATCTCTTCCCTTGCTTCCCAGAGGATCCTAGGATAGATCCCATCCGGCCCAGGACTTGTCTACTTTCACACTCTGCAGTATTTCTAATACCCCATCCTTGTGAACCTCAATCTCTTCTAGTCTAGATGCAAGTATCTCTGTATCTTCCTCGCCAACATTTTCATTTTCTATAGTGAACACTGTCAAAAATATTTATTTAGTGCTTCCCCTATCTCCTCTGACTCCACACACAACTTCCTACTATTATCCTTGATTGGCCCTAATTTAAATCTCGTCATTCTTTTATTCCTGTCATACCTATGGAAAGCCTTAGGGTTAACCCTGATCCTATCCGCCAACAACTTCTCATGTCTCCTCCTGGCTCTTCTGAGCTCTCTTTTTAGGTCCTTCCTGACTTCCTTGTAACCCTCAAGCGCCCTCAGTTTTCACATTCTGTCCTAACATATACCTTCTTCTTCTTCTTGACCAGGGATTCCACTCCCTTAGTAAACCACGGCTCACGCGTTCTATATCTTCCTCCCTGCCAGGTACATACTTATCTAGGACACACAGGAGCTTTTGCTTGAATAAGCTCCACATTTTTAATGTGCTCATCCCCTGCAGTTTCCTTCCCCATTCTACGCTTCCTAAATCTTTCCTAATTGCATCGTAATTTCCCTTCCCCCAGCTGTAACTCTTGCTCGGTGGAGTACACCTATCCCTTTCCATCATTAAAATAAACCTGACAGAATTGTGATCGCTGTCTCCAAAGTGCTCACCTACTTCCAAATCTAACACCTGGCCAGGCTCGTTACCCAGTACCAAATCTAAAGTAGCTTCGCCCGTTGTAGGCCTGTCTACATACCGTGTCAGGAAGCCCTCCTGCACACACTGGACAAAAACTGATCCATCTATAGTACTCGTACTGTAGTGATCCCAGTCAATATTTGGATAGTTGAAGTCCCCCATGACAACTACCCTGCCTCTCTCAGTCCTATCGTGAATCATCTTTGCTATCCTTTCCTCTACATCTCTGGGACTATTCGGAGGCCTATAGAAAACTCCCAGCATGGTGATTTCTCCTTTCCTGTTTCTAAGCTCAGCCCATACTACCTCAATTAGCGTGTCCCCAAACATCCTTTCTACAACTGTAATATTGTTCCTGACCAACAATGCCACACCGCCCCCACTATTACCATCTTTTATGTTCTTTCTGAAACATCTGAATCCCGGAACCTGCAACAGCCATTCCTGTCCCTGCTCTATCCATGTCTCCATAATGGCCACAACATCGAAGTCCCAGGTACCAACCCACGCTGCCAGTTTACCCACTTTATTTCGGATGCTCCTCGCGTTGACGTATACACACTTCAATCCAGGTTCTCGCTTGCCAGTGTCAGATACTTGATTTTGGAACTCCCTACTCTCATCCTCTTCTGTACCATCCTAAAAGTTTGGTTCCCATCCCCCTGCTGACTTAGTTTAAATCCACCTTAATAGCATTATTGAATTTCCCACCCAGGGTATTGGTACCCCTCTGGTTTAGAGGAAGACCATCCTGCTTGTAGAGGTCCCACCTACCCCAGAAAAAGCTCCAATTATCCAAAAACCCGAAACCCTCCCTCCTGCACCATCCCTATCGCCACGTGTTAGACTTCTTTCTCTCCCTATTCCTCACCTCACTAGCACGTGGCACAGACAGTTGCGGCCATTGCTGTTTGATTCATGTGTCCCTGGACATCGGAGTGCAACTAGGAAAACTTGATAAACAGTGAAATTCACAACTGATCTTGGTGGAACCTATGTGGGAGAGCTCACAGCACAGGAACAGATAAGTACATAACTTTTAAGTGTAGCCTTGCTGTAAATCTTCAATAGTGAGGAGAGTGGGTTCTTTCTTGATTATATGTTTTATTGAGATGTCTGTTGATTAACTTTTTTAAAAATATAAGCCATAATTATTAAGTTAGCCTGCAGCAGTTCTGTTTTAGACATAAGATGATTATATTTTCTGGGTCTGTGGATTGTGAAGGAGCAAAGGTATCCTTCAGTAGAGGGATATACTCTTAGAACATAGAACATAGAAGAATACAGCGCAGTACAGGCCCTTTGGCCCTCGATGTTGCGCCGATCCAAGCCCACCTAACCTACACTAGCCCACTATCCTCCATATGCCTATTCAATGCCCGTTTAAATGCCCATAAAGAGGGAGAGTCCACCACTGCTACTGGCAGGGCATTCCATGAACTCATGACTCGCGGAGTAAAGAATCTACCCCTAACATCTGTCCTATACCTACCACCCCTTAATCTAAAGCTATGCCCCCTCGTAATAGCTGACTCCATAAGTGGAAAAAGGTTCTCATGGTCAACCCTATCTAAACCCTAATCATCTTGTACACCTCTATCAAGTCACCCCTAAACCTTCTCTTCTCCAATGAAAACAGCCCCAAGTGCCTCAGCCTTTCCTCATACAATCTTCCTACCATACCAGGCAACATCCTGGTAAACCTCCTCTGCACCCGTTCCGGTGCCTCCACATTCTTCTTATAGTATGGCGACCAAAACTGCACACAATACTCCAGACGCGGCCGCACCAGAGTCTTATACAACTGCAACATGACCTCAGGGCTCCGGAACTCAATTCCTCTACCAATAAAAGCCAGTACGCCATATGCCTTCTTCACCGCACTATTTACCTGGGTGGCAACTTTCAGAGATCATGGACACCAAGATCCACACTACCAAGTATCCGACCATTAGCCCAGTACCCCATCTTTTTGTTACTCTTACCAAAGTGAATCACCTCACACTTACCTACATTGAACTCCATTTGCCACCTTTCTGCCCAGCTCTGCAACTTATCTATATCCCGCTGTAACCTGACAAATCCTTCCTCACTGTCAACAACTCCACCGACTTTCGTATCATCCGCAAACTTGCTCACCCAACTTTCTAGCCCCTCCTCCAGGTCATTTATGAAAATGACAAACAGCAATGGTCCCAAAACAGATCCTTGCGGAACACCGCTAGTAACTGCACTCCAAGATGAACCTTTACCATCAACTACTACCCTCTGTCTTCTTCCAGCCAGCCAATTCCTAATCCAAACCTCCAACTCACCCTCAATGCCATACCTCCGTATTTTTTGCAGTAGCCTACCATGGGGAACCTTATCAAATGCCTTACTAAAACACCTTACTTCTTGTCAGATGTGGGAGTTTAAAGAGAGTTTACATGTTACTGAGGATTATGTCTGTAAGAAATGTCTTTGGTTGCGAGTCCTAACAGATTGAATGGATCAGTTGGAGTGACAGTCAGAGGCAACAAGGAATTTACAAGAGCAAGGGGGGTGTGATGAATGGCAGTTATAGGAAGGGAGAAAAACTGCAGATACAGTCGGATAGATGCGTTATCTCCAGGAAAGATAGGAGAGGTAGGCAACTAGTGCAGGAGTCTTCTGTGGCTATCCCTATTTCAAACAAATATGCTGTTTTGGAAAATGTAGCGGGTGACGGACCCTCAGGGGAATGTAACACAAAGAGCCAAGTTTCTGGTTTCAAGACAGGCTCTAATGTAATGAAGGGTATGTCAGGTTCCAAGCGATCGATTGTGATAGGGGACTCTCTAGTCAGAGGCACAGTCAGACGTTTCTGCAGTCAGCAGCAAAAAATCAGAATGGTGTGTTGCCTCCCTGGTGCCAGGATCAAGGATGTCTCAGAAAGGGTGCAGAATGTTCTCAAGGGGGAGAGGGACCAGCAGGAGGTCATTGTACACATTGGACCCAACAACATAGGAAGGGAAAAGGATGAGATTCTAAAGGGCGAATATAGAAAGTTAGGCAGGAATTTAAAAAGGAGGCCCTTGTGAGTAGTAATATCTGGAATACTCTCAGTTCTACAAGCTAGGGAGGGCAGGAATAGGAGGATAGAACAAATAGATGTGTGGCTGGGGAACTGGTGCATGGGAGAAGGGTTCACATTTTTAGATCATTGGAATCTCTTCTGGGGTAGAAGTGACCTGTACAAGAAGGATGGATTGGAACGGGGCTAATATACTGGCAGGGAGGTTTTCTAGAGCTGCTCAGGAGAATTTAAACTAGTAAAGGTGAGCGGGTGTGACCCAGGCAGATAGTGAGGAAAGAGATCAATTTGAGGCTGATACAGTTGGGAAAAGAAGTGAGTCAAACAGTCAGGGCAGGTAGGGACAAAGCAGAGAACAAGGTAAAACTGATAAATTAAACTGCAATTACTTCAATACAAGAGGCCGAACAGGGAAGGCAGATTAACTCAAGGCACAGCGAGGAAGATGGGACCTGGGTATCATAGCAATTACAGAAACATGGCTCAGGGATGGACAGGACTAGCAGCTTAATGTTCCAGGATACAAATGCTATAGAAAGGATAGAAAGGGGGGCAAGAGCAAAAGGGGAATGGTGTTTTTGATAAGGGATAGCATTACAGCTGTACTCGGTGAGGATATTCCTGGGAATATATTCAGGGAAGTTATTTGGGTGGCACTGAGAAATAAGAAAGGGATGATCACCTTTTTGGGACAGTATATTAGACCCTGTGGTGAAACGGTTAAAAATTATGTCCCAATACATGTGTGAATCTAACCGGAATGGAGGTGTTGCTTAGTCCCGTGTGAATCTTATTACACACCTCCCCGTGTGAATCTTCTTATCTGTATGTAACCAGAATGGAATGTGTTTTTTAGCCTTGCTCTGCTGTTCACATGAATGTTTATATCTGGAAAAGAGTATATCAGCTGGAAAAGTCTCCAGTTCGGTGAGTCTGCTCCGGGGTTACGTTTAACCGCCGAGCGTGGGTTGTTGGCAACCGCTCTACGAGAACTGACGGCTCCCAGTTCCGGTAACATGTAGAGTGAGTATAAGCCAGACCCGTTGTTTGGACCTGGTTGTGGCGATGCTGCGGGGAATAAAATGCCCATATTCTAGCAGACTCGCCTCTTGGTCGTTTGTTCTGTGTCAGACTACTCTCCTACGAACCTGACCTTGAGAATTTTTTAAAACATTTGGCGTAGTCGAGCAGGGTCAATCGCAATTGAGGAGAGATTTTGATACAGAACAATGTTTTGGAAAAAGACTAAGAAACCAGAAGAACAAACTGTGGAGGTCCCGACCGTCCCGGGATGGCATGGATGTGGGCATGTACGTGGCAGTTTGTTTGAGAGAGGATCCCAGTCCTGCCGAAGAACCCCTTGCCTGGGGTACAGCGGAGGATGTGGGCATGTCCAAAAAGCTGAAGCGGAGTTAACAGAATTGAATGGGATTGAACTGAACTGAACTGAGTGGAACTGAAGTGAATCAAATTGAACGGAACAAAATGGAACTGAGCTAAATTGAATTGAAATGGACGGAACTGAATTGAACACAATTGAATTGAACTGAACAGACCTGAACTGAGCTGAATTGAACTACACTGAATTGACTGAACTGAAATTAACTGAAACGAATTGAACTGAATTAATCATAATGTAACACATGTATTGGGCCAAGCAGTGGAATGTGGTGTAAAATTATGTCCCAATACATGTGTGAATCATAATGTAACACATGTATTGGGCCAAGCAGTGGAATGTGGTGAAACGGTTAAAAATTATGTCCCAATACATGTGTGAATCTAACCGGAATGGAGGTGTTGCTTAGTCCCGTGTGAATCTTATTACACACCTCCCCGTGTGAATCTTCTTATCTGTATGTAACCAGAATGGAATGTGTTTTTTAGCCTTGCTCTGCTGTTCACATGAATGTTTATATCTGGAAAAGAGTATATCAGCTGGAAAAGTCTCCAGTTCGGTGAGTCTGCTCCGGGGTTACGTTTAACCGCCGAGCGTGGGTTGTTGGCAACCGCTCTACGAGAACTGACGGCTCCCAGTTCCGGTAACATGTAGAGTGAGTATAAGCCAGACCCGTTGTTTGGACCTGGTTGTGGCGACGCTGCGGGGAATAAAATGCCCATATTCTAGCAGACTCGCCTCTTGGTCGTTTGTTCTGTGTCAGACTACTCTCCTACGAACCTGACCTTGAGAATTTTTTAAAACAGACCCCTTAAGAGTCAGCGGAAAATTGAGAAACAAATTTGTTCAGAAGATTAAAGTTATCTGTAAGAATAATAGAGTGGTTATGGTAGGGGATTTTAATTTTACAAACATAGACTAGGACTGTCATAGTGGGAATGGTATAGATGGAGAGGAATTTGTTAAGTGTGTACAAGAAAATTTTCTGATTCAGTATGTGGATATACCTACTAGAGAATGTGCAAACCTTGAACTACTCTTGGGAAATAAGGCAGAGCAGGTGTCTGAGGCATCAGAGGGGGAGCACATTGGGGCCAGCGACCATAATTATATTAGTTTTAAAATAGTGATGGAAAAGGATAGACTGGATCAAAAAGTTGAAGTTCTAAATTGGAGGAAGGTCAATTTTGATGGTATTAGGCAAGTACTTTCAAAAGCTGATTGGATGCAGATGTTCACAGGTAAAGGGATGGCTGGAAAATGGGAAGCCTTCAGAAATGAGATAACGAGAGTGCAGAGACAGTATATTTCTGTTCGGGTGAAAGGAAAGGCTAGTAGGTATAGGGAATGCTGGATGACTAAAGAAATTGAGGGTTTGGTTAAGAAAAGAAGGAAGCATATAGAAGAAGAAGAAGAATACAGCGCAGTACAGGCCCTTTGGCCCTCGATGTTGCGCCGATCCAAGCCCACCTAACCTATACTAACCCACTATCCTCCATATACCTATCCAATGCCCGCTTAAATGCCCATAAAGAGGGAGAGTCCACCACTGCTGCTGGCAGGGCATTCCATGAACTCACGACTCGCTGAGTGAAGAACCTACCCCTAACTTCAGTCCTATATCTACCCCCCCTTAATTTAAAGCTATGCCCCCTTGTAATACCCGACTCCATACGCGGGAAAAGGTTCACACTGTCAACCCTATCTAACTCCCTAATCATCTTGTACACCTCAATCAAGTCACCCCTAAACCTTCTTTTCTCTAATGAAAACAGCCCCAAGTGTCTCAGTCTTTCCTCATACGATCTTCCTTCCATACCAGGCAACATCCTGGTAAACCTCCTCTGCACCCGTTCCAGTGCCTCCACATCCTTCCTATAGTATGGCGACCAAAACTGCACACAATATTCCAGATGCGGCCGCACCAGAGTCTTATACAACTGCATCATGACCTCAGGACTCCGGAACTCAATTCCTCTACCAATAAAAGCCAGTACGCCATATGCCTTCCTCACCGCACTATTTACCTGGATGGCAACTTTCAGAGATCTGTGTACATGGACACCAAGATCCCTCTGCTCATCCACACTACCAAGTATCCGACCATTAGCCCAGTACCCCATTATTTTGTTATTCTTCCCAAAGTGAATCACCTCACATTTAGCTACATTGAATTCCATTTGCCACCTTTCTGCCCAGCTCTGCAGCTTCTCTATATCCTGCTGTAACCTGCCACATCCTTCCTCACTGTCAACAACTCCTCCGACTTTCGTATCATCCGCAAACTTGCTCACCCAACCTTCTAACCCCTCTTCCAGGTCATTTATAAAAATGACAAAAAGCAATGGTCCCAAAACAGATCCTTGCGGAACACCGCTAGTGACGGCACTCCATGAAGAAACTTTGCCATCAACTACTACCCTCTGTCTTCTTCCATCCAGCCAATTCCTAATCCAAACCTCCAACTCACCCTCAATGCCATATCTCCGTATTTTCTGCAGTAGCCTACCATGGGGAACCTTATCAAACGCCTTACTAAAATCCATATATACCACATCTACCGCTTTCCCCTCATCAACCTCCTTCGTCACCTTTTCAAAGAATTCAATAAGGTTTGTGAGGCACGACCTGCCCTTCACAAAACCATGCTGACTATCCTTGATCACATTATTCCTATCCAGATGTGCATAAATCCTATCCCTTACAATTCTCTCTAAGACTTTGCCCACAACAGAAGTGAGACTCACCGGCCTATAGTTACTAGGGTTATCCCTACTCCCCTTTTTGAACAAGGGAACCACATTTGCTATCCTCCAGTCTTCTGGCACTACTCCTGTAGACAAAGAGGACATAAAAATCAAGGCCAATGGCTCTGCAATCTCCTCCCTTGCTTCCCAGAGAATCCTAGGATAAATGCCATCAGGCCCAGGGGACTTATCTATTTTCACCTTTTCCAGGATTTCCAACACCTCTTCTCTACATACCTCAAAGCCATCCATTCTACTTATTTGTGACTCAGTATTCACATCGACGACAATGCCCTGTTCCTGAGGAAATACTGAAGAAAAGTATTCATTCAGTGTCTCCCCAATCTCTTCCGCCTCCACACGCAACTTCCCACTACTATCCTTGACTGGACCTATTCCTACCCTAGTCATTCTTTTATTCCTAACATACCTATAGAAAGCCTTAGGGTTTTCCCTAATCCTACCGACTTAGGACCTTTCATGTCCCCTCCTTGCTGCTCTTAGCTCTCTCTTCAGGTCCTTCCTGGCTACCCTATAACTCTCAATCGCCCCAATTGAACCTTCACGTCTCATCTTGAGATAGGCCGCCCTCTTCCATTTAACAAGGGATTCCAATTCCTTATTAAACCACGGCTCCCTCGCTCGACCCTTTCCTCCCTGCCTGACAGGTACATAATTATCAAGGACACTCAATAGTTGCTCCTTGAACAAGCTCCACATATCATTTACACTCTTGCCTTGGAGTCTACTTTTCCAAGCCACACATCCTAAGTCATGCCTCACCGCATCATAATTTCCCTGACCCCAGCTATAACTCTTGCCCTGTAGTACACACTTATCCCTCTCCATCACGAGAGTAAAAATCACCGAATTATGGTCACTATCCCCAAAGTGCTCACCTACCTCCAATTCTAACACCTGGCCTGGTTCGTTACCCAGAACCAAATCCAGTATGGCCTCACCTCTTGTTGGCCTGTCTACATATTGTGTCAGGAAACTCTCCTGCACACATTGAACAAACACTGACCCATCTAATGAACTTGAGCTATAGCTTTCCCAATCAATATCAGGAAAGTTAAAGTCCCCCATAACAACCACCCTATTACTGTCACTCATCTCCTGAATCACCTTCCCTATCCTTTCTTCTACGTTTCTAGGACTATTGGGAGGCCTGTAAAAGACTCCTAACAGGGTGACCTCACCTTTCCTATTCCGAACCTCAGCCCAAACTACCTCAGATGGCAAGTCCTCATCCATGGTCCTTTCCACCACTGTAATACTATCTTTGACAAGCAATGCCACACCTCCCCCTCTTTTACCCCCACCTCTGACCCTACTAAAACATTTAAAACCTGGAACCTGCAACAGCCAATCCTGTCCCTGTTCTAGCCATGTCTCTGTAATAGCCACAACATCGAAGTCCCAGGTACCAACCCACGCTGCAAGTTCACCTACCTTATTTCGTATACTTCTTGCATTGAAGTATACACACTTCAAGCCACTTTCCTGTTTACAGACACCCTCCTTGGAAATTGATGCCATGTTCCTAACCTCCCTACACTCCAGGTCCTGCACCCTGAAGCTACAATCTGGGTTCCCATGCCCCTGCAGAGTTAGTTTAAACCCCCCCCAAGAGCACTAGCAAACCTCCCCCCAAGGATACTGGTGCCCCTCAGGTTCAGGTGTAGACCATCCTGTTTATAGAGGTCCCATCGTCCCCAGAAAGAACCCCAGTTATCCAAAAACCGGAATCCCTCCCTCCTGCACCATCCCTATAGCCACGCATTTAAGTGTTCTCTTTCCCTATTCCTCGAATCTCTATCACGTAGCACGGGTAACAAACCAGAGACAACAACTCTGTTCGTTCTAACTCTGAGCTTCCAACCTAGCTCCCTGAAAGCCTGTCTAACATCCTCAGCACTCCTCCTACCTTGTCAAGTATAGACAAGATAGATAGAATGAATCCTTAGGAGAGTAGAAAGGTAGTAGGAGTATATTTAAGAGGGAAATCAGGAGGGCAAAAAGGGGATATGTAATAGCTTTGGCAAATAGAGTAAAGGAGAATCCAAAGTGTTTTTACCAATACATTAAGGACAAAAGGATCATAGGGAGAGAATAGGGCCCCTCAAAGATCAGCAAGGCAACCTTTGTGCGGAGCTGCAGGAGATGGGGGAGATACTAAACAAGTATTGTGCATCAATATTTACTGTGGAGAAGGACATGGAAGATATAAAATGTTGGGAAATAGATAGTGACATCTTGAAAAATGTCCATGTTACAGAGGAACAGGTGCTGCATGTCTTGAAATTCATAAAAGTGGATAAATCCCCAGGACCTGATCAGGTTACCCTAGAACGCTGTGGGAAGCAAGGGAAGTCATTGCTGGGCCCCTTGCCGAGCTATCTGTATCATCGATAGTCACAGGTGAGGTGCCGGAAGACTGGAGGTTGGCTAACGTGGTACGATTTAATAAAGAGAGATATAAAAAGCCAGGGAACTATAGACCGGTGAGGTTAACGTCAGTGATGGACAAGTTGTTAGAGGGAATTCTGAGGGATAGGATGTATATGTATTTGGAAAGGCAAGGACTGATTAGGGATCGTCAGCATAGCTTTGTGCATGGGAAATCATGTCTCACAAACTTGATTGAGTTTTTTTGAAGAAATAACAAAGAGGATTGATATGGGCAAAGTGGTAGACATGATCTATGTGGACTTTAGTAAGCCGTTTGACAAGGTTCCCCATGGGAACTAGTTAGCAAGGTTAGATCTCATGGAAAACAGGGAGAACCAGCCATTTGGATACAGAACTGGCTCAAATGTAGAAGACTGAGGGTGGTGGTGGAGGGTTGCTTTTCAGACTGGCGGCCTGTGACCAGTGGAATGCCACAAGGATCGGTGCTGGGTCCATTACTTTTCATCATTTATATAAATGATTTGGATGTGAACATAGGAATGATTAGTAAGTATGCAGATGAAACCAAAATTGGAGGTGTTGTGGACAGCGAAGAAGGTTACCTCAGAGTACAATGGGATCTTAATCAGATGAGCGAATGGGCTGAAGAGTGGCAGATGGAGTTTCATTTAGATAAATGCAAAGTGCTGCATTTTGGTAAAGCAAATCAGAGCAGGACTTATACACTTAATGGTAAGTTCCTGGGGAGTGTTGCTGAACAAAGAAACCTTGGAGTTCAGGTTCATATTTCGTTGAAAGTAGAGTCTCAGGTAGATAAGATAGTGAAGAAGGCATTTGATATGCTTTCCTTTATTGGTCAGAAAATTCAGTATAGGAGTTGGGAGGTTACTGGAAGGATGTTGTGAAACTTAAAAGGGTTCAGAAAAGATTTACAAGGATGTTGCTAGGGATGTAGGATTTGAGCTATAGGGAGAGGCTGAACAGGCTGGGACTGTTTTCCCTGGAATGTCAGAGGTTGAGGGTGACCTTATAAAGGTTTATAAAATCATGGATAGGATAAGTAGACAAAGTTCTTTCCCTGAGGTGAGAGAGTCCAGAACTTAAAGGCATGGATTTAGGGTTAGAGGGGAAAGATATAAAAGGGACTCAAGGGGTAACCTTTTCATGCAGATGGTGCGTTTATGGAATAAGCTGCCAGAGGAAGTGGTGTAGGCTTGTGCAATTGCAGCATTTTAAAGGCATTTGTATGGGTATATGAATAGGAAGGGTTTAGAGGGATATGGGCCAAGTGCTGGCAAATGGGACTACGTAGCTTAGGATATTTGGTTGTGCATGGATGAGTTGGACCGAAGAGTCTGTTGCCATGCTTTACATCTCTGTGACTCTATGACTCTGCAAGTGCAGAATGCAATATCAAAGAGCTCTGCTGAAACAGAGTAGAGTCAGGGAAGACAGAATACAATTTGTTTAAAGTACTGAATGTTCAGCTTGAATGCAGGTGAATAGATGAGTAGATGAATGAGTAAATGAATAAAGTGATAGGATTTTATTATTCAATAGGCAATGTGGGCTTTGCCAGCTGTGCCAACATTCAGTGCCCATCCCAGTTTCAACTACCACTTTTGTTATATATTTATCCAAATGCATTTATGGGATGTGGGTAATGCTGGTTGGTTCAGTATTTATTGGGCATCCCTAGCTGCCCACAAGAAACATAGGAATTAGGAGTAAGCTGTTCAGTCCTTTGAGTCTGCCCCACCGTTCGATACAATCATGGATGATCCTCTATCTCAATGCCATATTCCTGCTTTCTGTCTATATTCATTAAGGTCCTTAAAATCCAAAAAGTAATCAATCTATTTCTTGAATATACTCAATGACCCACCCTACACAGCCTTTTGTGGTAGCAAATTCTACATCGTCTGCGTGAAAGAATGTTTTGTCATTCTCATTCTCAATGGCTTATTCAGTGTCCCCCTAATTCTAGAAACCCCAACCAGGGAACACAACCTCCCTGCAGTACGTCTATCTACCCCTGTTAGAATTACATATGTTTCAATCAAACCACAAGTATTTGAATAGGAGGGGTTTGGAGGGATATGGGCCAGGTGCTGTCAGGTGGGACTGGATTGGATTGGGATATCTGGTCGGCATGGGCAAGTTGGACAGAAGGGTCTGTTTCCATGCTGTACCTCTCTATGACTATGACACTTTTCATTCTTCAAAATACTAGTGAATACAATCCTAGTTGAATCAATCCCTTCTCACATGACAGTCTTGCCAAATCTGATATCAGCCCAGTGAAGCTATCTCTATGGCAAGTATATCCTATCTGCATGCAATACTCCAGGTGTAGTTTCACCAAGGCCCTGTATAACTATAGTGAAATATCTCTATATCTGAAATGAAGTCCTCTTGCAATGAAAGCCAACATATCATCTGCATTGCTAATTTCGTGCTGAAGGAGAAAGTGAGGACTGCAAATGCTGGAGATCAGAGCTGAAAATGTGTTGCTGGAAAAGCGCAGCAGGTCAGGCAGCATCCAAGGAGCAGGTGAATCGATGTTTCGGGCATGAGCCCTTCTTCAGGAATGAGGAAAGTGTGCCAAGCAGGCTAACATAAAAGGTAGGGAGGAGGGACTTGGGGGAGGGGCGTTGGAAATGCGATAGGTGGAAGGAGGTTAAGGAGAGGGTGATAGGCCGGAGTGGGGGTGGAGGCAGAGAGGTCAGGAAGAAAATTGTAGGTTAGGAAGGTGGTGCTGAGTTCGAGGGTTGGGACTGAGACAAGGTGGGGGGAGGGGAAATGAGGAAACTGGAGAAATCTGAGTTCATCCCTTGTGATTGGAGGGTTCCTAGGCGGAAGATGAGGCACTCTTCCTCCAGCCGTCGTGTTGCTATGGTCTGGCGATGGAGGAGGCCAAGGACCTGCATGTCCTTGGTGGAGTGGGAGGGGGAGTTGAAGTGTTGAGCCACGGGGTGGTTGGGTTGGTTGGTCCGGGTGTCCCAGAGGTGTTCTCTGAAACGTTCCGCAAGTAGGCAGCCTGTCTCCTCAATATAGAGGAGGCCACATCGGGTGCAGCGGATGCAGTAAATGATGTGTGTGGAGGTGTAAGTGAATTTGTGGCGGATATGGAAGGCTCCTTTGGGGCCTTGGAGGGAAGTAAGGGGGGAGGTGTGGGCGCAAGTTTTGCATTTCTTGCGGTTGCAGGGGAAGGCGCCGGGAGTGGAGGTTGGGTTGGTGGGGAGTGTGGACCTGATGAGGGAGTCACGGAGGGAGTGGTCTTTTTGGAACGCTGATAGGGGAGGGGAGGGGAATATATCCCTGGTGGTGGGGTCCGTTTGGAGGTGGCGTAAATGACAAGAGATGAACTCAGATTTCTCCTGAAACGTCGATTCTCCTGCTCCTTGGATGCTGCCTGACCTGCTACGCTTTTCCAGCAACACATTTTCAGCTCTAATTTCTTGCTGAACCTACCTGATAACTTTCAATAATTGGTGTACAAGATCCCTCTGCATATCCATGTTTTCTAATATATTGTCATTTAAATAACATATTATGTTTCTGTTTCTCACACCAAAGTGTATAATTTCATATTTACTCATGATGTCGGCATCCATCATTTGTTTGTGAACACACTCTGAAGCCTACTTGTATCTGCCTCACAATTTACAATCTCGTAATTTTGTGTTGTCAGCCAAACTGGAAATGTTGTATTTGTTTCCTCATCCAAGTCATTTATATACCATGAATAGCTGGAATCCAAGCACTAGTTTACCAGCAATCACTCCCTGTCACTTGGGAAAAGACCCATTTACTTTCACCTTGTTTCCTCTCTGTCAATCTTTCATCAATGACAATATACTGTCATTGTGTGCTTTAACTTTGCCCACAAACATCTTATATGGTGTCTGATCAAAAACACTCTTGAAACCTAAAATTGTCACATCCACTGTTTCTCCCTTATCTATAGTACTTGCTACATCCTCAAACAACTCTGGCCAACTAATTAAACATGATTTCGCTTTCATTAATTTATGCAGGCTTTACCTAGCCACGTCAATGCTTCATAAGTGTTCTGTTATTACATCTTTTATGACAGACTCTAGCATTTTTGTCATTACTGACATTATGGTAACTTGTCAGTAATTCCATTTTTTTCACTTTAAACTTTTTTAAAAATATTAGAGTTACATTTGCACACTCCAATCTGTAGGAACTGCTCAATAGTCTATGGAATTTTGGAAGATGACCATTTATGCATCTAATATTTCCAGTTCCACTTCTTTTGATACTCTGGTATGTAGATTATCAGGCCTTGGGTATTTGTCAGCCTTTAACCTCATTACTTTCCCTTTCACTATTTTCTTACTAATACGGATTTCCTTCAATTCTGCTTGCTTACTAGACCTTGATTCCCTAACCTTTAAGAAGACTGAACTAAAGTTTGCATGCAATTTTTCTGCCAGTTCTCTATCCACATTATAACACACAACTTCTGACTGGAAGACACAAACATTTAATTTTACAAAATTTTTTTTCACGGATGAGGGTACAATTGAAGTCATGGGTCACATTTATCTACATGTAAGATGGACGAAAAAGTCTTAACTTGCAATAACACTGTGGAGGACGATTTCTCACAACATACAAATGATAGAGTCATATGTGTTTCTCCACAGAGGAGACATGTATAATTGTTGGAAACAGCATTAACTCTCAGGATTGAGAGAATTTTAGAATTCAGCAAAGAAGATCAAGATGTTTGATCGAGAGGGGGAAAGTAGAGTATAAAAGTAAAATCAGAGGTTACACAGAAAAACTGACCTTTAAAGCTTATTAAATATGTGAAGAGAAAAAAGACTAGCAAATACAGACATAGTCGGAAGTTGGGAAATTATCTTTGGAAACAAAGAAAGTTCAGAACACAATAACTTCCCAGAAATGTTAAAAGGGGAAGGAGAGACAAAACAAGAGAATTATAGACCAGTTACCCTAGCATCAGTAGTGAGGAAAATGAAAGTCTGAAAGACAAGACCAGAGAATCTCTGGAAAGCATTAATGGATTGGACAAAGTCAGTGTGTGTTGTGAAAAGCAAATCATATTCAACAAACCTACTGGAGATTTTTCAGGATGCAATAAGTCGAACAGTAAAGGGAGAACCTGTAGATGTGGTGTATTTGGATTTTCAAAAGGCTTTTGATAAGATCCCATGTAAGAGGTTAGTGGGCAAAGTTAAAACATGTGGGATGGAGTGATATCTTATCATGGATCAGGAACTAGTTCACAGGAAACAGAGAGTGGGAATAAATGGTCAATGACTATTCATATGAGGTTCAATGCTTGAACCCCATGATATATATAAGGGAATCAAATGCAATATTTCCAAGTTTGCTGATAAAACAAATTGAGGCAGGTTTGTGAGAGGTGAATCTGGATGAGATAATTCCTCTAGGAATGCCTTGGGTATCTTCTCCAATGGGTATATCTCATCTACTTCAGGCATCATCTCTAATGGTGAAGGATGTTGTACTGTATGTGTAATCACCAGCATTTACACTGTTCTGAGACTGTTTTACATTCACACACCATTTGGAAGTGATCTACAGCTTTGAAATGCAGTGTTCCTTACTGATTTTGGACATTGCCTGTACCTGAGACCCCTTAGCCCAGCAGCATTAACACTGGTTTCGAGACTATATCAGCCTGTCAAGTTCTCTAAGAATCTTATATGTTCCAGTGAGGTCTCCTCTCATTCTTCTATATTCCATGTCCAGGTCCAATCTATTCAACTCATAAGAGAGTTTGTTCATATTTGGTATCCACCTAGTGAACATTCTCTGGACTGCCTCCAATGCTGTACATCTTTCCTTAGAAAGACAGTATTCCAGCTGTGATCCTATTAGTGCTTTGAATGGTTATAACAAAAAAAACTGACTTTATATTCCATTCTTTTTGAAATAAAGGCCATTTGCCCTCCATTATCGGCTGAACTTGGATGCTCAATTTTTGTGAGGCATGGACATGGACTCCCAAATCCCTCAGCTAAGATTCTGGGGACCTGGGTTTGAATCCACTATGGCAGATGGTGGAATTTGAATTCAATTTTTTAAAAATCTGGAATTAGGAAACTACTGGTGACCATGAAATCATTGTCAAATATGGCAAAAACTCATCTGGTTCACTAACGTCCTTCAGGGAAGGAAATCTGCCATACTCACCTGGTCAGGCCTACATGAGACTTCAGACCCACAGCAATGTGGTTGACTCTCAATTGCTCTCTGAAATGGCCTAGCAACAACCTTGGCACCAGAAAAGACAACCACAGAAACAGCCCTGTCGATCCTGCAAAGTCCAAATTACTAACATCTAGGGTCTACCACCAAAGTGTCTCACAGACTAGTCAAGCAAACCTGCCATAGTCGTACTCACAGAATCATATCTTACAGAGAATGACCTAGACACCACCATCACCATCCTAAGATATGTTCTTCCCCTGGACAGGCCCAGCAGAGGTGGCAGCACAGCGTTATAAAGTTGGGAGGGAGTTGTCCTGGAAGTCCATAATGCTGACTCTGGACCTCATGAGGTCCAGGTCTTCAGGTTAAATGTGGATAATGAAACCTCCTGCTGATTATCACATTTCATCCTCCCAGCTGATCAGTGCAGCAGCATGGTGGCACAGTGGCTAGCACTGCTGCCTCATAGCGCCAGAGACCCAGGTTCAATTCCCGCCTCAGGCAACTGTCTGTGTGGAGTTTGCACGTTCTCCCCGTGTCTGCGTGGGTTTCCTCTGGGTGCTCCGTTTTCCTCCCACAGTCCCAAAATGTGCAGGTTAGGTGAATTGGCCATGCTAAATTGGGCATTGTGTTAGGTGAAGGGGTAAATGTAAGGGAATGGGTCTCTGTGGGTTGCTCTTCGGAGGGTCGATGTGAATTTGTTGGGCCGAAGAGCCTGTTTCCACACTGTAAGAAATCTAAATCGAAGTTCCGTACCCCTATGGGGGCCTCAATCGGGACCTTGAGTTCATGTCACACTACAGGTGACCACCATTGCACTATACACACACACACAGGCACTCCTATACAGACACTCACACACACCCTACAGACACACACATTCCCACACTCATACATGCATCCTCTCACAGACTTAGACACTCTACACCCACATACGCACACTTATACACACTCTCTCACATTCACAACCCCCCCATACCAGAGAGACAGACAGACACACACACACATACACACACAAAACCCACATGCACACACATATATATATATATGTTTGTGGGGTGAATTTGTACTTGCAGAGTTACATTGTACTTTGCTCAAAACTGCATTAATTCATGTAAGACTCTGTTAACTCACTTTTAAGATTAGAATCCGTCTAAACATTACGGCACAGACAGAGAACACAGGGGGCTAACACCTTCAAAATATTATCTGGCTAACACCAATTGTTACAGTTAATCTGAGAATGTAAATTTTTAAAAAAGGTTTTGTGATTTACAAATGAAAGAAGTAAAACTATCATGGTATTCAAACAGATGGGACGCTCAACAAACAATCAAGGTATTTTTCAATGTATAATTTCAGTTACATCACACTGTAAACTTTTGCTATAAATTCTGTGTCTTACAATTGTGTACTCCACAACCGCCTGATGAAGGAGCATCACTCCGAAAGCTAGTGCTTTCAATTAAACCTGTTGGACTATAACCTGGTGTTGTGTGATTTTTAACTTTGTACACAGCAGTCCAACACCGGCATCTCCAAATCATCCTCACTCGACTGATGAACAACACTTAGTGGAAGCACTGAGGATGGCAAGGGCACAAAATGTTCTCTGTGTGGGGGATTTTAATGTCCACCACCAAGTGTAGCTCAGCAGCAGTATCGAGCTGGTCAGGTCATAAAGGACAACCTGCTAGACTGGGTCTGTGGCACACAGGAAGATGGTTGTGATTGCTGGAGGCCACTCATCTCACCTTCAGGACATCTCCGTAATGTCCTAGGCCCTACCATCTTTTGCTGCTTCATTATTGACCTTCCCTCCATCATACGGTCAGGAATTGGGATGTCTGTTGACATCCCCTTCCTAGACCTCTCCATCTCTATGGAGAAAGTGAGGACTGCAGATGCTGGAGATCAGAGCTGAAAATGTGTTGCTGGAAAAGCTCAGCAGGTCAGGCAGCATCCAAGGAACAGGAGAATCGACGTTTCGGGCATAAGCCCTTCTTCAGGAATGAGGAAAGTGTGTCCGGCAGGCTAAGCTGGACCAACTCAACACGGACGTATACTATAAACCGACTGACTCCCACAGCTACCTAGATTACACCTCTTCCCACCCTGCCCCATGTAAAAACGGCATTCCATATTCCCAATTCCTTTGCCTTCGCCGCATCTGCTCCCAGGAGGACCAATTCCAATACCGAACAACCCAGATGGCCTCCTTCTTCAAAGACCGCAATTTCCCCTCAGACGTGGTTGATGATGCTCTCCACCGCATCTCCTCTACTTCCCGCTCCTCTGCCCTTGTACCCCGCCCCTCCAATCGCCACCAGGACAGAACCCCACTGATCCTCACCTACCACCCCACCAACCTCTAGATACATCGGATCATCCTTCGTCATTTCCGCCACCTCCAAACGGACCCCACCACCAAGGATATGTTTCCCTCCCCACCCCTATCAGCATTCCGGAAAGACCACTCCCTCCGCGACTCCGTTGTCAGATCCACACCCCCCACCAACCCAACCTCCGCTCCCAGCACCTTCCCCTGCAACCGCAAGAAATGCAAAACTTGCGCCCATACCTCTCCCCTCACTTCCCTCCAAGGCCCCAAGGGATCCTTCCATATCCGTCAGAAATTCACCTGCACCTTCACACACATCATTTACTGCATCCACTGCACCTGATGTGGCCTCCTATTCATTGGGGAGACAGGCCGCCTCCTTGCGGAACGTTTCAGAGAACACCTCTGGGACACCCGCACCAACCAACCCAACCACCCCGTGGCTCAACACTTCAACTCCCCCTCCCACTCCGTCAAGGACATGCAGGTCCTTGGCCTCCTCCATCGCCAGACCATGGCAACACGACGGCTGGAGGAAGAGCGACTCATCTTCCGCCTGGGAACCCTCCAACCACAAGGGATGAATGCAGATTTCTCCAGCTTCCTCATTTCCCCTCCCCCCACCTTTTCTCAGTCCCAACCCTCAGACTCAGCACCGCAATTCTTGACCTGCAATCTTCTTCCCGACCTCTCCGCCCCCACCCCCTCTCCAGTCTATCACCCTCACCTTAACCTCCTTCCACCTATCACATTCCCAACGCCCTCCCCCAAGTCCCTCCTCCCTACCTTTTATGTTAGTCTGCTTGGCACACCCTCCTCATTTCTGAAGAAGGGCTTATGCCCGAAACGTCGATTCTCCTTCTCCTTTGATGCTGCCTGACCTGCTGCGCTTTTCCAGCAACACATTTTTAAGCTCTAATCAATGGTGTTACCAATGATTACCAAATCCCCCATTATCCTAAGGGTTTACATTGACCACAAAATCAAATGGACTCACCACATAAACACAGTGGCTACAAGAGTTCAAGGCTAGGAATACTGCGGCAAGTAACTTACTCCCTGGCTCTCCAAGTCTGTCCACCATCTACAAGGCACTAGTAGGAATACTCCACACCGGCTTGAATTAGTGAACCTCCAACAGCACTCAAGAAGTTGACACCATCCAGGACAAAGAGGCCTGCTTGATTGGCACTACATGCACAAGCATCCACTCCCTCCATCACCGACGCTCAGTAGCAGCAGTGCATATTATCTACAAGATGCACTACAGAAATTCTGCAAAGATCCTCAGACAACACATTCCAAACTCACAACCACTTCCATCTAGAAGCAGATACATGGGTTCACCATCAACTTCACCAAACCAGATAGTGTTGAGACATCACTTGTTTGCATTCTGGGAATGTGCTGTACAATCAGTGTGGGTATCAAGGGCATTGTGGAAGAACTTGGTGTTAAACAATGGTCAGCTCCAAGCATTACATTACTGTAGTGTTTCCATCCCTCCTTCTTCCTCAAACCAAAAAAAAGGACAGTCAAGGTTCAGAGGAGAGGAGACAGAATATTGTGAGAGGAACATGAGCAGCGAGAGTTGCAACAGGTAAGGAATCTGAGCCTAAACAGATTTTGGAAACTGTTGTTAGAGAGTAGCAGGTAGGTTATAAGAAATTGATATTGGAGCAGAGAGCACCAGCAGTTTCAATTTAGTATTAGAAATATTTGATATTGTAAGGATTAATTAAGTTAAAAGGGTAAAATATGGTAGGAGAGTTACAGATCATAATCTACTCCTGGTGCTCAATGTGGGAAGCCAGGCACATTTCCAATGACCGGGACCTCCATGTGTGCAAGATGTGTCCTGGAATCCCAAGTTTCAGAGTTGGAACAGCATCTAGGGACACGATGGAATATTTGTGAGGCAGAAAGTACCACAGACTCAGACACCATAGTCAGGAAGGGAATGGGTGACCACTAGGCAGAGCAGGAGGGCTAGGCAGGCAGTGCAGGAATCTCCTGTGCTATATCCCTGCAAAATAGAAATACCATCTTGGATACTGTTCAGGTCACAGGTCTCACAGGGTAACAGCAGCAACCAAATTCATGGCACTATAGTTGGCTGTGCTGCAGAAGGAAGGAGAAATAGGCTTGAAATGCTATAGTATTTTTTTAGATAAGATTCCCTACAGTGTGGAAACCGGCCCTTCAGCCCAACAAGAGCTCACCGACCCTCCAAAGAGTAACCCACCCAGTTCCATTTCCCTCTGACTAATGCACCTAACACTACGGGCAATTTAGCATAGCCAATTCACCTGACATGCACATCTTTGGACTGTGGGAGGAAACCGGAGCACCCGGAGGAAACACACGCAGACACAGGGAGAATGTGCAAACTCCACACAGACAGTTGCCAAAGGCTGGAATCGAACCTGGGTCCCTGGTGCTGTGAGGCAGCAGTGTTAACCACTGAGTTGCCATGCCGCCCATCTTTGAGGATTCAAATATAAGGGGCATTTCTGTGGCTGCAAACAAGAGTCCAGGATGGTCCTGGATGTCTTGGGAAGGAAGTGAGCTCGGGATTATGCCCGAAATGTCGATTCTCCTGTTCCCTGGATGCTGCCTGAACTGCTGCGCTGTTCCAGCAACATATTTTCAGCGCTGGATGTCTTGGAGCAGTTGCAGGATTCTGGAGGGGGAGGGAAAACAAGCAGTGGTCATGGTACATGTTGGCACTCATGGCATAGATTTGAAAAAGGGATGAGGTCTTAAAAGCAGAATTAGAGAACTAGGAAGAAAGCTGAAATGTAGGACCTCCAAGGTAGTTATCTCAGGATTACTACCAGTGCCACATGCTAGTCAGAGTAGAAACAGCAGGATATATAGGATGAATACGTGGCTGAAAAGGTGGTGTGAGGGGGAGGGTTTAAGATTCATGGGTCATTGGGAACAGTTCTGGGGGAGGTGGGACCTGTACAAACTGAATGGGTTACACCTGGGCAGGACAGAAACTGATATCCTTGGAAGGATACTTCTAAAGTGGTTGAGGATACTTCTAAAGTGGTTGGGGAGGAATGGGAACCACAGGAGTAGAACTGTTTACGCACTAAATTGAGAGAAAGGTAAAAACCAAGGCAAACATGGTTAAGAACAAGAACAAAGCAGGTAAACGCTGCTGAAAAGAGCCAAGGAAGTGGTCTGAAATGCATGTGTGAAATATAATATGGTGGATGAACTGGTTTGTACTTGGAACTATGACATTATTGTGATTATGGAGACTTGGCTAAAAGGTGGACATGACTGGCAGGTGAATGTCCCAGGACTTTGATGTTTCAGGTGTGATAGAAGTGGATGTAAAAGGGGTGGAGGTGTTGCATTAATGGTAAAAGGAGTATCTCTCAGCTGTACTAAGGGAGGATACATCAGAAGACTCATGCAGCAAGGCAATATGAGTAAAACTCAGGAATAGGAAAGCTGAAATCACAGTGTTAGCGCTATACTGCAGGCCTCCTAATAGCCAGCGGCAGACAGAGGAGAGAATATGTAGTTAGATTTTGATAAGATGTAAAATAGCAGGGTTGTGATGGTCGGTGATTTTAATTGCCCCTGTATTTAACTGGGAGTCATGTTGTGCTTAGGGCTTAAATGGGGCAGAATTTGTAAGGACATGAGGGTTTCTCGACACAGTATGTGAACAGTCCAATCAGGGAAGGGGTTATACTGAACTTGGGTTTGGGAAATGAGCCCAGCCAAGTAAGTGAGGTTTCAGTGGGGAAGCATTTCGGGAGTAGTGATCATGACACCATGAGTTTCAAGATACTCGTGAAGAGGAGGGATAACAGCAGTCCTCGGGTGAATGTGTTAAATTTGGGGAAGGCAAACTACAACAACACTTGGCAGGAACTGGAGAATGTTGATTGGAGGCAGCTGTTTGAGGGTAAATCATCAGACATGTGGGAGAATTTCAAATGGCAGTTGTTACGAGTCCAGGAGCGACACGTTCCTGCAAGTATGGCAAGTTACATAAACCTTGAATGACCAGGGATGTTATGACCTTGGTCAGAAAGAAAAAGGGAGCATCCTTAAGGACTAGGAGGATGGGAATTGACAAAGCCCTTGAAGTATATAGGGAAAATAAGAAAGAACTTAAACAAGAAATTAGAAGGGCTAAAAGGGGTCATGAAAAGCTGTTACCATACAGGATTAAAGAGAATCCCAAAGCTTTTTATACGTATATAAAAACCAAGAGGGTAGCCAGCAAAGGGGTTGGTCCCCTCAGGGACAAAGGAGAAAAGGTATGCATGGAGCCAGAAGAGTAGGTGAGGTCCCGAGTGAATACTTTGGGTCACTATTCATCAAGGAGAAGGAATTAGTGGAGGATGATCTCAGGGAGTGTTGAATTTCTAAGACAAATTGCTATTAAAAAGCAAGACGTGTTGTGTGTCTTAAAAATATTAAGGTAGATAAGTCCCTGGGTCCTGATGGGATCTATCCCAGAATATTGAGGGAGATATGAGAACAAATTGCTGGAGCATCGACAGATATCTTTGTATCCACTTTGGCCATAAGTGAGGTCCCAGAGGACTGGAGAATAACCAATGTTGTCCCATTATTTAAGAAGGGTAGCAGGGATAATCCAGAAAATTACAGGTCTCTGGGCTTCATGTGAGTGGTAGGGAAATTATTGGAAAAAGTTCTCAGAGATAAGATCTGTAAGCACTTAGGAACAAATGGACATATTATCGACTGACAGCATTGCTTTATCAGGGGATGTCATGCCTCACCAGCTTGATCAAATCTTTTGAGGAGGAGACAATGGTGATTGATGAGGGAAAAGTGGTTGATGTCTTTATGGACTTCAGTAAAGCCTTTGATAAGATCCCTCATGGCAGTCTGGTACAAAAGGTGAAGTCACATAATATCAGGGTGAGCTGGTAAGAACTGGCTTAATCATAAGAGACAGAGGGTAGCCAAGGAAAGATGGTTTTTGGAATGGAGGGCTGTGACAAGTGGTGTTCCACAGGGATCAATGCTGGCACCTCTGCTGTTTGTGGTCTACATAAATGACTTGGAGGAAACGTGGCAGGTCTAATTAGTAAGCTTGTAAATGATACAAAAGTTGGTGGAGTTGCGGATAATGAGGAGGATTGTCAGAGGATGCAACAGGATATAGATCAGTTGGAGGCATAGGCAGAAAAATGGTAGATGAAGTTTAATCCGGCCAAATGTCGGATGATGCATTCTGGAAGGTCAAGTACAGGTGGAAATTTTACAATGAATGGTAGAACCCTTCGGAATATTGATATGCACCTGGATCTGGGATTGCAGGTCCACAGATCACTGAAGGTGGCAGCACTGATAGATAAGGTAGTAAATAAAACAGGCTCATGGCATGCTTGCCTTCAGTGGAATGGGCATTGATTACAAGAATAGACAAGTTATGCTGCAGCTTTATAGAAACTTTAGTTAGGCCACACTTGGAATATTGCGTACAGTTCTGTCACCACACTACCAGAAGGATGGGATGCTTTGGAGAGGGTGCAGAAAAGGTTTACCAGAATGCTGTTTGGTATGGAGGATTTTAGTTATGAACAAAGGTTGGATAGACTGTGTTAGTTTTTTGCTGGAACACAGGAAGTTGAGGGGCAACCTGATAGAAGTTTACAAGATTGTGAATGGCATGGACAGAGTGGAAAGTATGAGGCTTTTTTCCAGTGTGGAGGGGTCAATTACTAGGGGACACAGGTTTGAAGTGTGAGGAGTGTGGAGTTTAAAAGAGATGTGTGAGGCAAGTTTTTCACACAAAAGGTGGTGAATGCCTGGAACATGCTGTCGGGGAGGTGGTGCAAACAGACACAATAGCAGCATTCAAGAAGCACCTGAATGAACACATGAATAGGAAGGGAAAATAGGGATATGGATCCTGTAAGTGAAGACAGTTTTAGTATGGAAAAGGAAAATGTGTTGGCGCAGGCTTGGAGGGCCAAAGGGCCTATTCCTGTGGTGTATTGTTTTTTGTTCTTCTTTTTTCCTCCAGCCGCTCACCATCCTGACTTGGAAAACTATTGCCGTTCCTTCACTGGGTCAAAGTCCTGGAATTCCCTCCTTAATGGCATTGTGGGTTAACACAAGGGGTTCAGGAAGACAGCTCACCGACACCTTCTCAACGGCATGGAGTATAAGCCTGTGAGAGAGTGTGTGCGTGGATGTGAGTGTGGAGGGGGTGTGTGTGTTTGTGTAAGAGAGAGACAGAATGTGTAGTGTAGTGGGTCACCTGCAGTGTGACATAAACCCAAGGTCACGGTTGAGGCCATCCTCATAGACACACACAAGCAAGGATGCCCCGAGACATGGTACATTTGCGAGACCAAGCAGACACTATGATCACAGATGAATGGACACCACACAACAATCACCCGACAGGGATATTCCCTCCCACTTGGGGAACAGTTCAGTGGTCAGGGACATTCAGCCTCAGATCTTCAGGTGACCATCCTCCAAGGCAGGCTTTGGGATACACAACAACGCAGAGTGGGCGAGCAGAGGCAGGGAGCCAAGCTCAGTATCCATGAGGCTTATACTCTATCACAATCACACACACACTTTACCAAGCATGCATACATGCAAACACACATTCTTTCAAGTGCATTCACATTTACATGCACATACTCATATGCAGACACTCACACTCTTTTTCTCTCTTTCTCTCCCATGCATGCACACAACCATATAAGTCTATGGGGTGGATTTGCATTTGCAGAATTATATTTGCAGATACATTCTATTTTGCACAAAAAGCACACAATCTGCAGGCAGTCAATACAGGCAGTCAATCCATGTAATATTTTATAAATTCCACTTTGGAAATAGAAAACTATGACTCAAAATTTGGATACAGACAAACTCTAACCTCACACCTTTAATGCATTGTCTGAGCTGAGATGTCACATTTTTTATGAAACCCTAACTTATCTTGAGAAGGTGACTTAAAAGAAGTTCTGGGATTTACATATTAATGAACTGAAATCTGCAACTCATTCTAAAAGATGAAAGACTTAATAGCAATCCAGGTTCAATATATCATTTCAGTTGCATGATACAATAATATTTTGCTATAAATTCTGTGTCTTTTGGTCTTGCTCTACAGCTACCTGCTAAAGGAACAGCACTCCGAAAGCAAGTGCTTCCATAAAAACCTATTGGACTAGAACCTGGTGTTGTGTGATTTTTAACTTTGATACCCCAAATGTCAGTCTCATATTAAAAGATCAGGCGAATTAAACAGGACAGATGGGTCCAACACACCAAACTTCTACGGATTACCAAAAATACACAAATCTGGGCCCACCCCCCACCCCCCCACCCCCCCAGACCCATAGTCTCTCTACTGGTACACCAACATACAGACTAGCCAAAAAACTCCACCAAAAGCTGAAACACCTAATCGAAGATTCACGCCACTCCATTCATTCCACCCAAGAATTCCTGAACACCATCAAAGACATCAAGATAGAAGGGGATGAAATAATCATCTCCTTCGACATTACAATGTTACAGCAAGGTCAAACTTCCAAAAGACTGTTGCAAGCAGGTTTCTTCAGGACTGTGCTTTAATTCCATTGCCACTAAAATACCTCCACAGAGTTTGATATCCCATCAGCAAGTCATCCTTTATTTGCTTATGAACAGTCCTCGACTTGAGTACTGCCTCATTCAGACTCAGCTCTCAGAGTGCCAGAATCTCTGACGCTTCCACAGAGCACACAGCATAGCATAGAACATTACAGCGCAGTGCAGGCCCCTCAGTCCTCAATGTTGCACTAATCTACACTATGTAGAATGTATCTAACCTACACTATTCCATTTTCATCCATATGTTTATCCAATGACCATTTAAATGCCCTTAAAGTTGGTGAGTCTATTACTGCTGTTGACAGGGCGTTCCACGCCCTTACTACTCTCTGAGTAAAGAAACTACCTCTGACATCTGTCCTATATCTATCACCCTTTAATTTAAAACTGTGTCTCATCTTGCTCACCATTACCAACTGAGAAAAAAGGCTCACACTGTCCAACCTAACCCTCTGATTATCTTATACGTCTCAATCAAGTCACCTCTTAAGCTTCTTCTCTCTAATGAAAACAGCCTCAAGTCCCTGAGCCTTTCCTCATACGACATTCCCTCCAAACGAGGCAACATCCTTGTAAATCTCCCCTGAACCCTTTCCAAAGCTTCCATGTCCTTCCTATAATGCGGTAACCAGAACTGTACACTATTATGATGATGTGGGTGAATTATACTTTTAAGAGAGCTAAAAGCTAGCAGTAACAGCACCAGGTTTTTTCAATAAGACACAATGTAGCATGTGCTCCAGCTACTGGAGTAGCTGGTTGCCTGGAAATGACAAAAAAAAGACTTAAATTAGGCCAATCAGTTTAAATTATTCCCCAAAAAAATAACAATTTCCATTCAAGTTTGAATTGAATATATTGACAATTTTAAAAGCTAATGACACAATCCATTGCTCTGGAGTATAAGACCAGGGAAAATTGAACAGTTGGGAGGAGAGCTGCCAAGCCCCAGCGGGTAAAAGACTGCCTGAAAAACAGCTTGCTTAAAAGTACCTTTTTCGATCAGTAACCTGTGATGCAGAAATTCCTAAGAAGAAGAAAATAAGACATTGGAAGATCCAAATAGAAGAACCAAAAGCTGCCTGGTTTTGAGATAAGAAGTGTTCTTTTGTAAATCTCAATTGGGAGCTTTATCGGAATAGTATTATAGAAGGGAAGGTAAAAGATAGGTTAGAGAAAGGACTTGTACAATGTTGTTCATTAATTATTCTCTGGTATACTTTAAGAAATAAAGTTGCTAATTTTTACTTTAAATAGTTCTTGGCCACTCAAATGTTTACAAATTAGTGCATGGAATAATTTTTATCTGTGTTGCTGGTTTTAAATTAAGCAGGAGAGTTTACCCCGTGTCGTAACAACACAATACTCCAAGTATGGCCGCAGCAGAGTTTTGTACAGCTGCAACATGACCTCATGGCTCTGAAACTCAATCCCTCTACCAATAAAAGCTAACACACCAGATGCCTTCTTAACAATCCCATCAACCTGGGTGGCAACCTTCTGGGATCTGTGCACATGGACACCAAGATCTCTCTGCTTATCTACACTACCAAGAATCTTACCATTAGCCCAGTACTCTTTATTCCTGTTGCTCCTTCCAAAGTGTATCACCTCACACTTTTCTGCATTAAATTCCACTTGCCACCTCTCAGCACAGCTCTGCAGCTTATCTATGTCCTTCCGTAACCTGCAACATCCTTCCACACTACCCACAACTCCACCAACCTTAGTGTCATCTGCAAATTTACTAACCCATCCTTCTATGCCCTCATCCAGGTCATTTATAAAAATGATAAACAGCAGTGGCCCCCAAACAGATCCTTGAGGTACACTACTAGTAACAGAAATCTAGGATGAACATTTCCCAACAATCACCACCCTCTGTATTCTTTCAGCTAGCCAATTTCTGTTCCAAACCGCTAAATCACCCTCAATCCCATGCCTCTGGGTTTTGTGCAATAGCCTACCGTGGGGAACCTTATCAGATGCCTTACTGAAATCTATATACACAATATGAACCGCTTTACCTTCATTCGCCTGTTTGGTCAGCTTCTCAAATAACTCAATAAGGTTTGTGAGGCACAATCTACCCTTCACAAAACCTTGTTGACTATCCTGAATCAACTTATTCCTTTCTAGATGATTATAAATCCCATCTCTTATAACCTTTCCCAACACTTTACCCACAACCAAAGTAAGGCTCACTGGTTTATAATTACCAGGGTTGTCTCTATTCCCCTTCTTGAACAAGGGAACAACATTTGCTATCCTCCAGCCTTCTGGCACTCTTTATGTAGTCAATGGTTACATAAAGATCAAAGCCAAAGGCTCTGCAATCTCCTCTATGCTTTCTCAGAGAATTCTGGGATAAATCCTATCTGACCCAGGGGACATATCTATTTTCACACCTTCTAGAATTGCTAACACCTCCTCCTTGTGAACCTCAATCCCACCTAGTCTAGTATCCTGTATGTCAGTATTCTCCTCGAGAACATTGTCTTTTTCCAGTATGAATACTGATGACAAAGATTTGTTTAACGCTTCCCCATCTCCTCGGATTCCATGCACAACCTTCCACTACTGTCCTTGATTGGCCCTAATCTTACTCTAGTCAATCTTTTATTTCTGACATACCAATAGAAAGCTTTAGGGTTTTCCTTGATCATACCTGCCAAAGATTTCTCGTGTCCCCTCCTGGCTCTTAGCTCTTTCACTAGGTCTTTCCTGGCTAACTTGTAACTCTCAAGTGCCCTAACTGAGCCTTCAAGTCTCATCCTAACAGAAGCCTTCTTCCTGCTCTTGCCAAGAGATTCAACTTCTTTAGTAAACCATAGCTCCCTCGTTTGATCATTTCCTCCCTGCCTGACAGGTACACACTTATCAAGGACACACAGTAGCTGTTCCTTAAATAAGCTCCACATTCCAATTGTGCCCATCCCCTGCAGTTTCCTTTCCCATCCTATGAATCCTGAGTCTTGCCTAATTGCAGGTGCAAGAAAAAGGCAAATGGGTTACAGTCAGGGGGACGGAAAGGGAACAGGCAGACACTGCGGGGATCCCCTGTGCCTGTTCCCCTCAATAACAAGTATACCGTTTTGGATACTGTTAGGATGGGGTGGGGGAACTTACCAAGGTTGAAACTTTATTGCTGGAACAGCACAGCAGGTCAGGCAGCATCCAGGGAACAGGAGATTCGACGTTTCGGGCACAGGCCCTTCTTCAGGAATGAGCAGAGAGTGTTCAGCAGGAGAAGATAAAAGGTAGGGAGGAGGGACTTGGAGGAGGGGAGTTGGAAATGTGATAGGTGGAAAGAGGTCAAGGTGAGGGTGATAGGTCGGAGTAGGGTGGAGGCGGAGAGGTCAAGAAGAAGACTGCAGGTCAGGAAGGCGGTGCCGGGCTGGAAGGATCCGGCTGAGACAAGGTGGGGGGAGGGGGGATGAAGAAACTGGTGAAGTCCAAGTTCATCCCCTGCGGTTGGAGGGTTCCCAGTCGGAAGATAAGACGCTCCTCCTCCGACCGTCGGGTTGTTGTGGTTTGGCGGTGGATGAGTCCAATGACCTGCATATCCTCGGTGGAGTGGGAGGGGGAGTTGAAATGCTGTGCCACAGGTTGGTTGGGTTGGTTCGTCCGGGTGGCCCAGAGGTGCTCCCTGAATCGCTCCGCAAGTAGGCGGCCTGTCTCCCCAATATAGAGGAGGCCACACCGGCTGCAGCGGATGCAGTAGATGATGTGGGTGGAGGTGCAGGTGAATCTGTGGCGGATATGGAAGTTTCCCTTGGGGCCTTGGAGAGAAGTGAGGGGGGAGGTGTGGGCGCAAGTGTTGCACCTCCTGCGGTTGCAAGGGAAGGTGCCGGGAGTGGTGGTTGGGTCGGTGGGGGGTGTGGATCTGACAAGGGAGTCGCGGAGGGAGTGGTCTCTACGGAAAGCTGATAGGGGAGGGGAGGGAAATATATCCTTGGTGCTGGGGTCTGTTTGGAGGTGGCGGAAGTGACGGCGGATGATGCGCTGTACATGGAGATTGGTGGGGTGGTAGGTGAGGACCAGTGGGGTTCTGTCCTGGTGGCGGTTGGAGGGGCGGGGCTCAAGGGCGGAGGAGCGGGAAGTGGAGGAGATGCGGTGGAGGGCACCGTCGACCACGTCGGGGGGGAAATTGCGGTCCTTGAAGAAGGAGGCCATCTGTGTTGTACGTATTTTGAACTGGTCCTCCTGGGAGCAGATGCGGCGGAGACGAAGGAATTGGGAGAATGGGATGGCGTTTTTACAGGGGGCAGGATGGGAGGAGGTGTAGTCCAGGTAGCTGTGGGAGTCGGTAGGTTTGTAGTAGATGTCCGTGTTGATTCGGTCGCCTGAGATAGAAACAGAAAGGTCTAGGAAGGGGAGGGAGGAGTCCGAGACTGTCCAGGTGAATTTGAGGTCGGGGTGGAAGGTGTTGGTGTAGTGGATAAACTGTTCAACCTCCTCGTGGGAGCACGAGGTAGCGCCGATACAGTCATCAATGTAGCGAAGAAAAAGATGGGGGGTGGGGCCAGTGTAGTTGCGGAAGATGGATTGTTCCACATACCCTACGAAGAGGCAGGCATAGCTGGGGCCCATGCGGGTGCCCATGGCTACTCCTTTTGTTTGGAGAAAGTGGGAGGATTGGAAAGAAAAGTTGTTCAGGGTGAGGACCAGTTCGGTCAGTCGAAGGAGGGTGTCGGTGGAAGGGTACTGGGTGGTACGGCGGGAAAGGAAGAAGCGGAGTGCTTTGAGTCCTTCGTGATGGGGGATGGAACTTACCAAGGGTAAGCCATGGGATACAGGTCCCTGCTGCTCAGAAGGGAAGTGGGGAGAGGAGTAGAGCATTCGTCACTGGGGACTCCATAGTTAGGAGGACAGATAGGAGGTTCTGTGGGAATGACAGAGACTCATGATTGGTGTCTTGCTTCCCAGGTGGCAGGGTTCATGGTGTCTCGGATCGTGTTTCCGGGATCCTTGAAAGGGAGGGGGAGCAGCCCCAAGTCATGGTCCACATGGTTACTAACAACATAGGTAGGAAAAGGAATGGGGTTTTAAGGGAGAAATTCAGGGAGCTATGGAGGAAACTTAGAACTAGAACAAACGGAGTTGTTATCTCTAGTTTGTTACCCGTGCCACATGCTAGAGAGGCGAAGGATTGGGAGAGAGAGGAGCTGAACACATGGCTACTGGGATGGTACAGGAGTGAGGGCTTCGGATACCTGGATAATTTGGGCTCATTGCAGGTCTACAAACAGGATGGTCGACACCTGAAGCAGAGGGGTACCAGTATCCTGATGGGGAAATTTGGTAATGCTCTTTGAGATGCTTTAATCTAACTCAGCAGAGGGATAGGAACCTAAACTGGTCCAGTGTCCAGGATGTTGAGAATAGTGTGGTCAGAAATACGATTTCAAGGTCACTAGAATTCACCGGCAAGCAGGAAGGTGGTTTGAAGTGTGTCTACTTTAATGCCAGGAGCATCTGGGATAAGGTGTGTGGACTTGCAGCATGAGTTGGTACCTGGGATTTCAATGTTGCGGCCATTTCAGAGTCATTGATAGAGCAGGGACAGGAATGGTTGTTACAGGTTCTGGGATTTAGATGCTTCAGTAAGAACAGAGAAGATGGCAAAAGAGGGGGACGTGTGGCATTGTTAGTCAATGACAGTATTATGGTGGCAGAAAGGACATTTATGGACTTGTCTACTGAGGTAGTATGGGTTGAGGTTAGAAATAGGAAAGGAGAGGTCACTGTATAGTTCCAGCGATGCAGAGGAAAGGACAGCAAAGATGATTCTGGATAGGAGCGAGAGTAACAGGGTAGTTATTATGGGGGACTTTAACTTTCCAAATATTGACTGGGAATACTATACTTCGAGTACTTTAGATGCGTCAGTTTTTGTCCAATGTGTGCAGGAGGATTTCCTGACAGTATGTCAACAGGCCAACGAGGGGCGAGGCCACATTGTATTTGGTACAATGAAACCCTACCAGGAGTTAGATTTGGAGTCAGGTGAGCACTTCAGTGATAGTGAACACAACTCAGTTATGTTTACTTTAGTGATGGAAATGGATAGGTATATACCGCAGGGCAAGAGTTATAGCTGGGGGAAAGGCAATTATGATGCGATTAGGCAAGATTTAGGATGCTTAGGAAAACACAGGAGATGGGCACAATTGAAATGTGGAGTTTCATTTTTTATCTGTCAGCCATGAGTCCCTTATTGGACCAGATTAACAGCCCCAATCAGGGAACTCGTACTTTATGATGTCTAGCTGGCTGGCGTATCTGCACACCAATTGTTCAGCTCTACAGACATTGGATTTGCATCAATAGTCCAAAAGTGTTGGTCTTGCAAGAAGTGGTCAGCAATGTTTCAGCCTGGGTGCTGTATAGCACACAGTGACTCAATTCATAAGGATCAGTCCTCAGATGTGTTTACTTCATATTTTACGGGTCTATGTGTAATGCTGCTGCACATTGCTGGGTTTTGCAACTCTCTCCTCCGAGGTCAAGGCAATTGCCCTATCGAGTCTGGATGCAGTTGCATAGCTGGAATTTTCAGAATGCTGGCAGGTGACAGAAAGCTCCTCAGACAATAATGGAAGAGAGATGAATATAGTTGGGTACAAATTGCTGCTGCCGATGGTTCAGAATGTGCCATGGATGCCAATGATTGAGTTGCTAGATCTGTTTGAAGTCTACACTTAACACAGTGATAGTAACACACAACACAATGGAGGGTATTCTCAATGTGAAGACAGGGTTATGTTTCCACAAGGACTGGTGAATGGTCATTCTTACTAATACTGCAATCAAAAAACACATTTGTCATTCACAAATTGATGAGGATACGATCAAATAGATTTTTCCCTCCAGTTGGTCCCCTCCCAATCTGCTGCAGACCCAGTCTAGCAGTTATGTCCTTTTGAACTTAACCAGGTCTGTAAGTGAGGTAAAAGAAAACCAAAAGAACCGCAGATGCTGTAAATCAGAAACAAAAACAGAAAGTGCTGGTAAAGCTCAGCAGGTCTGGCAGCATCTGTGGAGAGAAATCAGTGTTAAGTTTTCATGTCCAGTGACTCTCTGTCATTCTTCAAAATTCCAGTGAATATAGTTCTGATCGGTCCAGTGTCTCTTCTGTTTTTGCCTTACCAGGAGTAGCCAGGAATGCAAATTTGAGGTTATCATCAAAATGACTGTGATCTTATAGAATGGTGGAGCAGGCTCAAGGAGCTGAATGTCCTACTCCCGCACATTGTTCTGTGACAAGTGTATCTTTCTTTGGAAAGGAGACCAAAGCTGCACACAATTCTCCAAGTAAAGAATGTTTGGGCTTCGAAGGAGATCTAGAGGATGTTCACAAGAATGATCCTGGAGATAAAGCAATTGTCATATGAGGAGTGATTGAGGACTCTGGGTTTGTACTCAATAGAGTTTAGAAGGATTGTGGTGTTGGGATAATCTCACTGAAACTTACTGAATACTGGGAGGCCTGGATAGAGTGGATGTGGAGTAAATGTTTCCACGAGGAGAAGAGACTAAGATCCGAGGACACAGCCTCAGAGTGTAGGGGCAACCCTTTAGAACTGAAATGAGGAGGAATTTCTTCAGCCAGTGGGTAGTTAATCTATGGAACACATTGTCACAGAAGGCTGTGGAGGCTAAGTCATTGAGAGCAATTCAGACTGAGGAAGATAGGTTCTTGATTGGTAAGATGATGGAGGTTTATGGGGAGAAGGCAGGAGAATGGGATTGAGAAACAAGTCAGCCATGATTGAATGGTGAAGCAGACTTGATGGGCTGAATGGCTTAATTCTGCTCCAATATCAGATGATCCTATGGTAATTTGTGATGGATGACACATGGCTGCAACCCCCACGTCCCACACAAAAAAAAGGATCATAGTTAATGACTTACTTTTTAAAGATTAATTGATGGAATGTGGGCCTCCCTATCTAGGCCCAGGCTTCATTGCTAACCATAAGTACCCAAAAAGCAGTTAAGAGTCAACCACATTGTTATGGGTCTGGAGTCACATCTAGGCCAGAGTAGGCAAAGTCAGCAGATTTCATTCCCTAAAGGGCAATAGTGTACCACATGAGTCTTTTGCAACAGATTTTTATTGAACTCAAATTTCATCATCTACCATGATGGGATTTGAACTTATGTCCCCAGAACATCAGCCTGGGGTTCTTATGAGAGGGAAGGGAATGTTTAATTAGAATAGTGGACTGAGATGAGAAAAGATGTTCAAGTAAAGCACAAGCACCAGCAAGGACTGCTTCAGTTTAATGGTCTATTTCTGCGATGTACATTCCACGGAATCCTATGTAGGGATAAAAAGCAATTGAAGATGACATCATATCGTTCCCAATCCATCCTTTAAGATTCCATCCTCTCCTCAATTCCTTTGATCAGCAAATTGCAGCACATTTAGCTTGTACCTTGTATCCCCTGTTGGCTCACCACAACCCCTAAGCCTTTATCCTTTTCAACATCCAATAAATCTGGAATATAAAGTCTCAACTGTAGTGACCATAAAAACTGTCATTAATTGTTATAAAAATCCATCTGGTTCATTAATATTCTTTAGGGAAGGAAATCTGCCATGCTTACCCAGTCTGGTTGATATGTGACTCTAGACCCTCAACAATGGATTTGACTCTTAACTGCCCTCCAAAATTCACAATCCATTCAGTTTAAGGGCAATTAGGGGTTTCAGGGCAATGCTGGTCTTCTCAGTGATATCCTTATCCCATGAAATCTAGTGGAGGTGAAGGTAGAGGCTAAGTGAAGGGATGGCACAGTGGCTCAGTAGTTAGCACTGCTGCCTCACAGCGCCAAAGACCCGGGTTCAATTCCTGCCTCAGGCATCTGTCTGTCTGGAGTTTGCACATTCTCCCCGTGTCTGTGAGGGTTTCCTCAGGGTGCTCCGGTTTCATAGAACATTACAGCGCAGTACAGACCCTTCGGCCCTCAATGTTGCGCCACCGTGTCATACTACTCTGAAGCCTATTCCATGTACGTCCATATGCCTGTCCAATGATGACTTAAATGCACTTAAACTTGGCGAATCTACTACCGTTGCAGGCAAAGCATTCCATACCCTTACTACTCTCTGAGTAAAGAAACTACCTCTGACATCTGTCTTATACCTATCTCCCCTCACTTTAAAGTTGTGTACCCTCGTGTTTGCCGTCCCCATACTTAGAAAAAGGCTCTCCCTGTCCACACTATCTAACCCTCTGATTATCTTGTATGTCTCTATTAAGTCACCTCTCAACTTTCTTCTCTCGAACGAGAATAGCATCAAGACCCTCAACCTTTCCTTGTAAGACATTCCTTCCATACCAGGCAACATCCTAGTAAATCTCCTCTGCACCCTTATCAAAGCTTCCACATCCTTCTTGTAATGCGGTGACCAGAACTGTACACAAACCTCCAAGTGTGGCCATACCAGAGCTTTGTACAGCTGCAGCATAATTTCCTGTTTCCGGAACTCAATCCCTCTATTAATAAAGGCCAAAACACTGTCTGCCTTCTTACAACCCTGTCAATCTGGGTGGCAACTTTCAGGGCTCTGTGTACATGGACACCGAGATCTCTCTGCTCATCTGCACTCCCAAGAATCTTACCATTAGCCCAGTACTTTGCATTCTGATGACTCCGTCCAAAGTGTATCACCTCATACTTGTCCACATTAAAACTCCATTTGCCACCTCTCAGCCCAGCTCTGCATCCTATCTATGTCTCTCTGCAACCTACTACATCCTTTGTTACTATCCACAACTCCACCGACCTTAGTGTCATCCGCAAATTTACTAACCCACCCTTCTAAGCCCTCATCCAGGTCATTTATAAAAATGACGAACAGCAGTGGACCCAACACCGACCCTTGCAGTACACCGCTAGTAACTGGACACCAAGCTGAATACGTTCCATCAACTACAACCCTCTGTTTTCTTTCAGCAAGCCAATTACTGATCCAAACTGCTATGTCACCCACAATCCCATTCCTCCGCATTTTGTATAATAGCCTACTAACCCTAACCCTATCCTGTGCGATGTAACTTGTATGCCTCTGTCTAGATATTTTTCACCCTATGATCTGCATGTCCTTGCTTATTATGATCTGCCTGTACTGCTCATAAACAAACTTTTCACTGTACATTGGTATATGTGACAATAAATCATTCAATCAATATTGGGGTTCTGTCAGACATTAAAGGATGAAGTTGGAGTGAAGTTGTTTCTTTAGTTTCCTTTGAATTCTCTCTTTTAAAACTCCTAAAAATAATGAAACTGAGAGTGATTTTGGAGAGTTAAAGTACAGAGTTAAGAGCAAATTATAAAGTTAAGCTTAAAGGGGAGAGCATTTTGGCATTGTCCCTAAGCTGGTAATTGAGAGACCCAGGCTAATACTCTGGGGATACAGGTGTAAACGTCAGCACAACACATCCTTCCACAATCCAAAAGATGTGCAGGTCAGGTGAATTGGCCATGCTAAATTGCATTAGGTGCATTAGTCAGAGGGAAATGGGTCTGGCTGGGTTATTCTTAGGAGGGGCGGTGTGGACTGTTTGGGCCAAAGGGCCTGCTTCCACACTGTAGGGAATCTAATCTAAAAGACACTGATAAGAAACTGCTAGGGTGAGTCAGGTATGTGTTCTGGTGCAGAGGACTTAAATGTGGATATTAATGTGGCTAACACATAACATGATGATGTGAATGCATGAAAGCATCCTCTCAAGCGTGTGAATGAATTGCCACAGACTTAATTCCCATTATCTTTCCCACTTCCCAATCAGAATTCTACCTTCTTAACAACACTTCGTCTATGCTGTGATGTTGCCAATTTAGCATGCGATTATTCCTTGGTGTGCTCATAGGGTTTAAGAGATATTTGTATTTTGTTATGTTCACCATCTCTGCTCCCTCGTATTGGGCTTTGTTTTTGACAATTTGTAGCTGTTTATAAAATTAATTAATTAATTCTGAGGATACTGAGAGTTAAGAGAAATAGATGAAATCTCATGGGGCAAATGAAATAGAGTTATAATCTAAAAATTGTTAAAATCTGTTTTATATTTCTGTGGAAGTCCAGAAATAGTGAGAGGGAAAAGTCCAGAATAAAAAATCTTGGATATGAGAGATGGATGCAAATGTTTACAATACCTTAATTGTCATATCCCTGTCTTGTAACCACAGCTGATTGAATCTTTGAAATTGTTCTAGTGCTCTCACGACTGCATCCCTGGTGGTGTTGACAGAAGTAGATAGCATTGCGACTAATTTGGTTACATCTTTATGTTCCGCTACATTGTGATAAAAATTCTTCGGCTTTCTTAAATTCCTGCTTTCATTTATTTCTGTTTAAAGGACAAGTTTACATTTTTAAAGACTGGAAACTATTATAACAACATGTATTAATATAATGCCTTTCATGGAATAAAATGCCATTAAGTGTTTAACTTGTATCCTGAGACCTTCTGATCATGTAAAAATTTGCAAATGGTTAATTTCCTGCTGTTTAGGTGCAAATGTGACAGAACAGAACCAGATCTGCCCAAATATAAATACTTAGAGCCTGCACCAAATTGTGAAGTCAGGTCATTTCTACAGCTGGTTAGTCTGCCAGTATCTGCAAGTACTTCGATGGTATCAAACCCAATATGTTGCTCAGGGGTGGTCTTCAAATTGAAAAGAAAAACATAAAAAGTTCTCATCTCTCAATGGAACTGTCTTCACTCTAAAGGGTAGGCTTTCCAGAATCACAGAATTGTTTTAACGCAAGAGGAGGTCATTTACCCTGCCATGTCTGGGCTGGTTCTCTGAATTCGCAAGTTACTCAATATCAGTCCACTGCCTTCTCCCAATAATCTTTTACACTTTTCTCTTTTAGATAATAAACAACGCCCTTTCCAATGTCTCAACTTACCACTAATGTCAGCACAATCCAGATCCTAACTCCCTCCATGAAAATGTTATTCTCCCTTGTGATTCTCAACATGCCTAACAAATTTCTGTTCAACCTTCTCTCCTTCAAGGATGCTCCTCATCCCAGAAATCATATCAATAGTTAAGATCTTAAAAATAATACTTTCCAGGAACACTCCCATCTGAAGTAGTCACATCAACAAAAATACAGCAATATCGCCAGCCAATGGTAGGACAGGAGAAATGGGATGGATCATGAGCAAATTGCCTCAGCTTCAAAGATTATGAATAGATAGGTGAAGGACCTGCTCTTTGAGCTTACATTTCTATTTGATGGGCATTGGCATCAGTTTTGGAACTGGGGGGATCTGTACCGTTGGGACGGTCTCCGCCTGAACTGATCTAGAACCGGTGTTCTAGCGAAAAGCATAAATTGGGTAATCAGTAGGACTTTAAACTTCTGAGCTGGTGGGGGAAGGGAAAGCAACAGGGAGTATGGAGTTAAATGGAAAGATAAGCAGCAGAATAGCATGTGTACAGGTGGATTTATACTTGAGGCAGACTAGGAATGCAGCAAAAAGGAAGGATAACTTAGGACATCTTATGATTTCCAATATCTCTAATAATGATAAGAACGTTAGCATTAAGGCATTTTACCTGAATGCTTGCAGTATTTGTAACAAAGGAGATGAATTAATGGCACAAGTCATAATGACATGGTCGACATCACAGAGACGTCATTGCAGGGGGTTCAGGACTGGCAGTTGTGTATTGAGTCGGAAGAGATAGGAGAGGTCTTGAATGAGTAATTTTCTTCAGTATTTACAAATGAGAGGGACCATATTGTTGAAGAGGAGAGTATGAAACAGACTGGTAAGCTAGAGGAGATACTTGTTAGGAAGGAAGATGTGTTGGGCATTTTGAAAAACTTGAGGATAGACAAGTCCCCTGGGCCTAACGGGATATATCCTAGGATTATGTGGGAAGCAAGAGAGGAAATTGCAGAGCCATTGGCAATGATCTTTTCGTCTTCACTGTCAACGGGGGTGGTACCAGGGGACTGGAGAGTGGCGAATGTTGTGCCCCTGTTCAAAAAAGGGAATAGGGATAACCCCGGGAATTATAGGCCAGTTAGTATTACATCGGTGGTAGGCAAAGTAATGGAAAGGTTACTGAGGGATAGGATTTATGAGTATCTGGAAAGACACTGCTTGATTAGGGACAGCCAGCACGGATTTGTGAGGGGTAGGTCTTGCCTTACAAGTGTTATTGAATTCTTTGAGGAGGTGACCAAGCATGTGGATGAGGGTAGAGCAGTGGATGTAGTGTACATGGATTTTAGTAAGGCATTTGATAAGGTTCCCCATGGTAGGCTTATGCGGAAAGTCAGGAGGCATGGAATAGTGAGAAATTTGGCCAGTTGGATAGAGAACTGGCTAACCAGTCGAAGTCAGAGAGTGGTGGTGGATGGTAAATATTCAGCCTGGAGCCCAGTTACAAGTGGAGTTCCGCAGGGATCAGTTCTGGATCCTCTGCTGTTTGTAATTTTTATTAATGACTTGGAAGAGGGAGTCGAAGGGTGGGTCAGTAAATTTGCAGACGATACGAAGATTGGTGGAGTTGTGAACAGTGAGGAGGGCTGTTGTTGGCTGCAAAGGGACTTAGATATGATGCAGAGCTGGGCTGAGGAGTGGCAGATGGAGTTCAACCCTGACAAGTGTGAGGTTGTCCATTTTGGAAGGACAAATAAGAATGCGGAATACAGGGTTAACGGTAGGGTTCTTAGTGAGGTGGAGGAGCAGAGGGATCTTGCGGTCTATGTTCATAGCTCTTTGAAAGTTGCCACTCACGTGGATAGAGCTTGTAAGAAGGCCTATGGTGTATTAGCGTTCATTAGCAGAGGGATTGAATTCAAGAGTCGTGAGCTGATGTTGCAGCTGTACAGGACCTTGGTAAGGCCACATTTGGAGTACTGTGTGCAGTTCTGGTCGCCTCACTTTAGGAAAGATGTAGAAGCTTTGGAGAGGGCGCAGAGGAGATTTACCAGGATGTTGCCTGGAATGGAGAGTAGGTCGTACAAGGATAGGTTGAGAGTGCTCGGCCTTTTCTCATTGGAATGGCGAAGGATAAGGGGTGACTTAATAGAGTTTTATAAGATGATCAGGGGAATAGATAGAGTAGACAGTCAGAGACTTTTTCCCCAGGTACAACAGAGTGTTACAAGGGGATAAAAATTTAAGGCGAAGGGTGGAAGGTATAGGGGGGATGTCAGGGGTAGGTTCTTTACCCAGAGAGTGGTGGGGGCATGGAATGCACTGCCTGTGGGAGTGGCAGAGTCAGAATCATTGGTGGCCTTTAAGCGGCAATTGGATAGGTACATTGATAGGTGCTTAAGCTAGGACAAATGTTCGGCACAACATCGTGGGCCAAAGGGCCTGTTCTGTGCTGTATTGTTCTATGTTCTATGTTCTATGTTCTATCCAAGGATTTACAAATTATCGAAAAACAGTGAGGTGTGCAGAGGGGGCAGGGCTGCCTTGTTAGTTAAGAATGAGATTAAATCTATGGCATTGAATGACATAGGGTCAAGTGATGTGAAGTCTGTGTGGGTGGAGTTGAGGAACCACAAAGGCAAAAAAAAAACATAATGGGAGTTACGTACAGACCTCCTAACAGTGGTCAGGACCACGGGTGCAAGATGTACCAGGAAATGGATAGGGCATGTCAGAAAGGCAAGGTCACAGTGATCAAGGGGGACTTCAATATGCAGGTGGACTGGGTGAAAAATGTTGCCGGTGGATCAAAAGAAAGGGAATTCATGGAATGCTTATAGGATGACTTTTTGGAACAACTTGTGATGGAGCCCACAAGGGAGCAGACTATTCTGTACTTAGGGCTATGTAATGAGCCAGACTTTATAAAAGATTTTAAAGTAAGGGAACACTTAGGAGGCAGCGATCATAATATGGCAGAGTTCAGTCTGCAGTTTGAAAGAGAGAAGGCAAAATTGGATGTAATGGTGTTACAGTTAAATAAAGGCAATTACAGGGGCATGAGAGAGGAACTGACGAAGATCAATGGGAAGCAGAGCCTAGCGGGGAAGACAGTAGAGCAACAATGGCACGAGTCTCTGGGTATAATTGAGGACACAGTACAGAGGTTCATCTCAAAGAAAAGCAAGATTATCTGGGGTGGGGGGCAGGTGGAATTAGACAGCCACGGCTGACAAAGAAAGTCAGGAAATGTATCAAAGTAAAATAGAGAGCCTATAAAATGGCCAAGACCACTGGGAAATCAGAAAATTAGGAAGGCTACAAAAACAAACAACGGATAACAAAGGGAGATAAAGAAGGAGAGGATAAAATATGAAGGTAGGCTAGCCAGTAATATTAGAAATGATAGTAAAAGTTTCTTTCAATACATAAGAAACAAACAAGATGCAAAAGTAGACATTGGGCTCCTCCAAACTGATGCTGGAAGGCTAGTGCTGGGAGATACAGAAATAGCTGAAGAACTTAATAAGTACTTTGCGTCAGTCTTCACAGTGGAAGACATGAGTAATGTCCCAACAATTAGAGAGAGTCAGGGGGCAGAGTTGAGTATGGTAGCCATTACAAAATAGAAAGTGCTAGAAAAACTAAAAAGTCTAAAAATTGATAAATCCCCTGGCGACAATGGGCTACATCCTAGAGTTCTGAGGGAGTTGGCTGAGGAAATGGAAGAGGCATTGGTTGTGATCTTTCAAATGTCACTGGAGTCAGGGAAAGCCCCAGAAAATAGCTGTTGTAACCCTTTTGTTCAAGAAAGGATCAAGACAAAAGATGGAAAATTATAGGCCTAACCTTGGTTGTTGGTAAAATTCTAGAATCCATTGTTAAGGATGAGATTTCTAAATTCTTGGAAGTACAGAGTCGGATTAGAGCAAGTCAGCATGGATTTAGTAAGGGGAGGTTGTCCCTGACAAACCTGTTAGAAATTCTTGAAGAGGTAACAAGTAGGTTAAACCAGGGAAACCCAGTGGATATTATCTATCTAAACTTCCAAAAGGCCTTTGATAAGGTGCCTCAGGAGAGGCTGCTGAGTAAGGTGAGGGCCCATGGTGTTCGAGGTGAGCTACTGGCACAGATTGAGGGTTGGCTGTCTGACAGAAGACAGAAGACAGAGAGTTGGGATTTAAGGTTCTTTTTCAGAATAGCGGCCGGTGACAAGTGATGTCTCGCAGGGTTCAGTGTTGGGGATGCAGCTGTTCACGTTATATATTAATGATATGGATGAAGGGACTGGGGGCTTTCTGGTGAAGTTCACCGATGATACGAAATTAGGCGGGCAGGCAGGTAGTACTGAGGAGGTGGGGTGGCTGCAGAAAGATTTAGACAGTTTAGGAGAGTGGTCCAGGAAATGCGAGGTCTTGTACTTTGGAAAAAAGAATACAGACATGGACTATTTTCTAAACAGTGAGAAAATTCATGAAGCTGAAGTATAAAGGGATCTGGGTGTGCTAGTCCAGGATTCTCATCAAGGTTAACTTGCAGGTTGAGTCCGTGATTAAGAAAGAAAGCAAATGGAATGTTGTCATTTATCTCAAGAGGGTTGGAATATAAAAGCAGCAATGTGCTTCTGAAACTTTATAAAGCTCTAGTTAAGCCCCACATAGAATACTATGTCTAAGTTTGGGCCCCACACCTCAGGAAGGACATACTGGCACTGGACTGTGTCCAGCAGAGATTCACACGGATGATCCCTGGAATGGTCGGCCTGACATATGATGAACAGCTGAGGAAACTGGGATTGTATCCATTAGAGTTTAGATGGTTGAGGGGAGATCTAAAAGAACTTACAAGATAGTGCATGGCTTAGAAAGGGTGTACGCTGGGAAGTTGTTTCCATTAGGCAGGTAGACTAGGACATGTGGGCACAGCCTTAGAATTAGAGGGGGTCAGTTTAGAATGGAAATGAGGAGACATTTCTTCAGCCAGAGAGTGCTGGGCCTGTGGAATTCATTATCGCGGAGCACAGTGGAAGCTGGGATGTTAAACGTCTTCAAGGCAGAGATTAATAAATTCTTGATCTTGCAAGGAATGAAGGGCTATGCGGAGAGTGCGGGTAAATGGAGTTGAAATACCCATCAGCCATGATTAAATGGTGGAGTGGCCTCGATGGGTTGAATGGCCTTATTTCTACTCCTATGCCTTATGGTCTTAAGAGAAATTTCATGCTCTTGATTTTCTGCACATCTACATCTTGTTCAAAACTGTTAAAAAATCCTCTAAGTTTTAAAATGAATTGGCATTTTAAAATTCAGGATTATTTAAAATTCGTAACTATTGCTTTAATAGTGAGATATGAGTTAATATCATCATGCTTTTGAGTGGAGTACAGTAGCATTTTATTTGTCATTTCTACCACATACAAGTGATACAGTAAAAATGAGCTTTCCTCCAGGACTGAGGGTGCAAGATGGACAGCACAAACTGCACACTTGTACATGGCATTAAATGCATTAGAAGTGCAAAACACACAAGTTATAGTGTCATCAAAGAATGATAAACAATAGACACTTTTCTAGCAGCAATTTGAAGTCGTGCAATGAATCTCAGATGGGAAATAGTCCGATCAAACTGTGTTAAGGAGCCTGATGGCTTAGAGGAAGAAACTGTTGCACAGACTGGCTGTGACAGACTGAATGCCCTGATATCTTCTGCCAGATGGCAGGAGGAAGAAGAGTTTGAGTGAGGGGTTTGTAGGTTCTTTCAAAATGCTCTTAGCCTTTCGGATGCAGCGGGTGGAGTAAATGTCTGTAATGGAGGGGAGAGAGACTCCGATGATCTTCTCAGCTGTCATCACTATCTGTTGTAGGGTCTTACGATCTAAGACAGTGAAATTCCTGAACCAGGCAGTGAAGCAGTAGCTTTGGTACTCTCAATGCACCCTCTGTAGAATGTGTGAGAATGGGAGGGGGGAGTTGGACTTTCCTCAGCCTGTGCAGAGTTTGCACAGCCTATCATTTATCTGTTTTATAGTTCTCCTGAAAACTTGTCATACTGTCATTCATTGCATACAATCCTGTAACTCATTGCTTGTGATCCTGTGCATAATAAAGCTTTTGTCTTGTAGCAGTCTCAAACCTGATCACATTTATGTTTTCTCATGTCACTTCCACTCTTGCTTATTGAAATAATGTCATAGAGGCTGGTATCCCATCAACAAGCCACTTCTTACTTACATGTGGAAAGTCCTTGACACTGATCTAGCTTCCTCAGATTCAGCTCTCAGAGTGAACAGATCCTCAGACATTCCTGTCTATATCTGCCGGCCAGGGCATCCCTATTTGGACCGGGTTAACAGGCCCAATTCAGGAACTCATATTCTATGAGGTCTACTTGGCTGTCCTCATTACAATCACAACACTCAGGTGCCACATTGTAAAATGCTAGTTACCCCAGGTAGAATCCTGTATTCTTTCTGAAAAATATTTTTGAAAGCTGCATCATCAATGGCTTTATGGACATCTTTGCCTGGGAGAAGAGGTTGTGGGTACTGTATTAGTGATTAAAAATGGTATAAAATTTCACCAATTGCCAGTTCTGGTGAAGGATAAGATAGTATATTGGGCTCAGAATGTTAACTCTATTTCTCTCTCCACAAATGCTGCCAGACCTGTTGTATTTTTCCAGTATTTGCTGTTTTATTTCAGAATTGCAGCATACACAATGCTTTGCTTTTAGTTACTTGTGTGTTAGGAGAGCAGTGCTAGATTGGACATCCAATATTCATATCCTCATTGTAACCTTCAGGGAATAAAATCCAAATACAATGACACATGCCATGTCATCTGAGTGATTGAGAACAATGCTGTCATAACAAAGCATGAACTCTGTTGTTTGGTTTCATTAGTTGGAGTTGCTTGCTTGTCTTAATAAACTAGAATGCAATGAGAATTTTTTTTAAAAGGAAACAGCTATTTACCAGGATGACTGCTTAATTTCGCAGCAAGAAATGTAAAACCTATTGTGAACTCTGTGTTTTGTGGCAGTGGATTCCTGCAATGTGCAGATATTCAGGAGCCAGCGAATGAGCTGTTTACAAGTGAAGCTGATTGGTTTGAGGCTTACTAAGCAGGTTAGAACACGAAACATAGGAAATATGTGGAACTCTTTACAACAGAGGGCTGTTGAGTTTGGATTATTATAATATTCAAGGTTGAGAGAAACAATTTTTTAATCAGTGAGGAAATCAAGGGTTACAGGGAAAAGGCAGCAAAGTGGAATTGAGGATTCCTATTGAACGGTGAAACAGATTCAATGGGCTGAATGGCCTACTTCGGTTCCTATGTCGCATGGTCTTGTGGAAACACATGACCGAAACACAGAAACCCATACAGAGAAAAACAGAAGAGTTGTTCATCCCAGCAGACACTGCTGGTTCTTTACAGTAAAAAAAATTCAGTTTAAACTTGAAGAAAATTAAGAAAATCCTTCCTGCAGCAATTGCTGTGATGCTTGAATTGATAGTCAGGGACGTTTTCCAAGTGAATCAGTCACTTTGTACTTCTTACAAACAGTAGATGTTTCCTAACAAAGACAACTGAACACCAAGCCCTAGCTAGCTAAAGAAGAATTGACTCAACACCAGAATCGGGAAGCAAAGAAAACTGAACTGACTTACCAGATGTTTCTACTTTCGCCAATCAGTTATTTCCCTATTTGTTAGTCTATTTGCATAAGAAGGATTTAAAAAGGAATTAGACTTTTAGTTAGTAGTGTGTATGCCAATGGTTTGCAATAAAATTACATCATTGGAAACATTATTTTGAGTATCCACTTATACTAAAAATGTTATATGAACTGTTTACATCTATAATTGGTATAATATTTGTTTATACCAGTATTAATTTGCAAATTTATATGTAAGCTTACAAACCAGGGGAACAATGAAGAAAAACAATTCAAACATAACTTGCAATATGCAAATAATACTGATTTGAAAATAGGGGTCAAAGTATTGTTTATTCTCTCCCTCTCTTGTCTTAAGGTTTTTGATTTCACAGGTGAGATCAAGAACATATAACAAACAAGTCACTAGCTTCAAAAATCTCATGTCTTTGCTGCTTTCCAAACTAACACTCACCAACTGCATTCTGAGCATCATAAACACTTTCTAAACGACTTTTTGATTGCCTCCAGTGTTGCACTTTACGGCTCACTTCCAAAATCATCTGGATAGTTCGGTTTATACCATGTTGAATGTCATCCAGATTTGGTAACATAACCTGCATCCAGAATCATAAACATAAATTTATTAAAAACATTGTCGATCTTCAAGAAGTGCTTACCTTAACCCAGAATAATTCTGAAAGCATATATTTGTAGGCACCACTCTCAATCACTGCATTAAAAAAATAGAATCAATAAATAAAGCATTGATAACTTATCTAATTGCACAATGGTGTGAAGGATCGATCATTGGGCAATGGGCATTCTATAAATCAGTTTCAATGGTTTGAAATGTTGAAAATCATTTTCAACAATTCTTGCTGAAACTGAACAAACATTAGTGGTGAGATGTGACTGAGTAGCAGTTCTGAAAGGGCTTCAAATCATTCTTACAGCTATCTATGAGAGGAGGCAACAAAAGATCTTGAGAATTAAGAACCATTATATTTTACGTGCATTAAGCAGAAGGGCTACCCCTTTAAAAACACTTTAAACCTATATTTCAAATGAGACATCCTGGTCATGTGTTTGAAAGTTTGTGGCTTCTCTATTTGTAGACTTGAACAGCAGAATTAAACGAATGCTACAAGGGGATCTGAAATCCTCCACTTTCTGAATCAATATACTAGTGTGATTTTTCTAGTTATGTCCATGATGAAATACTCCATCTCTGTAACTGTACTGTGGTATATTTTAGAAGCTCCTTGTACTTTTTATGCACAGGTAAAAGGTGAGGGGAAAAGATATAAAAGGGATTTACAGAGAAATCTTTTCGTACAGAGGGTGGTGCGTGTATGGAAGGAGCTGCCAAAGGAAGTGGTGGAGGCTGGTACAATTACAACATTTAAGAAGCATCTGGATGGATACATAATAGGAAGAATTTAAAGGGATATAGGCCAAATTCTACCAAGTTGGACGAGATTTATTCAGGATATCTGGTCAGTATGGATAAGTTGAACTGAAGAGTCCATTTCCATGCTGTACACCTCTGTGTCCATAATGCTAATAAACATTTGAGGGTGATTTTGCAATTTTGACCTCACACTTGATCCCAAACATGTGGGGGATGAACTAATGGGAAAGACCATTAAAACAGAGGTTGAGCAGCAGGGATGTGAAGAGATTAAGGTTTCCCTAGTCCACCCCACCCTCCTGGTAAAAGCACCACTCCTTGTGATCTGGGAACTGGAGAATCTGGAAATACAACCACCTACCCTGGGGAACAAATAGTGGCATCTCCTGAAAACCCCTGTCCCTGCCTTCCCACCACTTCGGAGGGTGATCCAAACCCAAACCTGTCACTGCAGAACCCTGTGATTGGACTGGGTACATCAGAGACTGAGGTGGATGCAGCTGCTAAGGTCTCACCCCTACCCTAGACCTTGAAGGCTTCAAGCTGCAGCCTGACCCGACAGGGGACTACAGGAAGGATATCCCTGGATGGTGGGGTGGAAGGAGCAGACCTCCTCACTCATTTGTAGCCCTCTGTGCATCTCTGCCCTGACTGGGGAACTAGTCCCTGACATGGAGAGTGACCTGGTGCCAGGAGCTGAGCAGGGTTCCAGCCTGCTGCTCTTCAATGGGTCCGACATTTTAATCAGCGTTCCCTACAGAAGATCCTCCTGCTGTCAACCCTATTGGTGGAGTCAAGCCAAAGGTGCGTCTGAATGATGACCCTGGACCACCCTCACACTCGAAGTGATGTCAGCCATCAAAGGCGGAAAACTACAGGAGGATCGGGCTTTGGTCGGGAGCATAACGAAAATAGACAAGGTGAGGGGAGATCTGGTGCTCATGGACAGGGTCTCCCTCACCTCCACAGACCAACTCCAGGACTCTTTGCAAGCGATACTTGATCACTGAGATGGAGTGCAGCTGGTAATGGATCAATACTGGGTTCTGTCGGCCCAGTGACTCCAGGCATGGACAGGAAATGAGGAAGCAGTGCAAGGCCTCCTATGTAGTGTCCTTGAGGAGTTGTGGGGGGGAGGAGGTGGGAGAAGAAGTTGGGGGGGAGTCCCTCCTTTACTCAATAAGTTGTCAACTGGTGACAGTGGCACAATACTTTAGCTATGAAAGCACTTATAACCAGCCTCAACATCAACAGCAGCAGAGAGTCTCAGCGCAGATTTCCCATCCTCTCATTCATCAGGGATTGAATTGAATTGAATTGAATTGTATTTATTGTCACGTGTACCGAGGCACAGTGAAAAGCTTTGTCTTGCGAGCAATACAGGCAGATCACATGGTTAAGGAGCATAGATAAATAAATAATAGGTAAACCACAGCAAAAACAAAAGCAAGGGTATAGATGAATGTTAAGAGTTTGTGAGTCCATTCAGTACTCTACTAACAGTAAGGTAGAAACTGTTACGAAACCGGCTAGTGCATGTGTTCAGGCTTCTGTAGCTTCTCCCCGATGGTAGAGGTAGAACAGGGAACAGGAGTATGTGTTGACCATCCTGCAAAAAATCTACACTGTTCTAGGACATGGAGTAACATGACTACTGGAGTGGTGGGGAGGATCTATATGAGTCACCTGGGCTCCAATTCCAGTGGACTGGCTATCTTGTTGGCCCACGTTTTTCAGCCAAAGATCAGGTCAAGGAGCATGTGACAGGCTGTCTCCTCCAGCTCATGGTTTGGTTTCGTTCCGTTCAGGGCCATGGTGCTTCACTTCATGAATGTATACTTGCCTCAGGTGGGGCCCAAGCAGATGAGCTTCTTCAAGGAAGAATTCTTATTCAATTCTTAGTTCTATTGGTGAAAGGCGAGCTTTAATTGCTCTCTTGAGAGGAGTGACCTAAGTACTGCCTGGCCAAATTTAGCATTGGTGAGGAATTTGAGGGGCTTGATCAGTCCTTCTACTTGGTAGACATGGGGCAGAATCTCCATCACCTTCACCTTGTGAGGTCTGGCTTAGGATCATCCAGAATTGAGGATTCGTACATTTCCAGGGTGTATGCCTCCTCTATTCAGACAGCCTCCATGCAGCAGGTACCGTTCACCAATCAAAAGTTGATGTGAGTGGATCTCTTTCCATTCTGCACCATGGCAAAATCTGCATACTGGCACTTTAACAACTTTGTGATGGAGGATAAGTGGTTCTGGGATTCATTCCGTCACTTCTGGGCTGGCTGGAGAAGGAAGTGGGGGCCCTCCCCTCCTTCTGGATATGGTGAGACATGGGCAAGGCTCACATCCGTGTTTTCTGTCAGCATGGGGGTCAACAAAGAGGCTGAAATCCAAGATTTGGGAGTTTAAGAAGCAGGTGCTTGACCTGGAGTCACATCTCAGTCAGGCTGATGAGGACCTGCAGAATACTGCAATCCCTCTCCATATGAATAATATTCTGCTTTTGCGCTGTTTCTGTTAAAGAGGACAAATTCACATTTTCCTGCTCTATATTTGTGATAGAAAGTCTGTGGATATTACATATTAATATAAAATAATACTATCATTTTTAGGGTTTGAATTTCAAACTAGTGACATATGGGTGTTGGTTATTTTTGTAAAGAGCTTAAAACAAGCTTAGAGAGTACTTCTGGAACATTATTTATTTTTGTTTCAGCAACAGGAAGGGTGGGAGAGTCAACCAGAGGCTGGTGGGAAGGTGAATCACTGCTTTAAAAACTTACCTTAAGCGTCAGGGTCCTCCAATTTTGTTTCAGCAGTAAGAAGAGTGGGAGCATTGACCGGGGGCTGACAGGAAGGTGAATAACTGATTTAAAAACTTACCTTGTGAATATTCAGAGCGCACACTGAGCAAAAGTGGACATGGGACTGCTGAGTAAATGAAGTCATATATTTGGGTGGTTATGCTACCCAAAATACTACTCCCATCCTCCTCCTCTAATCAAAAAAAAGAGGTTCTGTGCACTGGATTGGTAAGGTAACTAGTTTTTTTTATTCTTTATTTTTCTACAGTTGTTTTGGTAATTTAGGATAGTGGGAATGCTGGTTAGGGCAGTTGAATGTTCCTCCTGCAGAATGTGGGAGGTAAGGGTCACCACTAGTGACTTCATCTGTGGGAAGTGCACCCAACTCCAGCTCCTCAAAAACCGCGTTAGGGAACTGGAGCTGGAGCCACATAAACTTTGGATCATTCGGGAGGTGGAGGGGGTGATTGAGAGGAGTTACGGGAGGTAGTCACACTGCAGGTGCGAGAGAAAGGCAGATTGTCAGGGGACGGAAAGGGAACCGGCAGGCAGTACAAGAAACCCCTGTGGCCGCTCCCCTCAATAACAAGTATATCATTTTGGATACTGTTGGAAGGGGACGACATACTACTGGTAAGCCATGGGGTACAAGTCTCTGGCACAGAATCTGTCCCTATTGCTCAGAAGGGAAGGGGAGAGATGAGCAGAGCATTAGTCATTGGGAACTCCACAGTTAGGGGGACAGATTCACGGTTGATGTGGTGCCTCCCAGGTGCCAGGGTTTGTGATGTCTCGGATTGTGTTTTCGGGATCCTTGAGGGGGAGGGGGAGCAACCCCAAGTCGTGGTCCACATAGATACTAACGACATAGGTAGGAAAGGAATGGAGATTTATGGCAGAAATTCAGAGAGCAAGGGTGGAAGCTTATGCTAGAACAAACAGAATTGTTATCTGTGGTTTGTTGACTGTGTCATGTGCTCGCGAGGCGAGGAATAGGGAGAGAGAGGAGTTGAACACATGGCTACAGGGCTGGTGCAGGAGGGAGGGTTACAAATACCTGGATAAATGGGGGTCATTCTGGGGTAGGTGGGACATCTACAAACAGGATGGTCTACATCTGAACCAGAGAGGTACCAATATCTTGGGGAGAAACTTGCTAATGCTCTTCAGGAGAGTTTAAACTAATTCAGCACAGGGGTGGGAGCCTAAATTATAGCTCCAGTGTCCAGGAGGTTGAGAGTAGTGAGGTCAGAAATAAGGTTTCAAGGTGACAAGAGTTCACTGGCAAGCAGGAAGATGTGTCTACTTCAATGCCAGGAGCATCCAAATAAGATGGATGAACTTGCAGCATGGATTGGTACCTGGGATTTTGGAGTTGTGGTCATTTCAGAGACATGGATACAGCAGGGATAGGAATGGTTGTTACACATTCCAGGATTTAGATGTTTCAGTAAGATTAGAGAAGAAGGCAAAAGAGGGGGAGGTGTGGCATTGCTAGTCAAGGAAGTATTACGGTGGCAAAAAGGATGTTTGTGGACTCATCTACTGAGGTAGTATGGGCTGAGGTTAGAAATAGGAAAGGAGAGGTCACTGTGTTGGGAGTTTTCTGTCAGCCTCGGAATGTTTCCAGAGATATAGAAGAAACGATAGCAAAGATAATTCTGGATAGGAACAAGAATAACAGCGTAGTTGTTATGGGGGCTTTAACTTTCCAAATATTGACTGGAAATACTATAGTTTGAGTACTTTAGATGGGTCAGTTTTTGTCCAATGTGTGCTGGAGGGCTTCCTGACACAGTGTGTAGATGGGCCAACAAGGGGTGAGGCCACATTTTATTTGGTACTGGGTAATGAACCCGGCCAGGTGTTAGATTTGAAGGCAGGTGACCACTTGTATGACAGTTATCACAATTTGGTTATTTTTACTTTAGCAATGGAAAGGGATAGGTATATTACGCAGGGCAAGAATTATTGCTGGGGGAAAGGCAATTATGATGCAATTAGGCAAGATTTAGGATGCATAGGATGGCGAGGGAAACTGCAGGGGATACTGCTAGTCCTTGATACATATGTACCTGTCAGGCAGAAAGTGATTGAGTGAGGGAGCCGTGGTTTATGAAAAAAGTTGAATTTCTTGTCACGAGGAAGAAGGCGGCTTATGTTAGGATGAGACGTGAAGGATCAGTTAGAGTGCTTGACAAGTTAGCCAGGAAGGACCTAAAGAGAGAGCTAAGAAGAGCCAGGAGGGGATATAAGAAGTCTTTGGCAGATAGGATCAATGAAAGCCCTAAGCTTTCTATAGGTATATCAGGAATAAAAGAATGACTCGAGAAAGATTAGGGCCAATCAAGGATAGTAGTGGGAAGTCCGAAGAGAAGGGAATATTTTTTGTTGGTATTCACACTGGAAAAAGACAATGCTGAGGAGAATACTGAGATACAGGCTACTAGACCAGACGGGATTAAGGTTCACAAGAAGGAGGTGTTACCAATTCTGGAAAGTGTGAAAATAGATAAGTCACCTGGGCCAGATGGGATTTATCCTAGGATTTTCTGAGAAGCCAGGGAGGACTTGGGCTTTGATCTTTATGTCGCCATTGACTACAGGAATAGTGCCAGAAGACTGGAGGATAGCAAATGTTGTCCCCTGTTCAAGAAGGGGAGTAAAGACAACCCTGGTAATTATAGACCAAAACCCTTACTTAAATATTGGGTAAAGTGTTGGAAAAGGTCATAAGAGATAGTATTTAGAATCATCTAGAGAGGAATAAGTTAGTTAAGGACAGACAACACGGTTCTGTGAAGGGCCAGTTGAGGTCTTTGAGATGGTGACCAAACAGGTGGATGAGGGTAAAGTGATTAATGTGGCGTATATGGATTTCAATTAGGCATTTGATAAGGTTCTCCACAAAATACAGAGACATGGGATTGAGGGTGACTTAGAAGATTGGATCAGAAATTGGTTAGCTGAAAGAAGACAGAGGGTGGTGGTTTATGGGAAATGTTCATCCTTGAGTTCAATTACTAGTAGTGTGTCCCAAGGATCTGTTTTGGGTCCATTGCTGTTTGTCATTGCATAAATGACCTAGATGAGGGCATAGAAGGATGAGTTAGTAAATTTGAGGATGACACTACAGTCCGTGGAGTTGTGGATAGTGCTGAAGGATGTTGCAGGTTACAGAGCGACATAGATGAACTGCAAAGTTGGGCTGAGAGGTTAATGCAGAAAAGTGTGAGGTGATTCACTTTGGAAGGAGTAACAGGAATGCAGAGTACTGGGCTAATGGTAAGTTTGTTGGTAGCGAAGATGAGCAGAGAGATCTCAGTCTCGATATACATAAATCCCTGAGTTGCCACCCACGTTGATAATGTTGTTATGATGGCATACAGTGTGTTAGCTTTTATTGGTAGAGGGATTGAGTTTCAGAGCCACAAGACCATGCTGCAGTAGTACAAAACATTTGTGCGGCCACACTTGAGTACTGCACATAGTTCTGATCACCACATTATAAGAAGGATTTAGATTAGATTCCCTACAGTGTAGAAACAAGGCCCTTCGGCCCAACAAGTCCACACTAACCCTCCAAAGAGTAATCCACCCAGACCCATTTTCCTCTGACTAATGCATCAAACACTATGGGCAATTTAGCTTGGCCAATTCACCTAACCTGCACATCTTTGGATTGTGGGAAGAAACCAGAGCACCCAGAGGAAACCCACACAGACACGGGGAAAATGTGCAAACTCCACACAGACAGTCATCCAAGGCTGGAATCGAACCCAGGTCCCCGGCACTCTGAGGCAGCAGTGCTAACCACTGTACCACCATGCTGCCCCAAAGAGGAAGATTATGGGCAGTATGTTCCCAACCTTTTTCCTTGTATCTCTTTGTATCCTTGGATGCATCTCATATCTTCCTGGTGAATTATTAGCTTTCAATACAGTCAAAATTTCAAGATCCTCCATTTTTAGCCAACCTATTATTTCATTATCCTCCTTATTCCCTGGAGAGTCAGAGGCTGTGGGATGACCTTACAGAGGTGTATAAGATCATGAGGAGCACGGATAGGGTAAATATACAAGTTCTTTTCCCTGGGATGAGGCTATCCAGAACTAAAGGACATAGGTTTAGGGTGAGAGGGAAAATAGTTAAAAGGGACCTAAGGGGCAACTTTTTCATGCAGAGAGCAGTGCATGTATGGAATGAGCTGGCAGAGGAAGTGGTGGAAGCTGGTACAATTACTGCATTTAAAAGGCATCTGGATGGGTATATGAATAGGAAGGGTTTGGAGAGATATGGGCCAAGCGCTGACAAATGGCATTAGATTAATGTAGGATAACTGGTCAGTATGGACGAGTTGGAATGAAGGGTCTGTTTCCATTCTGTAAATCACTAAGTTTCTACATAAGAATGTAGAAGCTTTGGAAAGGGTTCAGAGGAAATTTACGAGGATGTTGCCTGGTATGGAGGGAAGGTTTTATGAGGAAAGGCTGAGGGACTTCAGGCTGTTTTCGCTAGAGAGAAGAAGGTTGAGAGGTGACTTAATTGAGACATATAAGATAATCAGAGAGTTAGATAGGGTGGACAGTGAGAGCCTTTTTCCTTGGAAGGAGATGGCTTGCAGGAGGGGACATGCCTTTAAATTAAAGGGTGATAGATATAGAACAGATGCCAGAGGTAGTTTCTTTACTCAGAGAGTAGTAGGGGCATGGAATGCACTGCCTGGAACAGTAGTAGATTCGCCAACTTTAAGGGCATTTAAATGATCATTGGATAAACATATGGATGAAAATAGAATAGTGTGGGTTAGATATGCTTCAGATTGGTTCCACAGGTCAGTGCAACATCGAGGACCGAATGGTCTGCACTGCGCTGTAATGTTCTATGTTCTATGGAACCATGACCAAATACAGCATATGTCAGAGAGCAAATGATTCCAAAATTTGTTTGTGTTAAGTGAAGATTGTTCTTACAAAATGATGAATGATTTATTCATTGTCACACATACCTTGAATATACCAATGCCATTTTGAGGTACAATTAGGATAAAAAGAAACTACTTAAATACGAATTCATCTTATGTACAAATTGGGGTCTCAAACATTAATTCAGGGCTCTGCAAGGTGTTCCGGTCCTCAAGGAGTCCCACAATGAGCACAGCACTGACAATGCTGATGGCTTAGGAAACCGCAGCTCTGCTGCCACCACGGCCTTGCCAACACCACCAAACGTCTCAGATCTGGGCCTACACTCCCAGCAGTCCTCATCCAGGGCACCATCACTGCCAAGAATCCAGGTTCCAGGCTCACTGCCACGAGGAGTCCTCATTTCAGGCACCACCAGTGTTGTGGGCCTGGAGCTGACGAGTCCGAACACTACCTACTGTCCTAGCACAATACAGTGGGATAATGACAGAGCCTGCAAACACTAAAAGCCTTAGCTGGTTTTAGTTTAGAATAACTAAGAATTGATTTTAAATTAGAAAACCTGGAGATTAAAAGTTTTCCGTGTTGTTTTGGAGAAGACCAAACTGATGTGAGAAGCAAATATAGTTTTTCTCCCAAGAAGGAGTACAGGACCTTTCAGGGGAGACACAATTATGCTGATATAAAGGCTTAGCTTGTTAAATTTGTAGACCAGGAGAAGGTGATTAGAAATATGGAGATTATATGGAATCTGAGAAATTCTAAGCTTTCTCTTTCATACATATACACTGTAAGAAGACTTCACAATTCACAGAAGTGGAAGAAACAGATGAGTCAAATTTAAAGATCAGATACCGATGGGTAATTTGACATGTGATCTGATGCAGATGGGGATTGGATAAAACTTGTTTTGCAGTGTGACTTAAAACCTTTCAAAACGCCTTGTGTATTTATTTAATTTTGTGTTTATTCCTTTTGAGTACTACATTGAGAACTCAAAGGTAAATCTGAAATTGACATATTTTATTAGAGTTAGCTTAGGCATAATTAGAAATGGAAAAAGAATGACTGAGAGAGAAAGAGAAATGGAAAAGCTTGAATTGGAATAAATAGAGATAAAAAGTAAAATGGAAAAAAGGAAAATAAAGGGAGATGGAATCGGAGCAGAATGAAAAGAAAGGAGACTTTGAAATAAGAAACTTTGGAAAGGAACAGGAAATGGAATTTAAAAAGCTAGAACTCAAAATATATTGGGAAGTTAAGCAACGGGTGTTGACCAGAGAAAAGATTAGAATAAAGAAACAAAGAAATGAAGTTGTCTGGAGGATGATTCTGATTTCAATGAGGGATTAAATATAACTAAAACTCTATGTTGAGTGTCCAAATGCATTGCAGATAGAGTCTGATGACATTTCAATTACTTTGAAAAGGCAGCTGGATAAATAAATAAGTGAAAGATGTTTGGATCTTATTGCTATAGTGTTTTGACAGGTATAATTGTGATTGTGTATATAAATTTATCAAAGGAACATATTAGATTACTTAACTATTTCTAAAAGAAAACTCAATGGTTATGAACTCATCCTTGATGACTATCAATTAAAAATTGTAAATTTGTAACTAGTAGAATATCTGTGGAATTCACTATCCCAAAATGCAGTTGCTGCTGGGACAGTGAGTAAATTTAAGGAGGAGTTAGATAGAATTTTAGTTAGTAATGGGTTGAAGCGATTTGCAGAGAAGGCAGGAAAATGGGGGTGAGGAGCTTAACATGCATGATCAAATGGCAGAGCAGACTCTATGTGCTGAATGGTCTAATTCTGCCTCTATATCTTATGAACTTGTGAACTTATGAACTTAAGAAAGAAACGTCAACAGAGATTTGTTATTTGTCACAACTCACTTACAATCAAGCCCCATTATTCCTGCAATCATCACAAAGTGTAAAGATTTATCAAAATATGCAAAAATATCTCTCAATTTAACTATTTGTTTACACTCAGATATACAGCCAACATGGCTAGGTTTCTGTAAGGAACAACAATAATTAGATTCTAGCTATAGGGAAACAACGATGAGCTGTAAATACATAACTCTATTAGTTAAAATTCTGAGCCCCTTATAACCTCCTATGCACACTTACAGACAGACACAGACAAAAAAAAGCATTGGTGTTGCAGGTTAAGGAGGCAACTTGGGGAAGCAGTTTCATGGCTCCTCTTCAGGGGTTCACTGAAATGATCTTTTAGCTTGTCTGAGTTCTTTCACTTCCTCACAAGAAGCACAGGTAATTGCTTCACAAATTATAAACTTGCTGACTTGTTGATTACTAATGAATGAGACTGAGCTGATCTATTAGCAAGAAAGACATTAAGCAAGGGTTGGCAGACATTTAAATACATCATGTAATTCATCATGTTCAGCAAAAATATATTTCAGAAGAAAGGCTCTAAGAGAGTAAAAAGCTAACTATGGCTAATTAAAGGAAATTAAGGAGAGTATTAAGTTGAGGAGAGTATTTAGAATCCAGCAAAGAAGGGCTAAAAGATCATAAAGAGAAAGAAAATAAAAAAGAAGGGCAAATTAGCAAGGAATATAAAAAGCTGACAATAAGAATTTCTTTAAATATATAAAAAGGAAGAGAGAGGCCAAAGTGAACATAGACCCCTTAGAAAATGAATCTGTGGACATAGTTATAGAGGAGAACAAATGGCATGAGAGTTAAACAGGTATTTTGCATCAGTCTTTGCAGCAGAAGATACTTCAAACATATGATTAATACTAAAGAATGCGGGGGAGTAATTAAGTCATCACTGGCTTTCATTAACGGGGGAGTCGAGTTTAAGAGCCGCGAGGTTTTGCTGCAGCTCTACAAGTCTCTGGTAAGACCACAATTGGAATATTGTGTTCTGTTCTGGTCGCCCTACTATAGGCAAGATACAGAGGCTTTGGAGAGGGTGCAAAGATGGTTTTCCAGGATGCTGCCTGGACTGGAGGGCTTGCCTTATGAAGAAAGGTTGAATAAGTTCGGACTTCTCTCTCTGGAGAGAAGGAGGAAGAGAGGAGACCTGATCGAAGTGTACAAAATATTGAGAGGAATAGATAGAATCAATAGCTAGAGACTTTTCCCCAGGGCAGGATTGACTGGTACAAGAAGTCATAGTTTGAAGATATTAGGAGGAAGGTATAAAGGAGACGTCAGAGGTAGGTTCTTTATGCAGAGAGTTGTGAATACATGGGATGCGTTGCCAGCTGTGGTGGTGGAAGCAGAGTCATTGGGGACATTTAAGCGGTTGCTGGACATGCATATGGATAGCAGTGAGTTGAGGGGTGTGTGGGTTAAGTTACTATATTTGACGTTAGCATTAAATCTCGGCACAACATCGTGGGCCAAAGGGCTTGTTCTGTGCTGTACTTTTCTATGTTCTATGTTCTATTATTACTAAAGATAGAGTCTTAAGACTAACTAATGGGGCTAAAAGTAGAGAGATCCTCTTGCCTGGATGACTTGCATCCTAGGATCCTAAACGAAGGAGCTACAGAGATAGTGGATGCATTGCTTGTAATTTTCCAAAAGTCGACTCTGGAAAAGTACTAGAAGATTGGAAAACTGCCAATATGATACCGTTACATAAAAAGAAAAGAAAGCAATAAGCAGGGAACCACAAGTCAATTAACCAAATATCTGCTGTTGGAAAAATATCAGAGTTAATTGTTAAGGAGATAACAGCAGAACATTTGGGATCATCATCTAATTAAGCAGAGTCAGCTTGGATTCATGGAAGGGAAATGAAGTCTAATTTATTACTGAATTTTAAGAAAGTGTTAAACAGAGTGGATAGAGGGAAACCAGTAAATGTGTTGTATTTGAATCTCAAGAAGGCATTCAGCAAGGTACCTCACAAAAGGTTAAGTCATAAGATAAGAGGTTGGCAGAAGGGCTTTTGCCCGAAACGTCGATTCTCCTGTTCCTTGGATGCTGCCTGACCTGCTGCGCTTTTCCAGCAACACATTTTCAGCTCTGATCTCCAGCATCTGCAGTCCTCACTTTCTCCTCATTGGTGATAGTAAACTGGTTAATGGGCAGGAAACTGTTAGTGGATATTAGGGGTTCTTTTTCAGGTTGGTGACCTGTAACCAGTAGGGTTCTACAGAGATCAGTGTTGGGACTACAAGTGTTAACAATACAGAGGAACCTCGATTATCTGAATACCAATTATCCTCAAATTGGAGTATCCGAAAGAGATCTCGAGGTCCCAATAGAAACATTACATCAAAGATGTGTTTCCAACAGTGATCGCGTCTTTTGTTTACAGTGATTAAACAGACACCGTCTCCAAATGACTGACCTCCCGCCCTCTCTCTCTCTCTCTCTCTCTCCCCCCACACTTTCCCTTGAGTTCTACAGAGGGTGTACACTAAACCCACCCCCTCTTTCCTCAGATAACCTCTCTAACATTGTCTTGTAAAGTAAAAGGTTGTGTGTGCGTGTGTGTGTGTTGTGTATGTGTGTCTATGTGTGTGTGTATGTGTGTGTGTGTGTGTGTGCATGCGCACGCATGATGCTTGGAGACTTACCCCACAAAGGAAGCAGCAGCAGTCTTGTTGTTGGTGTACAGCCTGGCTGCCCTGGGGGCGGATGGGGTGGGGCGATGGGGGCGGATGGGGTTGGGGGCGGAGTTGGACTGGGTTGGAGTGGGGTGGAGTTGGACAGGGTTGGACAGGATTGGGGGCAGGCAGGAGTGGTGTTGCACGGGGTTAGGGGGCGTGGGTGGGGGGTGGAGTTGGACGGGGTGGGGGGGCGGGAGGGGTTGGACAGGGTTGGGAGGCAGGCAGGAGTGGTGTTGGACGGGATTGGGGTGGGGGGGGCGGTGTTGAAAGGGGACGAACGGGGAGTGGTATTGGACAGGGTTGGGGGCCAGTGGGGAGCGGTATTGGAGAGGGTTGGGGAGGGGGCAGGGCAGGGGCGGTGTTGGACTGGTTTGGAGGAGCGTTCAGGGGACAGTGTTGGATGGATGGAGTTGGGGGGTGGTGTTGGACGGAGTTGGGGGACAGGTGGGGGGCAGGCAGGGGGGCAGTGTTGGATGGGGCGGGACTGGGGGTGTGTGGGGGGGGGGGGCTCACCCACTGTGTGCTGCTGCAGTCTCCTGAATGGGGAGCAGACTTTAAAAACTCCGAGCCCCAGAGGAAAGGCATTTAATCAATGAACCAAATAATTGATTATCCGAACGAAATAGTGCCTGCCCACCTCTATATATATATTAATGATTGGAGCAAGGAAGTGAATGCACTGTCACCAAATTTGAAGATGGTACAAAAAAATAGGTGGAAAGTCAGGTTGTGAGAGGGACATAAACAGTTAACAGAGAGATACTGGTAGGGTAAGTGAGCAGAAAGTCAGCAAATGGATTGTACTGTGGGAAAATGTAAAGCTATTAATTTTTGGAAGGGATGACTATTATTTAAATGGGGAAAACTGCAGAAAGCTGTGACACAAAGGAACCTGGGAATACTTGTGCACAAAACACAGAAAGCCAGTACACAGGTACTGAAGGAAGGATAATGAACATCCAAATTTGCTCATGACACAAAATTAGGCGACACTGTAGACATTGTAGATGAAAGTATAAAATTATAAAAGAAAATTAATAGCCTAAGTCAATTGGCATAATTGTGGCAGATGAAGTTTAACATAAGCAATTGTGAGGTTTTGCATTTTTGGACCAAGAAAGGATAGATTACGATGCTTTCTATATAGTATGAAGTTAAATACTGTGGCTATCCAAAGATTTAGCGGGTCAAGTACATAGATCTTTAAAATGTCATGAACAGATGCAGAAAATAATCAAGAAAGATAATGGAATGCTGACCTTTTTTAGATTTTTAGATTAGATTAGATTACATTACAGTGTGGAAACAGGCCCTTCGGCCCAACAAGTCCGCACCGACCCGCCGAAGCGCAACCCACCCATACCCCTACATTTACCCCTTACCTAACACTACGGGCAATTTAGCATGGCCAATTCACCTGACCTGCACATCTTTGGACTTTCTTCTCTTTCTAGTCCATTTGGTCCAACAAGTCCTCACCAACCCTCCGTAGAGAAACCCACCCAGACCCAATCCCCTACATTTTACCATTGCTGAATGCACCTAATTTACGTATCCCTGAACACAATGGGCAATTTAGCATAGTGCCTGCACACGTTTGGATTGTGGGAGGAAATTGGAGCACCCGAGGAAACCCACTCAGACACAGTGAGAATGTGCAAACTCCGCTCAGACAATCACCTGAGGCTGGAATCAAACCCAGGCTCCAGGCGCCGTGAGGCAGCAGTGCTAACCACTGAATCACCATGCCATATCCAGAGGACTGCAGAACAAGGATGCAGAAGTTATGCTGAAGTTATATAAAACCCTGGCTGGATCCTACTTGGAGTACTGTGAGCAGATCTAGGCAACACACCTTAGAAAGGATACATTGGCCTTGGAGGGAGTATAATGTGGTTTTACCAGATTGATACTTGGGTTTCAAGGGTTATGAGGAGAGATTATATAAATTAGGCCTGTTTTCTGTTTAGAAGCTGAAGGGTGATCTGATCGAAGTCTTCAGTATATTAACAGGAAAATATAGGATACTTAAAGATAAACTGTTTCCACTGGATGGCAATTCCACACCCAGGGAAGCATAGTCTTAGAATTAGGGCTAGATCATTCAGGAGATATATTAGGAAGTTCTTCTACACACAAAGGGTGGTAGATGTTTGAAACTCTTCCACAGCAGCAGTGGAGGCTAGATCAGTTGCTGATTTTATATCTGAGATAGATAAAGTTTTGCTATACAAAGGTATGAAGGAATAAGGGCCCAAAGACAGGTATGTGGAGTTAAGTTACAGATCAGCCATGATCTAATTGAATGGTGAAACGATTGCGAGGGCTGAATGGCCTACTCCTGTTCCTATATTCAAAGGACAAAGAACAAAGAAAATTACAGCACAGGAACAGGCCCTTCGGCCCACCAAGCCTGCACTGATCCAGATCCTCTAACTAAACCTGTCACTTATTTTCTAAGGACCTGTATCCCTCTGCTCCCTGTCCATTCACATATCTGTCTAGATACATCTTAAATGACATTATCATGCCCACCTCTCCCACCTCCGCTGGCAATTCATTCCAGGCACACACCACCCTCTGCGTGATGAACTTTCCACACATATCTCCCTTAAACCTTTCCCCTCTCATCTTGAACTCATGACCCCTAGTAATTGAGTCCACCGCTCTGGGAAAAAGCTTCTTGCTATCTAACCTTTCTGTACCTCTCATTAATTTGTAGACCTCAATCAGGTTCTCCCTCAACCTCCGTCTTTCTAAAGAAAACAATCCTAATCTTCTCAACCTCTCTTCATAGCTAGCTACCTCCATACCAGAGGCGAACCTCCTCTGCACCCTCTCCAAAGCATCCACATCCTTTTGGTAATGTGACGGCCAGAACTGTACGCAAATGTGCCCGAACCAAAGTCCTATACAACTGTAACATGACTTGTCAACTTTTGTACTCAATACTCCATCCAATGAAGGAAAGCATACTGTATGCCTTCTTGACCACTCTATCCACCTGCGTTGCTACCTTAAGGGTACAATGGACCTGGACACACAGATCTCTCTGTACATCAGTTTTCCCCAGGGCTTTTCCATTTAACATATAGTTCGCTCTTGAATTAGATCTTCCAAAATACATCACCTCGCATTTGCCTGGATTGAACTCCATCTGCAATTTTTCCGCCCAACTCTCCAATTTATCTGTATGTTGCTGCATTCTCTGACAGTCCTCTTCATTATCTGCTACTCCACCAATCTTTGTGTCGTCTGCAAACTTGCTAATCAGACCACCTACACCTTCCTCCAGATCATTTATGTATATCACAAACAACAGTGGTCCCAGCACGGATTCCTGTGGAACACCACTGGTCACCTCTCTCCATTTTGAGAAACTCCCTTCCATTACTACTCTCTGTCTCCTGTTGCCCAGCCATTTCTCTCTCCATCTAGCTAGTACACCCTGGACCTCATGTGACTTCACTTTCTCCATCAGCCTACAAGGGAAACTTTATCCAATGCCTTACTAAAGTCCATGTATATGACATCTACAGCCTTTCCCTCATTAATCAACTTTGCCATGTCTTCAAAGAATTCTATTAAGTTGGCAAGACATGACCTTCCTTGCACAAAACCCATATTGCCAATCACTAATAAGTTCATTTTCTTCCAAATGTAAATAGGTCATATCCCTCAGTAGCTTCTCTAGCAGCTTCCCTACCATTGGCGCAGGCTCACAAGTCTATAATTACCTGGATTATGCTTGCTACCCTTCTTAAACAAGGGGACAACATTTGCAATTCTACAGTCCTCCAGGACCTCACCTGTGTTCAAGGATGCCGCAAAGATATCTATTAAGGCCCCAACTATTCCCTCTCTCACTTCCCTCAGTAACCTAGGATAGATCCCATCCATATGTGGGGACCTGTCCATCTTAATGTCTTTTAGAATACCCAACACCCTCTCCCTCCTTTTGCCAACTTGATCTAGAGTAATCAAACATCTATCCCTAACCTCAACACCTGTCATGTCCCTCTCCTCGATGAATACCAATGCAAAGTACTCATTAAGAATCTCACCCATTTTCTCTTACTCCACACATAACTTTCCTCCTTTGTCCTTGAGTGGGCCAACCCTTTCTCTAGTTACCCTCTTGCTCCTTACATACGAATAAAAGGCTTTGGGATTTTCCTTAACCATGTTTGCTGAAGATATTTCATGACTCCTTTTAGGCCTCTTAATTCCTCACTGCAGATTGGTCCTAATTTCTTGATATTCGTCCAAAGCTTTGTCTGTTTTCAGTCACGTTGACCTTATGTATGCTTCCTTTTTCCTTTTATCTAGTCTCACAATTTCACCTGTCATCCATGGTTCCCTAATCTTGCCATTTCTATCCCTCATTTTCACAGGGACACGTCTATCCTGCACTCTAATCAATCTCTCTTTAAATGTCTCCCACATATCAAATGTGAATTTACCTTCAAACAGCTACTCCCAATTCACATTCCTCAGCTTCTGCCAAAATTTGCTGTAGTTGGCGTTCTCCCAGTTTAGCACTCTTCTTTTAGGACCACTCTCATCTTTGTCCATAAGTATTCTAAAATTTATCGAATTGTGATCACTATTCCAAAGTGTTCCCCTACTGAAATTTCAACCACGTGACCAGGCTCATTCCCCAACACTCTGTCCAGTATGGCCCCTTCCCCAGTTGGTTTATTTACATACTGCTCTATAAAATCCTCTGGATGCTCCTTACAAATTCTGCTCCATCTAGACCTATAAGAATAAGTGAGTCCCAGTCAATGTTGGGAAAATTAAAACCTTCCATCACCACCACCTTGTTGTTCCTATATCTTTCCATAATCTGTTTACATATTGTTCCTCTATCTCACATTCACTGTTTGGAGGTGTGTAGTACAGCCCCAACATTGTTACCGCACCCTTCCTATTTTTCAGCTCTGCCCATATTGCCTCACTGCTCGAGTCTTCCATAATGCCCTCCTTCAGCACAGCTGTGATATGCTGTCTAACCTATAAAGCAACTCCTCCACTCCTTTTATCTCCCTCTCTATTCTGCCTGAAGCATCTATATCCTGGGATATTTAGTTGCCAATCATGCCCTTTCCTCAACAAAGTCTCAATAATAGCAATAACATCATACTCCCAGGTACTAATCCAAACCCTAAGTTCATCTGCCTTACCTACTATACTTAGAGTCATAGAGATGTACAGCATGGAAACAGACCTTTCAGTCCAACCCGTCCACGCCAACCAGATATTCTTGCATTAAAACAAATGCACCTCAGGCTACCTGTCCCTTTGCATTCATCATCTGCTACTTGGCCACTCTTCCCCTTAGTCACGCTGACTTCATTACTTAGTTCCCTCCAGGCTTTAGTTACTACCTCCTTACTATCCAACAACCTTCTCATTTGGTTCCTATTCCCCTGCCATATTAGTTCAAAGCTTCCCCAACAGCATTAGCAAAACCACTCCCTAGGACATTGGTTCCAGTCCAACCCAGGTATAGACGGTCCAATTTGTAATAGTCCCACCTCCCCCAGAGCCAGTCCCAATGTCCCAAAAGTCTGAAACCCTCCCTCCTGCACCAGCTCTCAAGCCACGCATTCATGCTGCCTATTCTTTCATTTCTATTCTGACTAGCACATGGTACTGGTAGCAATCTTGAGATTACTATCTCTTGAGGACCTAGTTTTTAAATTGGCTCCTAACTCCCTAAATTCTGCTTGTAGGACCTCATCCTGTTTTTCACCTGTGACATTAGTGCCTATGTACACCATGATAACTAGCTGTTCGCTCTCCCCCTTTAGAATGTTCTGTAGCCGATCTGAGTTATCCCCGACCTGTGCACCTGGGAAGCAACATACCATTTGGGAGTCTCGTTTTTGACTACAGAACCGCCTATCTACTCCCTTTACAATTAACTCCCTTATGACTATAGCCCTTCCACTCTGTCTCCTGCCCTTTTGTAAGCAAACCCAGGCATGGTGCCATGTACCTGGCTACTGCTGCCTTCCCCTGGTGAGCCATCCCCCCAATTGTATCCAAAATGGTATACCTGTTTTGGAGGGAGATGACTGCAGGGGACACCTGCACTGCCTTCCTGTGCTATCTCTGCCTTTTGGTCACCCACTTCCTTTCTCCCTCAGCAATCCTCATCTGCGGTGTGACCAATTCACTAAATGTGCTATCCATGACCTCCTCAGCATTGTGGATGCTCCAAAGTGAGTCCATCCACAGCTCCAAAACCAACATGCGGTCTAACAAGAGCTGCAACTGAACACACTTCCTGCATGTGAAGGAGTCAGGGACATCAGCCGTGTCCCTGAGCTCTCACATTGAGCAAGAGGAGCATATCACGGGTCTGAGGTCTCCTGCCATTTTCACTCTTAAGCTTTAGTCCAACTATAGTATCAAATAATAGATAAGTAAAAGAAGAGAAAAGGAAAATTTTTGACTAATCACACGATAAAAAAGAAATAGAAAATCCTTCCCTTATTAACACACCATAGTCTTTTTTTTTGGTTGGAGGAGAAGGGCAAATGGGAGACACTACATGTATAGTGTCTAGGGTTCAGCCACTGCCCAAATATATCAGTTCACTCACCTTCCCAGAGCACAATTTGACTGCTCCTACTCAGCTCCTCATAATCACTGCTCCTGCTCCTGCTGAAAATGAAGGCCACTGACTCTCAAAGTAAGTCCTTTTAGGGGGAAACTTACCTTCCTGGCAGAGAAGGTCCTCACTCTCACCGCTCCCGCTGCTCCTGAATATAGAGACTTCGGTACCTATCCTTATAGAGTGCAGAAGATCATTGACATTCTTGCATTAACTGATGGGCAGCCAGCCTCAAATAAAATCCTCCATTGACCTGTAATGCTATTTGGATCCAGACTGGCTGTGTATGTTGGTGTGCCACATATATGCTGATTGTCTAGGATGTGGACTGACCTAATCTCCACCATTATAACCACAACAACTCCAGATCACCATTCATGAAGTGGAAAATGAGTTTGCTTTTCTTCGGGGCCATTTCTTTGGCGATTCGTAGAAAGTGAGGACTGAAGATGCTGGAGATTAGAATCAAAGAGTGTGGAGCTGGAAAAGCACAGCCAGTCAGGCAGCATCCAAGGAGCAGGAGAATCGATATGTGAAACATAAGACATTCATCAGGAATGAGGCTTGTGGCCCAAGGGGGCTGAGACATAAATGGTAGGAGGGTGAGCCTGGGGGGAAGGTGGCTGGGAATGTGATAGGTAGATGAAGGTGGGGGTGAAAGAGGGTGGAGTGGATTGGTTGGAAGGAAGATGGACAGGTAGGACAGTTCATGAGTGCAGTGCCAAGTTGGAGAGTTGGATCTAGGATAAGGTAGGGGGCGGGGAAATGAAGAAACCGGTGAAATCCACATTGATCTCCTGTGGTTAGAGGCTCCCAAGGCGGAAGATGAGGCGTTCTTCCTCTAGACATTGGGCGGTTCAGGTTTGGTGGTAGAGGAGGTTCAGGACTTTCATGTCCTTGGCGGTGTGGGAAGGGGAGTTGAACTGTTCAGCCAAAGGGCGGTGAGGTTGTTTAGTTTGTGTGTCCCAGAGATGTTCTCTGAAACATTCTGCAAGTTGGCATCCTGTCTCCCCAATGTAGAGGAGGCCACAGGGGGAGCAGGGGACACATTCAATGACATCTGTGAAAGTACAGGTAAATCTCCGTCGGATGTGGAAAGATCCTTTGGGGCCTTGGACGGAGGGAAGGGGGGAGGTGTGGGCACAGGCTTATGGTGGCAGGGGACGATGCCGAGAATGGAGAGTTGGTTGGTTGGGAACGTGGAACTAACAAGGGAGTTACGGAGGGAAAGGTCTCTCCAGAATGCAGATAGGGGTGGGGAGGAAAGATCTGAATTCTGGAGAGAGCATTCCCTCTGCAACTCCCTTGTTAGGTCCACGCCCCCCACTGACCCACCTTCTATTCCCAGCACCTTCCCTTGCCAGCACAAGAGATGCAAAACCTGCTCCCACAACTCGCCTTTACTTCTGTCCAAGGCCCCAAAGAATCTTTCCACATCCAACAGAGATTTACCTGTGCTTCCACACACATCACCTATCACATCCATTGCTCCCGATGTGGTCGCCTCTACATTGGGGTGACAGGACGCCAAATTGCGGAACGTTTCAGAGAACATCTTTGGGACACATGAACCAAATAGACCCACCACCCTGTGGCCAAACACTTTAACTCCCCTCCCACTCCTTCAAGGGACATAGAAGTTATAGAATGTCGGGAAATAGTTGGTGACATCTTGCAAAATGTCCATATTACAGAGGAGGAAGCGCTGGATGTCTTGAAACGCATAAAAGTTGATAAATGTCCAAGACCTGACCAGGTGTACCCTAGAACTCTGTGGGAAGCTCGAGAAGTGATTGCTGGGCCTCTTGTTGAGATATTTGTATTATCGATAGTCACAGCTGAGGTGCCGGAAGACTGGAGGTTGGTAACGTGATGCACTGTTTAAGAAAGGTGGTAAGGACACACCAGGGAACTATAGACAAGAGAGCCTGACGTCAGTGGTGGCAAGTGTTGGAGGGAATCCTGAGGGACAGGATGTACATTTATTTGGCAAGGCAAGAACTGATTAGGGATAGTCAACATGACGTTGTGCATGGGAAATCATGTCTCACAAACTTAATTGAGTTTTCTGAAGAAGTAACAAAGAGGATTGATGAGAGCAGAGTGGTAGATGTGATCTATATGGATTTCAGTAAGGTGTTTGACAAGGTTCCCCATGGGAGACTGATTAGCAAGGTCAGATCTCATGGAATACAGGGAGAACTAGCCATGTGGATACAGAACTGGCTCAAAGGTAGAAGACAGAGGGTGGTGGTGGAGGGTTGTTTTAAGACTGAAGGCCTGTGACCAGTGGAGTGCCACAAAGATCGGTGCTGGGTCCACTATTTTTTGTCATTTATATAAATGATTTGGATGCGAGCTTAAGAGGTACAGTTAGTAAGTTTGCTGATGACATCAAAATTGGAGGTGTAGTGGACAGCGAAGAGGGTTACCTCAGATTACAACAGGATCTTGACCAGATGGGCCAATGGGCTGAGAATTGGCAGATGGAGTTTAATTCAGCTAAATGCGAGGTGCTGCATTTTGGGAAGCAAATCTTAGCAGGACTTACACACTTAATGGTAAGGTCCTAGAGGGTGTTGCTGAACAAAGAGACCTTGGAGTGCAGGCTCATACCTCCTTGAAAGTGGAGTCGCAGGTAGATAGGATAGCGAAGAAGGGGTTTGGTATGCTTTCCTTTATTGGTCAGAGTATTGAGTACAGGAGTTGGAAGGTCATGTTGCGGCTATACAGGATATTGGTTAGGCCAGTGTTGGAATAATTCTGGTCTCCTTCCTATCGGAAGGATGTTGTGAAACTTGAAAGGGTTCAGAAAAGATTTACAAGAATGTTGCCAAGGTTGGAGGATTTGAGCTATAGGAGAGGTTGAATAGGCTAGGGTTGTTTTCCCTGGAGCGTCGGACGCTGACGGGTGACCTTATAGAGGTTTGCAAAATTATGAGGGGCATGGATAGGATAAATAGACAAAGTTTCCTCCCCAGGGTGGGGGAGTCCAGAACTAGAGGGCATAGGTTTATGGTGAGAGGGGGAAGAGACAAAAGACTCCTAAGGGGCAATTTTTTCACGCAAAGGGTGGTTCGTGTGTGGAATGAGCTGCCAGAGGAAGTGGTGGAGGCTGGTACAATTGCAACATTTTAAAGGCATTTGGATGGGTATATGAAAAGGAAGGGTTTGGAGGGATATGGGCCGGGTGCTGGCAGGTGGGACTAGATTGGGTTCAGCTATGCGGTCGGCACGGACGGGTTGGACTGAAGGGTCTGTTTCCGTGCTGTACATCTCTATGACTTTATGACTCTATGATGTCATCTACTGAGTCCGTTGTTCCCGATGTGGTCTCCACTGCATTTGGGAGACAGGATGCCAACTTGCAGAATGTTTCAGAGAACACCTTTAGGACGCATGAACTAAACAAACCCACTACCCTGTGGCCAAACACTTTAACTCCCCTCCCACTCCTCGAAGGACATGCAAACTCTGGGCCTCATCTACCGCCAAATCCTAACCACCTGATGCCTGGAGGAAGAATGCCTCAGCTTCCACCTTTGGAGCCTCCAACCACATGTGGATTTCACTAGTTTTCTCATTTCTTCTCCCCCCACCTTATCTTAGATCCAAGCTTCCAACTCGACAAAACCCTTTTCAACAGTCCTACCTGTCCATCTTCCTTCCATCTATCCACCCCACCCTCCTCTCTGACCTGTCACCTTCACTCCCACCTTCATCTACCTATCACATTCCCAGCTACCTTCCCCCCAGGCTCACACCCCTCCCCCCCCCCCCCCCCCCCTCCCCTCCTCACATTTGTCTCTCAGTCCCCTTGGGCCACAAGCCTCATTCCTGATGAAGAGCTTATGCTCAAAATGTGAATTTTTCTGCTCCTCAGATGCTGCCTGACTGGCTGTGCTTTTCCAGCTCCACACTCTTCAGCTTTGGTGATTATTACCAAGCAACACAATGTAAGGTGTCATTCTAAGCTTGCATCTTCTGAAGTGGTGAGAAAAATGGAACAAGAGGGAAAATTTGAAGGTGCTGGCAATGGCATGAACTTCAATCTTACTTACCATGAAATTCTCCAAGAAAAGTGTCCAAAATCTCACGTAAATTTATCAAGTGAAAAGTAGATCAGGTGAGAAAATTCATTCCATCCCTGGTGCAGGAGATATCATGAAACTCACTCACCCACACACTTTTCCCAGAAATAGAAAAATCCTACCCATGGATAAGTTGTAAATTCTAACGGCTATTCTGAGCCTCACAAAAGTAATCTGGACGATTGATGCTGCAATCGCAATCTTTCCACCTTACCATGCTAATGCCAACCAGGCCATCTGCTATTGTGCTGGACTGAATTTGGTAATCAGCACTGGAATGCATCTTAGAGTGGGCAGCTTGCGAGGTTTACTTACATTTAGCCAAGGCCTAAAAATATTTCTCGAAGTATAAATGTCATATATTAATGATATAATAATGCATAATGTGACACAACATTGATAGCAGAAGAAACATGCTTTTGAGACTCTGGAAAGAGAGGACGGAACATTTGTACCAGAGAGCTGAAAGACAAAGATCAGTGTTATTTATCTTTGTAGTTAATTCAAAGAGATTATTGGAATTCCAGAAATTTAGACAATCCTGAACTCTTGGGTAAGACAGAAACTTAAATGCAATATACTCAAAGTAGGGACAGTTGCTGGAAAAGCACAGCAGGTCAGACAATATCTGAGGAGCAGGAGAATCGACGTTTTGGGCATAAGTCCTGATGAAGGGCTTATGTCCGAAATATCGATTCTCTTGCCTCATTCTTGATGAAGGGCTTATCGATTCTGCCGCCTCATTCCTGACGAAGGGCTTATGCCCGAAATGTCGATTCTCCTGTCGCATTCCTGATGAAGGACTTATGTCCAAAACGTCGATTCTCCTGCCTCATTCCTGATGAAGGGCTTATGCCCGAAATGTCAATCCTCCTGCCTCATTCCTGATGAAGGACGTATGCCCGAAATGTCGATTCTCCTGCCTCATTCCTGATGAAGGGCTTATGCTCGAAATATCAATTCTCCTACTCCTCGAATGCTGCCTGACCTGTTGTGCTTTTCCAACAACACACTCTCAACTCTAATCTCTAGCATCTGCAGTCCTCACTTTCTCCTCAGAATAGGGACAGTATGGTCTAAGTGAGCAGCCACTCAATAGTGCAGTCCTGAACCCTCACATTCAAATCTCATGGCAGCTAAAACCATTGAGAACTGATTAACTAAATGTTGTGTCCATGGTGGCAGTAGAAACTAGCTCTGACCTCTTCACTGAGGCAATGGATTTGTTGCAGAATGTCAAAATTAACCAGAATAGATTTAGAATACATTTTATTATTCTCTTAAAATATTCTACAAGTCCAAATAGATTACAATAGCAACATACCACATTTGGAATTGCCAAGCGCACTTCAGCCTTCATAAAAGGAGCAAACTCTTCAACATTGTTTGAATAACCATAAAGTCCTCTTCTGCCTGCTGTGCTAAATCAAACAATGTACATATATGTAAAATACATATTCAAGAGTAAGATGATATGATATGATGTAGAAACAGAAATTGCTGGAAAAACTAAGCAAGTCTGGTAATATCTGTGGAGAGAAATCAAAGTTAACGTTTTGAATCCAGTGAAGCCTTTTGAGAAGAAGTGTGTTCAGACACTGCACTTTCATGTTTGAAACCAGAGCAATCAAGAGACCAAACAGAAGTTGAAAAAGACCAATGGGATTAATCAGCATGTACAATAGAAGTGGATAAATCTATTACAGGGGGAGAGGAGGTTACAGGGATTATATCTTTAATTTTCAGATTTTCTTTGGCCACAGGATAGGTCTAAAGGGCTACAGGGTAGCTACGTGATACTTCAAGAGGTGTGGTGGCGATAAACCAGAAAATTGCAAGCCAGTGAACCTAACATTGAGAAACTATTGGAAAAACATTATGAGGGTCAGTTTTAATCTCCGCTTGGTGAGGCATGGGTTAACCAAGGATAGTCAGCATAACCTTTCTGGTGGAGATCATTTCTATCAAATTAATTTGAGATTTTCAAGGCGGGTGACTTGATGTGTAGATGAGAGTAGTGCAGTGGATGTAGTTGACATGGTCTTTGTAAGGCTTTTAACACAGTTTTGCATGGGATACTGGTCAAAAGATAAGAGTCCATGGGATCCAGGGCAATTTAGAAAATTGGATCTAAAATTGGCTTTATAGCAGGAGGCTGAAGGTGATAATCAAAGGTTGTGTTTGCGACTGGAAGCCTGTATTCAGTATTGTCTGCAGGGTTTGGTGCTAGGTGTCGTGCTGTTTATAGTGTATATTAATAATCAAGACAGGAATATGGAGAACATGATCAGCAAGTCTACAGAAGACATGAAAGTTAATGGTGTGGTAAATAGTGAGAAGGGAAGCCTTAGACTACAGAAGGGCTGGTCAAATGGTCTGAATGGAGGCAAATAGAATTTAATCCTGAGGAGTATGAGGTGATGGATTTTGGAAGGACTAACAAGGCAAGTGAGTACACAATGAATGGGAGAATCTTAGGATGTTCAGAAGAACAGAATTCCTTAGTGTGCATGTCCATTGATCCTTAAGGGTAGCAGTGTTTAAGAAGGCATATGGGATTCTTTCCTTTATTCGTCAATGCTAAAACTTTGAATGTAAAAACAGGAAGGTTATGATGGAACTGCATAAAACGTTAGTTAGACCACAGGCGAAGTATTGTGTGCAGTTTTAGTTGCCGCGTTACATGATGGATGTGATTGCACTGATGAGGATGCAGAGATTTATGAGGGTGTTTCCTGGGTTTGAGCAATTCAACTATGAAGTGGCACTTGATAGGCTGAGGTTATTTTCCACAAAGCAGAAAAGGCTGACTGGAGGCCTGGTTGAAATCTACAAAATTATAAGAGGCACAGATAGCGTAGACATCAAGAAACATTCCCCTTAGAAGAGGGATAATAATCATGGGTATAGATTTAAGGTAATGGACAAGAGTTTAGAGGAGAGTTGAAGAAATTTCTTTGCACCTAGAAGGTGGTAGGTATCTGGAACTCACTGCCTGAATGATTGGTAAAGGGGGTGTGCTCACAATAATTAAAAAGTGTTGAGGTGAATATTAGAAAAGGCTACAGGCCAAGTGTGAGAAAGGTAAAAACAATGACTGCAGATGCTGGAAACCAGATTCTGGATTAGTGGTGCTTGAAGAGCACAGCAGTTCAGGCAGCATACAAGGAGCAGCGAAATCGACGTTTCAGGCAAAAGCTCTTCATCAGGAATAAAGGCAGAGAGCCTGAAGCGTGGGGAGATAAGATAGAGGAGGGTGGGGGTGGGGAGAAAGTAGCATAGAGTACAATAGGTGAGTGGGGGAGGGGATGAAGGTGATAGGTCAGGGGGGAGAGGGTGGAGTGGATAGGTGGAAAAGGAGATAGGCAGGTAGGACAAGTCCGGACAAGTCATGGGGACAGTGCTGAGCTGGAAGTTTGGAACTAGGGTGAGGTGGGGGAAGGGGAAATGAGGAAACTGTTGAAGTCCACATTGATGCCCTGGGGTTGAAGTGTTCCGAGGCGGAAGATGAGATGTTCTTCCTCCAGGCGTCTGGTGGTGAGGGAACGGCGGTGAAGGAGGCCCAGGACCTCCATGTCCTCGGCAGAGTGGGAGGGGGAGTTGAGATGTTGGGCCACGGGGCGGTGTGGTTGATTGGTGCGGGTGTCCCAGGGATGTTCCCTAAAGCGCTCTGCTAGGAGGCGCCCAGTCTCCCCAATGTAGAGGAGACTGCATCGGGAGCAACGGATACAATAAATGATATTAGTGGATGTGCAAATAAAGCTTCGATGGATGTGGAAGGCTCCTTTAGGGCCTTGGATGGAGGTGAGGGAGGAAGTGTGAGCGCAGGTTTTGGAATTCCTGCGGTGGCAGGGGAAGGTGCCAGGATGGGAGGGTGTGTTGTGGGGGGGGGCGTGGACCGGACCAGGTAGTCACAGAGGGAACGGTCTTTGCGGAATGCGGAAAGGGGTGGGAAGGGAAATATATTCCTGATGGTGGGTTTTGTTTGGAGGTGGCGGAAATGTCGGCAGATGATTTGGCTTATGCGAAGGTTGGTAGGGTGGAAGGTGAGCACCAGGGGCGTTCTGTCCTTGTTACGGTTGGAGGGGTGGGGTCTGAGGGCGGAGGTGCGGGATGTAGACGAGATGCGTTGGAGGGCATCTTTAACCACGTGGGAAGGGAAATTGCGGTCTCTAAAGAAGGAGGCCATCTGGTGTGTTCTGTGGTGGAACTGGTCCTCCTGGGAGCAGATACGGCGGAGGCGGAGCATTTGGGAATACGGGATGGCATTTTTGCAAGAGAGAGGGTGGGAAGAGGTGTAATCGAGGTAGCTGTGGGAGTCGGTGGGTTTGTAAAAAATGTCTGTGCCAAGTCGGTCATCATTAATGGAGATGGAGAGGTCCAGGAAGGGGAGGGAGGTGTCAGAGATGGTCCAGGTAAATTTAAGGTCAGGGTGGAATGTGTTGGTGAAGTTGATGAGGTGGCGCCAATGCAGTCATCAATGTAGCGGAGGAAGAGGTGGGGACTGGTGCTGGTGTAATTACGGAAGATCGACTGTTCTACGTAGCCAACAAAGAGACAGGCATAGCTGGGGCCCATACAGGTGCCCATGGCTACCCCTTTGGTCTGGAGGAAGTGGGAGGATTCGAAGGAGAAATTGTTAAGGGTGAGGACCAGTTCAGCCAAACGAATGAGAGTGTTGGTGGAAGGGTATTGTTGTGGACTTCTGGAGAGGAAAAAACGGAGGGCTTGGAGGCCCTGGTCATGGCGGATGGAGGTGTAGAGGGATTGGATATCCATGGTGAGAGTCCAGCATGTTTATATGCTTGATGATTAGTACAGACATGAAGAGCCAAAGGCTCATTTTGTATGTTGTAAAACTCTATCATGATACCATCTATGACTTTACTCAAAGATTTGTAAATATTTGGAATTCCTTCTTTTAGAGGGTGTGAAATATCAGTTGTTAAGTTTGATAGAACAGACATCAATAGATTATTAGTTATGCATGGCATCAAGGAATATGAGGATAGCATGGGACTATGGCAATGAGTTAGATGAATGGCCAAGATCTAAAATGGCAGACGAGGCTCAAGGGGATGAATAGCCAGCTCCAGCTCCTAAAGATCAATATAGTAACAAAAATAGACTCCTACTTAAACCAAACAAAATGAAGAACTTTGGATGCTGGAAATCTGAAACAAAAATTGAAATTGCTGGAGAAACTCAGCAGGTCTGGCAACATCTGTGGAGAGAAAGCATAGTTAGCATTTTGGGTCCAGCGATCCTTCTCTAGAATTGAATTTTTGTGCAAATGACTTTGACTCTCCAGTTGCCTACCATTTCAACACACCACCAACATTTCTGGCCAACATTTCTGTCTCAGGCTTGGAAAATGCTCCAGGGAAGCTTAGCACAAGCTGGAAGAACAACATTTTCCACCTGGGGACCCTGCAACCTTCAGGACTCAATATCAAGCATCTTCTCCCATGTCGTTGCCTCACCACTACACACCAGGCCTCATCATCACACGGGCTGTTATCACAACCAACCCATTGTCAGCTACTAATGGCCCCTTTAGCAGGTATTGATTTTTCCAGGCGAACCACTACCCTTTCCTTTGTCTGTCTAACTGCTGTGTCCTCTCTCTGGGTGCCATCTCCACCTTCCCCCATCCCATCGTCAGCAAATGTTTCCTAGTTACAGTCAGTTCCAAATAAAGGTCACTGGACCTGAAATATTAACTCTGCTTTCTCTGCACAGATTCTGCCAGACTGACTGAGTTTATCCAGCAATTTATGTTTTTGTTTTAGATTCCTACCTAATGCCTCACTTGGAAAGACTGATTGATCACGGTGGCAATGTCAGATTTCTGACTAAAATATTTTTGTGAAAGGAAAATTTGTAGTTCATTTAACACCTTGAACTAAAGAGATGTCAGGCTTTGTCACACCAAATGATCTTTTCCAATGCTCAATGATGTCATTCAGACCAAAACATTTCAGACACTAATACAGAGACAGTTGTATCCTGATAATTAGGACAACATGAATCCATCTTCATATCCTGGAATCTTCCTTTCAATAAGGGTAGACATTAACAATAAAATTCAGCATTGTCTCCGGAGTGCTTGTATCTAATGTGGCCAGTACAATTTGTGACTCCTCAATACTGAAGCACTCTGTGTACAGCAAATCCCCAACAAAATCTAGTCTTGGGTTGAGAAAGAAGCTTGTGCCATTGAAGTGCCAGACAATCATCTTCTCCAACAGGAATGATTCAAACCATCACATCTTAATGTTCAATGGGTTCAATTACCATTGCTGAATCCCACACTATCACAATTCTGGGGATCCCATTGACCAGAAACCAAATTAGATGAGTTACATAAATACTGTGGCTATAATAGCAGGTCAGAGACTAGGAATCCTACTGCAATTAACACAGTTCCTGACTCCCCTCGGCCTATCCACCATCTACAAGACACAAATCAGGAGTGTGATGGAATACTCCCCACTTTTCTGGATGAACGTAGCTCCAACAACACTCCAGAAGCTTAATTCCATCCAGGATAAAGCTGACCACTTGACTGGGACTCTATCCACTACCTTCACCATTCATTGTATTCACGAGTGTCACACAGTAGCAGCAATATGTACCATTTCTATAATGTAGACTCCTCAGACAGCACCTAACAAACCTATGATTTCTGCCAAAGAGAAGATAAAGAACAGCAGATGCATGGGAACATTGCCATCTGCAAGTTCCCATCAAAGCCACTCACCTTCCTGATTTTAAAATGTACTGCTATGCCTTCAGTGTCACTGGATCAAAGCTCCTCCCTAACAGCACTGCCGCTGACAGCCACGATATGCACTGCAGTAGTTCAACAGGCAACTCTCCAGTGCCTTCTCAAAGCTCATAAGTTCATAAGATATAGGAGTAGATTTAGGCCATTCAGCCCATTCAATCATGGCTGATATGCTCCTCACCCATATTTTCATGCCATATCCGTGGGCGGCACGGTGGCACAGTGGTTAGCACTGCTGCCTCACAGTGCCAGAGACCCAGGTTCAACTCCTGCCTCAGGCGAGTGATTGTGTGGAGTTTGCACGTTCTCCTCGTGTCTGCGTGGGTTTCCTCCGGGTGCTCCGGTTTTCTCCCACAGTCCAAAGATGTGCAAGTCAGGTGAATTGGCCATGCTAAATTGCCCGTAGTGTTAGGTAAGGGGTAAATGTAGGGGTTGCGCTTCGGCGGGTCGGTGTGGACTTGTTGGGCCGAAGGGCCTGTTTCCACACTGTAATGTAATCTAATCTGTAATGTAATGTAATCTAATCTAATCCCTTCAATCCATTACCAACTAAAAATCTGTCTAACTCCTCCTTAAATTTACTCACTGTCCCCGCATCCATCGCATTTTGGGGTAGCGAATTCCAGATTCAAAACCCTTTGGGAGAAGTAATTTCTCCTCAACTCTGTTTTAAAATTGCTACACCTTATCCTGAGATTGTGACCTCTCATCCTAGAATGCTCCACAATGGGAAGCATTTGCTCCACTTCTATTTTATCCACACATCTTATCTTCTTCAATATCTCAATTTGATCTGCCCTCATTCTTCTAAATTCCAGAGAGTTGAACTGGCCTGAACTGTTCAATCTCTCTTCACATAACAAACCCCTCATCCTTGGGATCAATCTAGTCAATCTCCTCTGAACTGCCTCCAATGCCACTGCATATTTCCTCAAACAAGGGGTCCAAACTTGTACACATTCCTCCAGGCGCGGTCTCATCTATACCTTGTATGGTTGCAACATTACTTCCTTACCTTAATATTCTATTCCTGTAGCTATAAAAGCCAACATTTCATTCCCTTTCTTTATTATCTGCTGTATGTGCATGCTAGTTTTCTGTGACTCACGAATGAGGACAACCAGATCCCTCTGCATCGGAGCACCCCAAAGTCTATCTCCATTAACATAACAGGTCGCTTTCCCATTTTTCCAACCAAAATGCATAAGCTCATACTTATCCACATTAAACTCATCTGCCACATTTTGGCCACTCTCCTAACCTATTTATACCAATTTGTAAGATTCTTATTTCCATCCTGCCTATTACCATCCTGCAATTTACCATCTTGCCTCTTTTTCTGTCATCATCAAATTTGGCTATAGAGCCTTCTATCCAAGTCCAAGGACAATTAGAGATGGGCAATAAATGCTGGCTCAGCCAGCAACATCCACATCCCATAAATATATAGGCCAATTTTACTAATGAAGGAATGAAATTAGCAAGTGAACTGGAAATGGTTACCTGAAGGTACATCCATGCCAGAGTTGTGGGAGGTATCCAAAGGGGAGATTCAAGTGGCTCAGAGGTAATTTGTTCTCAAAAGTGAAAAATGTGCAACAGCCAAATGTGGAGACACCTAGCTATCAAGGAGCTTACAAAGTAAGATAAGCCAAAAATAAAGCTTATGCCCAATACTAAGAATTCTGCTATAGAAAGCCTACAGGATTATAGGAAGTGAATGGATACAAAGGAATTTAGGAAAGCAAAGAGAGGGTGTGAAACAATATTGGCAAAATAAATCACAGCGAACTCAAAATGTTAGGAGCAAAAGGATAACGAAAGAAAGAGTAAGGTCCACAAAAAGACCAAAAATATAACATGCGTAGATGTGGAAAATGTTTGTATAGTTGTAAATAAATAATTTACATCTATTTTCACAATAGAGGTGGCCAATGCAGAATATTGTGGCTCTGAAGGAGGAGTGTGAATTATTGGATGTGATAACTGCGAGGGTAGAGAAAGTATTAGCGGTTTTACATTTAGAAAATCCCTTGGACTTATCACTTTTTCTGGCATCCTAACAAGATGCTATTTTGACCCCATGCAATCTTTAACTTCTTTTTGTTAGCCACAGCGGATTCACGTTTCTCATTAGTCGTTTGTATCCTAAGGAAATCTTTATAAGTTGTAGAGACTGTCGCACTTCTTTATATTACTGGCCACTGCCTGTCAGCCACTAAATGTTTTGGACAAATTATTAAATCCACTTAGGCAAGTGTAATTTTGGAAAAATGTATTTTATAGAATTATTACCACATCTAAAAAGATAGAGTTAAGAAATAGAAATTCAGTAAAAAAAACTTACTTGAAAACTCTTCGTTTGAAAATTTCCAGTGACAGATGTGTAGATTTCACTAAAGCATCTAGCAATTGATGGCTAAAATATGCATAAAGTTCCTTAATATCCTGGAAAACACAAATAGGTAAAGAAGATAAAAACAATTTTAAAAATAAATAACTAGTTCCTGATTATCAATTCACTACATTGTCATTGACTAATATTAATATATTAATAGAATTTTGCAGTCTCAAAAGGGAACATTCAAACCCTTGCACATATCTTACTCTGAGAATAATTCATTTGTGCTTTCACCCTCTATCCATTACACATTATGAATTTTGAGTTTGGATATTTACAGGAAATGAGTATTTCCAGGAGAGCTGGAGCTTGCTAAATTCAATAGCCAAATGCTATTAGGATATTTTAACTCTATTCCTCACACAACAGCTGACCAGATATAAAGACAAAGACAGGCTATCCAGCGGAAAAATCTGAGGTAAAAGGCCACAGCCAGAGACAGCTGAAGAATATCCTCAACACTCAGAAAAGGTCAGTTGCAGAAGATACACAACTCGGAGATGCAAGGAGGATCTGTCTGGTTGGCAGATTAAAGAGAGTATTACAGATATGAAGACAGAAAAGGAATATGTGAATAGGAGTATGCCATCAGGTTATCAAGTTTGCTCTACTGCTCAATTAAATCATGGTTCATTGCCTCCCTCAACAACACTTAGACCAAAACCCCTGGATGTCGAGGACAATTCAGGACTGGATAAAGAAGAAGAGCCGGGCTTTTGGCAAGTCTAAAGGGAGCAATTCAACTGTGGCCCTAAAAGAATACAGGAAGTGCAGGATGGAACTTAAGAAAGCAATTAGAAGAGCAAAAAGGGACATGAAAAAGGACTTGTGAATATGATTAGGGAGATTTCCTAAGGCATTTTATAAATACATTAAAAGGAAGAGGTTAACCAGGGAAAGATTTGGGCCCATCGGGACCAAAGGGGAATCCTGCGTGTGAAGCTGCAGGATATTGGAAAGATGTCGAATGAATACTTCTATTCTGTCTTCACTGTAGAAAAGGAGAATGTAGATTTGGAATTCAGGAAAAGGGACCAAGAGGAACTTGCACACTTTGACATAGGAAATGGGGAGATATTGGAGGCTCTGCCAACCTTAAAAACAGGCAAATTCCCTGGCCTGGATGAATTCCAAAGAACAAAGAACAAAGAAGATTTACAACTCAGGAACAGGCCCGTCAGCCCTCCAAGCCTGAGCCGATCCAAATCCACTATCTAAACCTATCACCCAATTCCTAAGCATCTGTGTCCCTCTGTCCAGACACACCTTAAATGAATCTACCGTGCCTGCCTCTACTATGTCTGCTGGCAACACATTCCAGGCACCTATCACCCTCTGTGTAAAGTACTTGCCGCATATATCCTCCTCAAACTTTTCACCTCTCACCTTGAACGCGTGACTTCTCGTTATTGAATCCCTCACCCTGGGAGAAAGCTCATCTCTATTTACTCTGTCTATACCCTTCATGATGTTGTAGATCTCAATCAGATCCCCACCAATCTCCTTTTTCATAATGAAAACAATCCTAACCTACTCAACTTCTCCTCATAGATAGCACCTTCCATACCAGACACAATCCTCGGAAACCTTCTCTGCACCCTCTCCAAAGCATCCACATCCTTTAGATAATGTGGTGACCAGAACTGTACACAGTATTCTAAATGCGGCCGAACCAAATTCTTGCACAATTTTAACATGACATGCCAGCTCTTATACTCAATACCCCATCCGATGAAGGCAAGCATACCATATGCTATTTTGACCACTCTATCCACCTGTGCAGCCACCTTCAGGGTACAATGGACCTGAGCTCCCAGATCTCTCTGCTCACCAAAGGATCTAAACTCCCAGATCTCTCTGCTTATTTCATCCCAGGCTGCTGTGGGAGGTGAGGCAGGAAATTGCAGGGGCTCTGACACAAATTTTTAATTCCTCTGTGGCCATGGGGGAAATGCCAGAGGACTGAAGGATGGCTAACGTGGTTCCAATTTATAAGAGGAGTGGTAGAAAAGAAGCAGGAAATTACCGATCAGTAGGTCTCACGTCATTTGTAGTGAAACTATTGGAGAAAATTCTGAAGAAACAAATTAATAGCCATTTGAAAAGTAATGGGTTAATTAGGGATAGTCAGCATGGTTTTGTCAGAAGGAAGTCATGCCTAACAATTTTTTAATAATATTTTGAAAATGTAATCAAACGTGTTAATGAGTCAAGTTCAGTTGATACCATTTACATGGATTTTAGCAAAATGTTTGACAAGGTCCCCCACCAATGATTGAGAAGGTTAAAGCACATGGAATTCAGGGAAACTTGGCAAGCCGAATCAGAAACTTGTTTAGTAATGGGTCAAAAAAGGTAGTATTAGAAGTTTGTTTGAGTGACTGGAGGCTGGCGTCCAGCAGTGTGCCACAAGCATCAGTACTGGGACACTTATTGTTTGTTATATACATAAATTATATGGATGAAAATGTAAGGAGAGGGAATGTGAAGCAAATTTTCAGATGACACCAAGATTGGTGGAGTGATTAATAGCAAAGAAGATGGTTACAGGAAGAGGTAAATGGGTTGATCAAATGTGCAGACCGCGGCAGATGATATTTAACTCTGATAAGTGCAAGGTTTGCACAAAGTGCACTTTGGAAGAATAAACAAAATTAGGGAGTATTTATTTAATGGCGGGATACTGGGTAGCTTAAAGAAACAGAAGGATTTTGGGTTAATTATTCACAGATCCTTGAAGTTAGCAGAGCATGTGATTAGGATAGTTAAGAAAGCATATTGGTCATTTGCTTTCATCAGTCGTGGCATACAGTAAAAGAGTAACGTTGGTAATATCAGAGTAGTACAGAGCACTGGTCAGGCCACTGCTGGAGTACTGTGTACAGTTCTGGTCACCTCACTATGGGAAGGATGTGAGAGCTCCAGAAAGGGTACAGCGAACATTTACCAGAATGTTGCCTGGGATGGAAAATTTTGAGCTTTAAGGGGAGACTAGATAGACTTGGATTATTTCTTCTCAAGCAAAGAAGACTGAAGGGGGACATGTTTGAGGTGTATAAGATATGAGGGGTATAGACAGGGTATTAGTGAGTTTTGAGAAGATTTGTAGCTCAGGTTGAGATTCTGGATGTAGGTTTGATTAGATTAGATTACTTACAGTGTGGAAACAGGCCCTTCGGCTGGAAGGTTCATCTTCAGCCTGGCTTCGTTTGGAGGCTCATTGAAGATGTTACCTAGCATGGTGATGAAACATCTGAAAATGAACCTTCCAGCTTAGCGAGCAAAACTACATCCAGACAGGGTGATTAGAGAGTGGCTTGGTTGAGGAGACAATTATGAGAGGCCATAGTCTTAGTGTAAGAGGCAGGAGATTCAGAAGGAATTTGGGGGAAAAAACTTTTTGACTCAGCAGGAGATGGGAATCTGGAATGAACTTGCTGAAAAGGTACTGGAGGTTGGAAACTTTACAAATTTTAAAAAATATGTGGATGAGCACTTCAAATATTATTATATTCAAGGATATGGGACAAGTGAGAAAATTGGGATCAATGCATATTTCGTGATAGCTATGTTGGTGCAGACTTGATAAGCCAAAGGGCCTTTTCTGTGCTGTATGAATCTATAAATCTAGAACATAAGATATAGGACTAGAATTAGGCCATTCAGCCCATCATGTCTGCTCTGCCATTTGATCATGGCTGATAATGTTTCTTCACCCTATTCTCCTGCCATCTTCCTGAAACCCTTGATTCACTTACAAATAAAACCATCATTCATGCTAGTCAGACTCCAGAAACCTATAAATTTCTATCTTATCCATGTTCTGTTATTGATTTTTTATAGATTAAAGGGAATTCTAAAAATCACTACCTTCTTAAAGAAATTCCTCCATATCTCAATCTTAAATGCCGACACCTTAATCTGAGGTTCTGTTCCAGGTTATAGACTGAACAACCAAGGCAAAAATTCTACCTGTATCCACCCCGTTATGCTCTGTCAGAATTTTACAAGCTTTGTTGAGATCACATTTCATTGTTTGAAACCCGAGAGAATATAGGTCCAAAAAAAGTTTCAAAATGAACTCTTGAATAATAAGAATGTGATAAATAGATAGTTGGCTAACAATAATAATCATAATCTTCAAAAATTCTGAAAGGCTTTTCAAACATGATTACTTTTTCATAAATCCATGTAGACACCGCCCAATTGTGTCATTATTTCCTGAGTGTTCAATTATCACATACTTTATGATAATTTCTAATATTTTCCCAACTGTCTTCAAACTATTTAGCTGGTAGATTTCCATTTTCCATCTCCCTCCCTTTTTAAAGATTGAGGTTAGATTTGCAACTTTGCAGACTTCAGGATGATTTCCAGAAACTATAGATATTGAAAGATCACCATCAATGCGCCCATTATTTCAATAGCCACCTCTTTTAATATTCCATGATGGATCTGATCATCTGGTTGAGGGGATTTGTCGAACTTCAGCCCAGTTAATTTTTACAATACTACCTAATCACTGATGTTAAGTTAGTTTAATGCTTCCATTTCACAAGTCCATTGGTTGTCTTATATTTCTGTGAGATTTTCTGTATGTTTTTCCTTGAAGACAGATGCAAAGTGATGGTTTGATTGTTCTATCATTCCCTGTTCTCCAGTATAATCTCTTGTGTTTCCACCAGTAATGGACTACATTAGTCCTAGTTATTTTATCATGTTTGCATAGCTATTAAAGCTTTCACAATCTGCCTTAAAGGTTATTGCAAGTGTAGCAACCCAGGCTAGACCCATTACTCCACAGATCACATCATCAAATAAAAATATTTTTTCCAGCCAACAAGGTGACCAATGAAATACCTTATCTTAATCAAATTTTAAGCTGCAAGATCTGAAAACCAAGTTTCTTAAAAAACACAATTATGGATATCTATCAATAACAAATCAATAATTGGCAAATGCACAGCCAGTAAAATGAAAGTATAAATGCTTATGCCTTTAAATATCCAAAAACATACATAAAAACACATACACACACTCAAGGAAAATGACAAAATTAAATAGATTTTTCTTGGTTTTCTGAGAAAGAAAGACATTTTAAGCAATTAAGTTATTCTTGAAGACTAATGAAATATCTTTAGCACACATGGTTAAGGAAAATCCCAAAGCCTTTTATTCGTATATAAGGAGCAAAAGGGTAACTAGAGAAAGGGTTGGCCCACCTCAAGGACAAAGGAGGAAAGCTATGCGTGGAGTCAGAGTAATTTAGGTGAGATTCTTAATGATTACTTTGCATCAGTATTCACTGAAGAGAGAGACATGATGGATGTTGAGGTTAGGGATAGAAGTTCAATTACTCTAGGTCAAGTCAGCTTAAAGAGGGACGAAGTGTTGGGTATTCTAAAGGCATTAAGGTGGACAACTCCCCAGGTCCAGACGGGATCTATCCCAGGTTAATGAGGGAAGCGAGAGAGGAAATATTTGGAGCCTTAACAGGAATTTGTGAGTTCTCTGTAACTCGTATTTTAACAGATTATGCGGCGAGGTGAGTTTTTCTGGGTGGTTGGTTTAATTAACAGAAGGGTTCACTGCTGTGTCATAATACAACCATAATAAACATGACATGTTTTGTAAAGTTTACCAGTAGTCAAGCCAATTATTTGCTGGAGACTGGAAAGTGTCAGAGTTTGAATATACAGTCTGTTTGTATGGAAAAAGAGTATAAGCAAACCTGTATCAGAATTATAGTTAGCCAGCTCAGAAGATCATTATGTATGAAGTTGGGGTACTGTCCCTTTAAGAGAGCTGGTCTGGTGACTCACAAGGCATGAATCCAGGGGTTCAGTCTAAAGCCAGCTATGGAGATGTGAGCAACCAAAATAAAATGTTTGTGTTCGCAGTTTACCTGTGCCTCCCTTGTGCTTAATTCTTGGTTCACAGTGAATTACAAACTTAACAGCCAACTGATGAGTGACTGAAGGTTTGGACACCTGTTCCAGTCTGATCTTTGTTAAATCTGCAGAATCCAGTTTACTTCTGATTGGAAGCATTGTATGGGTAAGATTTTTGCAATATTTTGTATTGTATTTTGTTTTAATAATGAACAGTAGGTATATTCCATTGTTTGCTCTGCCTTGGGTTATGATATCCAGAGCAAACCCAACAGACCAGGAAATGTGGGAATAAAAGTCTACATAGGATACAATAATCTTTTATAAACCAGTCAGTCCATTTAAAAAGCTTTTTCTACCTTTTCAAGCTCCTCATATTTTTTAATCTGTTGGCTATCATCTTTAATTTTGCTGGGAATCCTGAAAGGTGCATTTTCTTCTTGAGGGACTTCTGTAAATACAACTCGTCGACGCTCTATATTCAAGCATACAGGACAAAACATGAGATAAATTTCAACTAACATGATTATTGTTCAAACTCATTCCACACTGTCAAAAAAATCCATCTCTCGACATTTTTAAAAACCAGTTTTAGTTCATTTAATATGTTTAGTAAAATTAGAAAGCTGGAGATTTCCCATGATGAAACGCATGTATAAATACAATATAGATTTTTTAGCAAAATTCAAGTCCATGGGATTAAAAGGGCAATGATAACATGGATGAAGATTTTGCTGAAAAACATAAAACTGAAAATTAGTGGTGAAAGATGGTGTTTTTCAAACTACAAACGTGCTATCCTGTTATACTTTACACTGTGATGTCCACCAGAGGTTAGTATAATGACTAAAGGTAGACTTGTCATAGTCTTACGAGACCATAAGGCTGCTTACCCGTTAGAGATAAATGATTACCGGTGGTTAAAGGAAAAGTTTGGGAAGGAGAGATGTGTCCTGCACGATAACCTCAGCTGATGTGGAAATAGCACAAATGTTGTTAGCACTACTCTGCATTGTAAAACAGCTAGTCGAAAGTGAGGACTGCAGTTGCTAGAGATTAGAGTCGAGTGTGGTGCTGGAAAAGCACAGCAGGTCAGGCAGCATCTGAGGAAAATCGATGTTTCAGACAAAAGCCCTTCATCAGGAATGGTTTTTGCCCGAAATGTTGATTTTTCTGCTCCTTGGATGCTGCCTGACCTGCTGTGCTTTACAAGCACCACAGCTACCCAGCCAAATGAGCTAACTAAGCCTTGGATAAAATCTACTTCACCTGTTAATCTATATTAGTCACATAGATTTAGGTATAGTGAACATAATTTCAAAGTTTGAAGATAACACAAAAATCAGAAATGTAACAAACAAGGAGGATTGTAAGAGAGTTCAGGAGGACAAAAACAGTCTGGTGAAACAGGCAAATACATGGCAGGTAAACTTAACATAGAACATAGAACATAGATGAATATAGCACAGTACAGGCCCTTTGGCACTCGATGTTGCGCCGATCCAAGCCCACCTAACCTACACTAGCCCACTATCCTCCATATGCCTATCCAATGCCCGCTTAAATGCCCATAAAGAGGGAGAGTCCACCACTGCTACTGGCAGGGCATTCCATGAGCTCACGACTCGCTGAGTAAAGAACCTACCCCTAACATCTGTCCTATACCGGTTATCCAAATACCGGAATCCCTCCCTCCTCCACCATCCCTGTAGCCACGCATTTAACTGTTCTCTCTCCCTATTCCTCGACTCTCTATCACGTGGCACGGGTAACAAACCAGAGACAACAACTCTGTTCGTTCTAACTCTGAGCTTCCAACCTAGCTCCCTGAAAGCCTGCCTAACATCCTCAGCCCTCCTCCTACCTATGTCATTGGTGCCAATGTGGACCACGACTTCGGGCTGCTCCCCCTCCCCCTCCCCCTTAAGGACCCAGAAAACACGATCAGAGACATCACGTACCCTTGCACCTGGGAGGCAACATACCAAAACGTGAATCTCTCTCGCCCCCACAAAACTGCTTATCTGTGCCCTGAACTATCGAGTCCCCAATTACTATTGCTCTGCTCTTCTCCACCCTTCCCTTCTGAGCAACGGGGACAGGCTCCGTGCCAGAGGCCTGAACCCCATTGCTTACCCCTGGTAAGTCGTCGTCCCCACAAGTATCCAAAATGGTATATTTGTTCTTGAGGGGAACGGCCGCAAGGGGTCCCTGCACTAGCTGCTTCCTCCCAGTCCCCCTCACTGTCACCCATCTGTCTGCAAAGTTCTGGGAGATGTGAAATTATATGTTTTAGTTAAGAAAGACAAGCAGAGGCAATACAAACTGAATAATATAGTTTTACATACGTTGTCTACCACCATCTCCTCGAAGGCAATTAGAGATGAATAATAATTGCTGGTCTAACTAGCATTATCCTGCTCCTCAGATGCTGCCTGATCTGCTGTGCTTTTCCAGCACCACTGTAATCTTGACTCTAATCTGCAGCATCTGCAATACCCACTTCTGTCTAGCATTATCCATATCCCATAAATAAATAAAAGCAAAAGAGCCAGTTAATTAACTTATCCAAAGACAATGAATCTAATACCTCCCTTGAATGCCCATTCAACAACATCCTAAGTGTTTTCTTTGACCTGAAAACTAACTGGACCAATTATACAAGTATGGTGAATACAGAAGGAGATCAGGAAGTGTGAATTATACAGCAAGTATTCAATTGCTAATTAACTAAATTCTGTCCATCATCAACAAACCAAAGGATCAGGAACATGATGAAATATTCTCTAATTTCAACCCAATTCCAGCTGGGTGTCAATTCTGAAAGCTTTGCCTTGCTCACTTTCTGTAAAATTTGCGACCTCACTTCTTCCACACCCCAGGAAGTTCTTAGTGATGAATAGAACCATTATTACCTATTTAAACCATGCAAATTTAACACTTGAAATAAAAAAAGAATGGACAGGTAGATGACATGAACAAGCCATCACTATACAGCAACACAGGATCAAAACTGAAAAAAGACAAGCACTCCAAGAAAACCTATCAACACTCACCCAAAACAATGATACAGACAACACAGAGACATGGATAAAGAACCTCTCAGACAGACCACTCACAGACTCAGAGAAATCCATCCTGGTATGTGGACTAAATTTTAACTACAAAGATGCCAGAAGAACTGACTTCCTGCAGCACAAGAGGCCACACTAAAAAGCAAGGACTGGATGAAGAAACACAACAGTCTATCAGACAGGTGATAGTCTAAGCGGAAAAGAAAACAGGAGCACACTCGCCACAGAGGAAAGGAAAGCAGTGGAGAAACTCAAAGGGACAAGAACATAGTGATACTACCAGTGGACAAAGGGAGGATGACAGTAAAATCAGCAGAAACCAGTGCGTAGAGAATGCAAACAAACTAGTCAGCGATACATGTCTCTGCTGACCAGATCTGCGGGAAGTGCATCCAACTCCAGCTCCTTGAAAACCAAGTTAGGGACCTGGAGGTGGAGCTGGATGAACTGCGGGTCATCTGGGAGGCTGAGGGAGAAATTGAGAGGATATACAAGGAGGTGGTCACTCCTCAGATGCAGGATAAGAACAGCTGAGTTACAGTCAGGGGGAGGAAAGGGAACCAACAGATAAAGCAGGGATCCCCTGTAGCTGTTCCCCTCGCAATAAGTATACCATTTTAGATACTGCTGGTGGGGATGTCCTACCAGGGAAAAGCCATAGTTGTCAGGTCTCTGGCACTGAGCCTGGCACTGAGGCTCAGAAGGGAAGCAGGAGAATATAAAAGCACTAGTGGTAGGGGACTCAATAGTTAGACGGATTGACAAGAGATTTTGTGGTCAGGAACGAGACTCCCAGAAGGTATGTTGCCTCCCCGGTGCCAGAATCCCGGATGTCGCCGATTGGGTTTACAGGATTCTGAAGGGGGAGGGTGAGCAGCCAGAAATCGTGGTACATATTGGCACCAATGATATAGCCAGGAAAGGGATTGACAATCTGAAAAGTGACTACAGAGAGTTAGGTTGGAAGCTGAAGAGCAGGACAAGTAGAGTAGTGTTCTCAGGTTTGTTATCGGAGCCGCGAGATAGTGAGGTGAGGAACAGGCAGCAAGTGCAGCTTAACACATGGCTGCACAGCTGGTGCAGGAGGGAGGGCTTCAGATACCTAGACCATTGGGATGCCTTATGGGGAAAGTGGGACCTGTACATGAAGGATGGGTTGCACCTGAATTGTAGGAGCACAAATGTCCTGGATGGAAGACTCGTTCATATGGTTTGGGAGAGTTTAAACTAGCTTGGTGGGGGGAGGGGGGGGAGGAAACCAGAGCTACATATCTGAGAGGAGGGTCGTTAGATATGGAAAGTGAAAGGATGTAGTGAATCTATCGGGAAGGTTATTCATGTGATGGATCAAAGGGATTGGTTAAAGTGTGTCTGCTTTAATGCAAGGAGTGTCAGAAATAAGAGTGATGAACTCACAGCATGGATCAGTACTTGGGACTATGATGTTGTGGCCATAACAGATACTTGGGTTTCACAGGGGCAGGAATGGTTGCTAGATGTTCCAGGGTTTAGAACTTTTAAAAAGAACAAGGGGGATGGAAAAAGAGGTGTAGCATTGCTAATCAGAGAGTGCATCACAGCTACAGAAACAAAGGTTGTTGAGGAAGGTTTGTCCACTGAGTCAGTATGGGCGGAAGTTAAGAACAGCAAGGGAGCAACCACCTCATTGGGGGTTTTCTACAGACCCCCTAATAGCAGTAGAGAGATTGAAGAACTCACAGGCTAGCAGATTTTGGAAAAATTCAGATGTAGCAGGGTTGGTGTTATGGGTGACTTCAACTTTCCCAATATTGACTGGAACCTCCTAAGTGCAGATGGTTTGGATGGAGCTGTTTTTGTCAGGTGTGTTCAGGAGGGTTTCCTTACTCAGTATGTAGACAGACCGACAAGGGGAGAGGCCATTTTGGATTTGGTGCTCTGCAATGAGCCAGGACAGGTGTCAGATCTTGCGGTGACAGTGACAACAACTGCCTCACATTTACCATACATTTGGAGAGGGAAAGGAGCAGTTACGAAGGGAAGGTATTTAATTGAGGAAAAGGAAATTATGATGCTATCAGGAGTTGGGAAGTACAGACTGGGAGCAATTGTTCCACAGAAAGGGCATAACAGACATGTGGAGACTGTTTAAGGAGCAGGCTTGCTAGAAAGGAGCTCAGAAATGGACTGAGGAGAGCCAGGAGGGGGCACAAAAAAGGCTTTAGATTAGATTAGATTACATTACAGTGTGGAAACAGGCCCTTCGGCCCAACAAGTCCACACCAACCCGCCAAAGCGCAACCCACCCATACCCCTACATTTATCCCTTACAGGCAATTTATATGGCCAATTCACCTGACCTGCACATCTTTGGACTGTGGGAGGAAACCGGAGGAAACCCACGCAGACACGGGGAGAACGTACAAACTCCACACAGTCAGTCGTCTGAGGCGGGAATTGAACCCGGGTCTCTGGCGCTGTGAGGCAGCAGTGCTAATCACTGGGCCACCGTGCCGCCCACTTGGCAGGAAGGATCATGGAGAACCCAAAGGCATTTTACTCAAACGTGAGGAATAAGAGAATGATCAGAGAGAAGCGAGGGCCAGTCAAGGATAGCGTGGGGAACTTGTGATTGGTGTCTGAGCAGATAGGGGAAGCCCTAAATGAGTTTTTTTGCTTCAGTTTTCATGAAGGAAAGGGACCTTGTTGTGAATGAGAACTTTGAGGAGCTGGGATACAGGCTTGAACAGATCAAGATTGATGAAGTTGATGTGCTGGAAATTTTGGCAAACATTTAAGATTGAGAAGTCCCCAGGGCCAGACCAGACTTATCCTAGGTTGCTCCAGTAAGCAAGAAAGGAGGTTGCTAAGCCACTGGCAGAGATCTTTGCTTCCTCACTCTCCACGGGAGTTGCACTGGAGAATTGGAAGGAGGCAAATGTTGTTCCCCTTTTCAAGAAGGGGAATAAGGAAATCCCAAGCAATTACAGACCAGTCAGTCTAACGTCTGTGGTCAGCAAGGATTTGCAAAGAATTCTGAGGGATAGGATTTATGACTATTTGGAAAAAGCATAGCGTGATTAAAGGCAGTCAGCATGGCTTTGTGAGGGAGGTACTGCCTCTCAAATTTTATTGAGTTCTTTGAAGAGGTGATGAGACAGGTTGACGAAGGTCGAGCAGTGGATGTGGTGTATATGGACTTCAGCAAGGTATTTGATAAGGTTCCCCATGGCAGGCTCATTCATAAGGTCAGGAAGTGTGTGGGATACCGGGAGATTTGGCTGTCTGGATTCAGAATTGGTTGGCTGACAGAAGGCAGACAGTGGTTGTAGATGGAAAGTATTCAGACTGGAGGTCAGTGGTGAGTGGTGTCCCGCAGGGCTCTGTTCTTGGGCCTCTGCTCTTTGTTGTTTTTATAAATGACTTGGATGAGGAGGTTGAAGGGTGGTTGCCAATGACACAAAGGTTGGAGGTGCCATTGATAGTATCAAGGGCCATTGCAGGCTACAGCGTGACATAGACAGGATGGAAAGCTGGGCTGAGAAATGGCAGATGCAGTTCAACCTGGATAAATGCAAAGTGATTTTGGATGGTTGAACTCAAATGCTAATATAGGATTAAAGACAGGATTTTTGGCAGTGCGGAGGAACAGAGGGATCATGGTGTGCAAGTACATAGATCCCTCAAAGTTGCCACCCAAGTGGATAGGGTTGTTAAGAAAACAAATGGTGTTTTGGCTTTTATTAACAGGGGTATTGAGTTTAAGAGCCGCGAGGTCTTGCTGCAACTCTACAAGTCCCTGGTGAGACCAGGAGGTACGGGATACCAGGAGATTTGGCTGTCTGGATTCAGAATTGGTTGGCTGACAGAAGGCAGAGAGTGGTTGTAGATAGAAAGTAGTCTGACTGGAGGTCAGTGGTGAGTGGTGTCCTGCAGGGTTCTGTTCTTTCCAGCACATCAACTTCATCAATCTTGATCTGTTCAAGCCTGTATTGTGTCCAGTTCTGGTCGCCCTACTATAGGCAAGATACAGAGGCTTTGGAGAGGGTGCAAAGAAGGTTTACCAGGATGCTGTCTGGACTGGAGGGCTTGCCTTATGAAGAAAGGTTGAATAAGCTCAGACTTTTCTCTCTGGAGAGAAGGAGGAAGAGAGGAGACCTGATTGAGGTGTACAAAATAATGAGAGGAATAGATAGAGTCAATAGCCGGAGACTTTTCCCCAGGGCAGAATTGATTGGTATGAGAAGTCATAGTTTTGAAGATATTAGGAGGAAGGCATAAAAGAGACATCAGAGGTAGGTTCTTTACGCAGAGAGTTGTGAATGCATGGAATGCATTGACAGCTGTGGTGGTGGAAGCAAAGTCATTGGGGATATTTAAGCAACTGCTGGATTTGCACATGGATAGCAGTGAGTTCTGGAGTGCATAGGTTAAGTTACTATATTTTACATTAGGATTAAATCTCGGCACAACATAATGGGCCTAAGGGCCTGTTCTATGCTGTACTTCTCTATGTTCCATGCGGAGATCGATGATGGACCATATCTAAAGGAACACCATGTATAAAGACCTGGACAAAGGGAGAAAAAGTACATTCAATGCTACCCTCACCCTGATGGCCACCTTTGTGTGTGGCTGCATCAAGCTGTGCATGGAGCCCCAGTACACAACCACCAAGTGTCACTGTATACTGAAGTTTTGATTAGGTTAGACTCCCTACAGTGTGGAAACAGGCCCTTCGGCCCAACAAGTCCACACCGACCCTCTGAAGAGTAACCCACCCGGACCCATTTCACTCTGACTAATGCACCTAACACTATGGGCAACTTAAATAGCCAATTCACCTGATTGCACATCTTTGGACTGTGGGAGGAAACCGGAGCACCCGGAGGAAACCCGCGCAGACACGGGGAGAATGTGCAAACTCCACACAGACAGTTGCCCAAGGCTAGAATCGAACCTGGGTCCATAGTGCTGTGAGGCAACAGTGCTAACCACTGAGCCACCGTGCCACCCCAACAGGGTGTCCCCGGGGTTGCAAAGGATGGGCCTGGCCTCACTGCTGTGGAGCACTCCAAGTAGTTGGACCATTCCATATTACGTCCTTTGTGGAGAAATTGGTGAAGAAAAAAAACACTTTGACCACAAGTCCATCAGGAAGTGGTCAGCATGTAGTGTCCTTGAGACCCTTCGGGAAAAGGAGAGGGTTGATCCTGTCGAGTGGATCCCTGAGCAAACTGTCAAAACCATTTGGCAGAACTTTCCAACAAGCACCAAGACATAGTGGTGAGAAGGGCTCTGCCTATGAGATTCCTTATGCATGCCTGGACTGTCTGCACCACTGCACGCTGCTCTCGACTATCATACTGGAATGTGCCTATGCAATAGAAGTCTGGAGAAGAATGCAGTTGTGTATATTGAGGCTCATCCCAAGCAGATCTGTGACGTAGGACTCCGTGCACTACGGTCTGTTCCCCGGGACACGCACAGAGACGAACATCAACTGCGCCTGGAGGATTGTCAACTAGTGAAAGATGCTCTTTGGTCTGCCCAAAACCTGCTGGTCTTCCAGTTGAAGGAGTTGACCCTGAGCGCTTTAGGGAACATCTCCGAGACACCCGCACCAATCAACTAAACCGCCCCGTGGCCCAACATTTCAACTCCCCCTCACATTCTGCTGAGGACATGGAGGTCCTGGGCCTCCTTCACCGCCGCTCCCTCACCACCAGACGCCTGGAGGAAGAACGCCTCATCTTCCGCCTCGGAACACTTCAACAGCTTCCTCATTTCCCCTTCCCCCACCTCATCCTAAGTTTCAAACTTCCAGCCCGCACTGTCCCCTTGACCTGTCCGGACTTGTCCAACCTGTGTAGCTCCTTTTCCACCTATCCACTCCACCCTCTTCCCCCCTGACCTATCTCCTTCATCTCCTCCCCCACTCACCTATTGTACTCTATGCTACTTTCTCCCCACCCCCACCCTCCTCTAGCTTATCTCTCCACACTTCAGGCTCTCTGCCTTTATTCCTGATGAAGGGCTTTTTCCCGAAACGTCGATGCTGCCTGAATTGCTGTGCTCTTCCAGCACCACTGATCCAGAATCTGGTTTCCAGCATCTGCAGTCATTGTTTTTACCTACCTGACTGAACATTGCAGACTGGCACATTCCATGGTTCAGGACTACGTGCTGAGGGACACACTAAAGCTTGGGGCAGCTGCCATCAAAGTGCAGTGGTGAAAGTCCACCGTGTAAAGTCCTTCTGCTCAAGAATAACAGGAGTCCATTCAGTAATGGGCCCTGCTGACAACTCAGCTAAAGGCCAAGAGGTTGACTGTCAATATAGACAATGGCTAATATCAAAGACTTAATTTGTTCTCTGTAAGTAAAGACCGTATAGATCTGAATGGCTTCATTAACTGTACATGTACAAAGATTTATTTCTATGAATAAGGTATATTTAGGCAATAAGACAATTCTGGGAGAAGTCAGCCCAGACCCACGACTGCTCAGTACAGTGAGGAAGAACCCGGTGTCAAAGAACGTTTAGCCCCCAATGTCACATCACTGTAGTCTTTCCATACTTCCCTTCTCCTCTAACCAAAAAAGAGAGAGATTGAGATAGAATATTAGGAAGTTTGTTGTTGCCCGGAGGGTATTTGGTCTGTTTGTAAAGATTGCATTGTAATTTAAGTAACCAATTAGTGCTGCTGGTTAGTATATGTGCAGCCTTAGGTGAATACTGGGTTTCAGTGAGTAAGGCAAGGAAGGTAAGATTCCTTTATCTTTCTTAATGTAAAGGGGCAGAGGAGGCAATTATGGCAGTGGTGTGTTCCTCCTACCTGATTTGGGAGATCAGGGAGCAGTCTAGTGTCCCTGACAAGAATGTCTGCAGGAAATGTGACTGGCTGCAGCTCCTCACAGACCACATTGTTCGATTGGAGTGGCAATTGGACACACTGAGGAGCATACAGGGTCAGAAGACACATGACACCAGGTTATTGTCCAAAAGGTTTATTTGTCATCACAAGCTTTCAGAGTGCTGCTCCATCGTCAGGTGAAGTGTGATCGACACTAGTTACAGGGAGGTGGTCAAACCATGGCTTCAGTCAGGTAGATTGGTGACTGCCAGGAGAGGCAGACAGGAGTCTCCTGTGGCTATTCTTCTCTCTGATAGGTACATCTCTGTGGCACCACAACTGGCTCTGCTGTTGAGCAGGATCGGGCAAGATCCAAGTGAACGATAGTGGTAGGCGACTCGCTAGTAAGGTGCACAGACAGTAAGGGCATTTCTGTGTCTGTGTTCAAGACTCCAGGATGGTATGTTGGTTTCCTGGTGCCAAGGTCAAGGACATCTCTGAGTGGTTGCATGAAATTCTTCAGGGGAGGATGAGCATCCAGAGATCATTGTGCAAATTAGTATCAACAACATAGATAGAAAGAGGGATGGGATCCTGTGGAGTGAGTACAGGGAGTTAGCAAAAAGGCTGAAAAGCAAGACGTCGAGGGTAGTAATCTCTGGGTTACTACCAGTGCTACGTGCTAGTGATACAAGGAATAGAATCACAGGAGTAATAAAAGCATGGCTAAGGAGCTGTTGCAGGGTTTCAAGTTCTTCGATCTTAGGGATCTTTCCTGGGGCAGGAGTGAACTGTCCAAGGGGGATGGGTTGCATCTAAACTGAAGGGGAACCAATATCCTTGCAGGGAGGTTTGCAAGTGCTACTTGGGAGGGTTGAAACTGGAGTGACAGAGAGCTGGGAACCAGAGCAGCAGGTTAGCAAGAGGAGGGATTGAGGGGAAGGTACATATTAGGGTCAGTAAACCATAAAGGAAGGACAGGCAGAGACAGATAAATTAACACCATGGTACAAATGGTTGAAGTGTGTTTATTTCAAGTATTATGGGTAAGGCAGATGAGCTTAGAGCCTGGCTCAGTACATGGCATTATGATGTTGTGGTCATTACAGAAACTTGGTTGAGAGAGGAATAGCACTGGCTGCTCAACGTTCCAGGTTTTCATTATTTTAGATGAGATAGAGAGGAAGGTAAAAGAGGTGGAGGAGTTGCATTACTAATCAGGAAGAATGTCAGAGAGGATGTACTGCAGAACTCATCCACAGAGGCAATATGGATAGAGCTCAAATATAAAATGGGTGCAATCACTCTGATAGGATTATACAGTAGGCCCCACAACAGCCAATAAGACATTGAGGAATAGATGTGTCGGCAGATTATGGAAAGACGCAATAAAAGCAGAATTGTCATAATGGGTGACTTTAACTTCCCCAATATTGACTGGGATTCCCTTTGAGCAAGAGGCTGAGACAGGGCAGAATTTGATAAATGCATCCAAGAGGGTTTATTGAAACAGTATGTGGATAGTCCAACTCGAGGAGGGGCCATACTGTACCTTGTACTGGCTGATGAGCCTGGCCAGGTGTCTGACCTGTCAGTGGGAGAGCATTTTGGAAACAGATCAAAACTCCTTAGGTTTTAAGATAGCTATGAATAAAGATAAGTCAGGACCTTATGGCAAAATACTAAATTGGGAGAGGGCAAAGTACATCAGTATTAGGCAGGAGCTAGGGAGTTGATTGGGAGGAGCTGTTTTCAGGCAAGTCCCATTTGATGTGCAGGAATTCTTTAAAGACCTGCTGATTAGAGTTCAGAACCGGCATGTTCCAGTAAGGAAGAAGGATGAGAATAGCAGGGTAAGGGACCCTTGTTTAATGAGGGAGGCTATGAATTTAGTCAGAAGGGAAAAAGAAGTCGATGTAAGGTTTAGGAAGCTAAAATCAGACAGGGCACATGAAGGATATAAAGAAAGCAGGAAAGAACTCAAGCAGAGAATTAGGACAGCCAGAAGGAGCCATGAAATGACCTTGGTAAGTCGTGTGGAAGAGAATCCAAAGGCATTCTATACATACATCAAAAACAAAAGGATAACTCGGGAGCAGGTAGACTCAAAGATAAAGATAAAAATAAAGGAGGGAACTTGTGCTTGGAGGCAGAGGATGTGGGTGAGATCCTAAATGAATACTTTGAGTCAATATTCATCGAGGAGAAGGATATGAAGAATAGTGAGATTTGTGTGGAGTATGCTTATATGCTACAGTATTTTGAGATCAAGAAAGAAGTGGTGTTGGGTCTCTTGAACAGCAAGAGAGGAAATTGTTGGGGCCTTCAGCAAGATATTCATATCCTCATGAGCCACCAGCACAGAAACGGACCCTTTGGTCCAACTCATTCATGCCGACCAGTTATCCTAACCTAATCAAGTCCAATTTACCAGCAGTTGGCCTATATCCCTCTAAACCCTTCCATTCATATACTATCCAGATGCCTTTCAGATGCTGTAATTGGAGAAAGTGAGGACTGCAGATGCTGGAGATCAGAGCTGAAAATGTGTTGCTGGAAAAGCGCAGCAGGTCAGGCAGCATCCAAGGAGCAGGAGAATCGACGTTTCGGGCATGAGCCCTTCTTCAGGAATGCTCAGGTTTCCTGAAGAAGGGCTCATGCCCGAAACGTCGATTCTCCTGCTCCTTGGATGCTGCCTGACCTGCTGCGCTTTTCCAGCAACACACTTTCAGATGCTGTAATTGTACCAGTCTCCGCTACTTCCTCTGGCAGCTCATTCCATACACGCACCACCCTCCATGTCAATAGGTTTCCCCTTAGGTCCCTTTTATACTTTACCCGCTAACCGTGTACCTATGTCGTCTAGTTCTGAACTCCCCCACCCCAGAGAAAAGACTTTGCCTATTTATCCTATCCATGCCCCTCATGATTTTATAAACCTCTAAGGTCATCCCTCAGCTCCAGGGAAAACAGGCTTGGCCTATTCAGCCTCTCCCTATAGCTCAAATCCTCCAACCCCGCAAATATCCCTGTAAATCTTCTGATTAGATTCCCAACAGTTTGGAAACAGGCAATTTGGCCCAACAAGTCCACACTGAAGAGGAACCCACCCAGACCCATTTCACTCTGACTAAAGCACCTCACACTATGGGCAATTTAGCATGAAAATGTGTTGCTGGAAAAGCGCAGCATGTCAGGCAGCATCAAAGGAGAAGGAGAATCGACGTTTCGGGCATAAGCCTTCCTGAAGAAGGGCTTATGCCCGAAACGTCGATTCTCCTTCTCCTTTGATGCTGCCTGACATGCTGCGCTTTTCCAGCAACACATTTTTAAGCTCTGATCCCCAGCAACTGCAGTCCTCACTTTCTCCTAGCGATTTAGCATGACCAATTCACCAGACCTGCACATCTTTGGGTTGAGGGAGGAAACTGGAGCACCCGGAGGAAACCCTCACAGACATGGGGATAATGTGCAAACTCCACACGGACAGTTGCCCGAGGTTGGAATTGAACCTGGGTCCCTGGTACTGTGAGGCAGCAGTGCTAACCACTGAGCCACAGTGCCACCTGAACCCTTTCAGGTTTATTACATCTTTCCGATAGGAAGGAGACCAGAATTGCACACAATATACCACAAGTGGCCTAACCAATGTCTTGTACAGCCGCAACATAACCTCCCAACTCCAATACTCAATGCTCTGACCAATAAAGGAAAGTATACCAAATGCCTTATCCACCTGAGACTCTACTTTCAAGGAACTATGAACCTGCACTCCAAAGTTTCTTTGTTCAGCAAAACTCTCCAGGACCTTACCATTAAGTGTATAAGTCCTGCTCTGATTTGCTTTAACAAAATGCAGCACCTCGCATTTATCTCAATGAAACTCCATCTGCCACTCTTCAGCCCATTCGCTCATCTGATCAAGATCCCATTGTACTCTGAGGTAACCTTCTTCGCTATCCACAGCACCTCCAATTTTGGTGTCATCTGCAAACCTACTAACTATACCTCCTATGTTCATATCCAAATCATTTATATAAATGACGAAAAGCAGTGGACTCATCGCCAATTCTTGTGGCACTCCACTGGTCACAGGCCTCCAGTCTGATAAGCAACTTTCTACCATTATCCTCTGTCTTCTAACTTCAAGGTAGTTCTGTATCCAAATGGCTAGTTCTCCTTGTATTCCATGAGATCTAACCTTGCTAACCAGTGTCCCATGAGGAACCTTGGTTGTTGGGGGGGGTGTCCAGGTTGGGATGCTCTTCAGAAAATTGGTGTTGACTTGAGGGGCCAAATGGCCTGCTTCCATACTGTAGAGATTTTCTGATACTTTATGCATTCCTTCTTTCTTAAATAGCATTGATACATTATTCTATTCTAATCTACTGGCACCCTTCCAGGATCTAAGCATTTTTGGAAGGTTAGAACCAATGCATCTACTTCAGTGCTGCTACTTCTTTTAAGTCCTACGATGTAAGCCATCTGGCCCTGGGCACTTGCCAGCTTTTAGGCCCAGTTTTGAACCCTTTTCTTAGTGATGGTGATTGTTTTAACTCCATCCCTCTCTATTACTTTTTGATTTTCAATGGATATTTTCTAAATCTTCTACCAGTGTACACAAAATAGCTTTCAAAGCCTCTGCCATTTCTTTGTTTATAATCATTAATTCTCCAGATAAACTCTCCAGAGGATAAACCCTAGCTTAATTTATTCTTTTTCTTTATAATTACTTTGGGCATGGATAACACACAAAAAAAGTCTGGAATTAAGAATCTACTGATCACCATGAAACCATGAAAGCTGATTGTCAGAAAAACACATCTGGTTCACTAAGGTCCATCAAGGAAGGATATTTGTTGTCCTGACTTGGTTTGGTCTACATGTGACTCCAGACGGACAACAATGTAGTTGACTCTCAACTGCCCTTTGGGCAATTAGGGATGGGTAATGACTGCTACTTTGCCAGTGATTCCTACATCCCCATGAATGAATACAAATAACTATTACTAGAGTCTTTGAATTAATACCAAAACAGAAATTTAGGGTCCAATGACCCTTCTTCAGAAATTGATCACTGGACCTGAAGCATGAACTCTGATTTCTCTCCACAGATATTGCCAGACCTGCTGAGATTTTCCAGCAATTTATGTTTTTTTTCTAATTTCCAGCATCTGAAGTTTTGTCAGGTTTTTTTTCCCTCGAGATTAATAGTCTAGCAACGATACCACTCGGCCATCACCTCTCCTCTTTCTTATTACAGTTTACTAACAATACTGCACCACCACCTTTCCATCCTTTCCAGTCTCTTCGAAAGGTCAAATATCCGTGAATGTCAATTCCCAGTTTTGATTTACTTTTGATCACGTTTCCGTAATGGCTGAAACATTATATTCATTTGCCTCAATTTGCACTGTTAGTTCATCACCCTTATGAAATTTATGCATGAACAGTTCTTGACATTACTACTGCTTCATTCAGAGTCAGTTACGAGAGTGTCAGCATCTCTGACAATTCCCTTTTTATTATTTTTTCAGGCCTTATTTTTCCCAGCACCCATGTCATGTGTGTGTAGGTGTAGGACACAGTGAAAAAACGAGTGCAGAAAACTTTATTCATCACCAGGGAGAAAGGAAGCACCCGGGTGGCCAGTGACAAACAGTGGAGACAGTGAGGTCTGCAGATGCTGGAGATCAGAGTTAAGAGTGTGTTGTCAGAAAAGCACAGCAGATCAGGCAGCATCCAAGGAGCTGGAGAATTGACGTTATAGGTGAAGGGCTCCACCCTGAAATGTTGATTTTCCTGCTTCTTGGTTACTGCCTAACCCGCTGTGCTTTTCCAGTAATCCAGTAAGTGATTGAAAAAGTGGAAGGGAAGTTAGGGATTAAATCAAAATAGAATCAGAGGGGGAAATAAAACACTCCACACTCCGTGGTGCCCACCTCTCCCTGAAAACCTTGAGGGTATTGCTAGACATTGCGTGCTCCTTCTCCAGGGACAGACGGGCCCAAACGTAGTCACAGAACAGGGGCAGGCAATTGGCCATGATGACCCCCTCCACGGCCTGCTGCCTGGACCTGTTTTGGCCAGTTTGGCCAGGCCCAGGAGCAGACCCATGAGAAGGTCTTCAGACCTATCCTCCCCCCCCCCTCTGCACTGGGTGCCCAAAGAACAGGACCATGGGGGTGAAGTACAACCAAAAACATAAAAGAAGGTTCTTGAGGAAAGCAAAAAGGGAGTGCAGATGCTCACACTCCACATATCCATGGTCCACAGGCTCCACAGCACCACAGAACAAGCAGTTGAGCTGGGAGTCCATGAACCACCACAATCTGCAGTTCCAAGGGACTGCTGGGTGGAACATCCTCCACCCCAGATCCCTGAGAGAAAAGGGGAGGACTCCTGCATAGAGAGCACTCCACTGGGGATCTCCACCACCTGTTGGCAAATAGGCATACCAAAACATGTCCAGGCAGTGGATAAGGGAGAGCTGAAGCGGAGCAGGCTGAAGGCCTGGAGTAGTGTGGAGTGACTGAGAAACAGAGTGGAGCCGGCTGAAGGCCTGCAGCAGTGTAGAGTGACTGAGAAACAGAGTGGAGCAGGCAGAAGGCCTGCAGCAGTGTGGAGTGGCTGAGAGCCAGAGCAAGCAGGATGATGGCTTGGAGCATTATGGAGTGGCTGAGAGCCAGAGTGGAGCAGGCTGAAAGTGGAGTGGAATGGGCTGAAGGCCTGGGGCAGTGTGAAATGGCTGAGAACCAGAATGAGCAGGCTGATGGCCTGAAGCAATGTGGAGTGGAGTAGATTGAAGGCCTGGAGCAGTGTGGGGTGGCTGAGAGCCAGAGTGGAGCGGGCTAAAGGCCTGGAGTAGTATGGGGTGGCTGAGAGCCAGAGTGGAGTGGAGTGGGCTGAAGGCCTGGAGCAGTGTGGAGTGGCTGAGAGCCGGAGCAAAGAGGACCGAATGCTTGGAGCAGTGTGGGGTGGCTGAGAGCCAGAGTGGAGTGGAGTGGGCTGAAGGCCTGGAGCAGTGTGGGGTGGCTGAGAGCCAGAGTGGAGTGGAGTGGGCTGAAGGCCTGGAGCAGTGTGGAGTGGCTGAGAGCCGGAGCAAAGAGGACCGAACGCTTGGAGCAATGTGGGGTGGCTGAGAGCCAGAGTGGAGTGGAGTAGGCTGAAGGCCTGGAGCAGTGTGGGGTGGCTGAGAGCCAGAGTGGAGTGGAGTGGGCTGAAGGCCTGGAGCAGTGTGGAGTGGCTGAGAGCCGGAGTAAAGAGGACTGAACGCTTGGAGCAGTGTGGGGTGGCTGAGAGCCAGAGTGGAGTGGAGTGGGCTGAAGGCCTGGAGCAGTGTGGGGTGGCTGAGAGCCAGAGTGGAGTGGAGTGGGCTGAAGGCCTGGAGCAGTGTGGAGTGGCTGAGAGCCGGAGCAAAGAGGACCGAACGCTTGGAGCAGTGTGGAGAGGCTGAGAGCTGGAGTGGAACGGGCCGAAAGCCTGGAGCAGTGTGGAGTGGCTGAGAGCTGGAGTGGAGTGGGCCGAAAGCCTGCAGCAATGTGGAGTGGCTGAGAAGCTGAGTGAAGTGGAGTGGGCTGAAGGCCTGCAGCAGTGTGGAGTGGCTGAGATCCAGCGTGGAGTGGAGTGGGCTGAAGACCTGGAGCAGTGTGGAGTGGCTGAGAGCTGGAGTGGAGCAAGCTGAAGGCCTGCAGCAGTGTGGAGTGGCTGAGATCCACGTGGAGTGGAGTGGGCTGAAAGCCTGGAGCAGTGTGGAGTGGCTGAGAGATGGACCGAAGCAGGTTGAAGGCCTGGAGCAGTGTGGAGTGGCTGAGAAGCTGAGTGGAGCGGAGCGGCCCGAAAGCCTGGAGCAGTCTCGAGTGGCTGAGGACCAGAGTGGAGCACCCTGAAGACCTGGAGCAGAGCGGAGTGGGCCGAAAGCCTGGAGCAATGTGGAGTGGCTGAGAAGCTGAGTGGAGCGTAGCGGACCAAAAGCCTGGAAGCCTGGAGCAGTGTTGAGTGGCTGAAAACATGGAATGGAGCAAGAATGGTTTTTGGACTGGGGTCCAGCACCGGCTGTCAGCGGCTCGTGAGGCTGGTCAAACGACATGTGGAAGCCCCTGTTCTGATCAACTGTAATGTAATACTGATCTGTAATCTGTTTATCAGATTGTAATGCTTACCCTTTTAACTATGTCTTATTTCTAACTAATACTATGAATCACTATAAGGTAATGCAATATTTTTTCTTTTTTGTGTGTTTAACATTTCTACCTAGGTACTTTATATGTACAATGGCACCATATGAGGTGACATTGTAAACTTTTCACTGTACTCCTGTAGTTCTATACCTGAGTACACATGATAATACAATCTAATTCTAAATTCCAATTCCAAATACTTCTGGTTTTAATACTCTAATATCATAGGTTATAAGTGCCTTTGAAATGGCATTTTCCTTACCAGGTTCAACATCAGATTTTACGACGTCTTTAACTGTTTCAGAGATTTGAATAAATATATCCACCAATTTGTTTACGGTGTTTTCAATATATCCAGCTTTTGGAACTAATATTTCTGCCCAATCTTTGCAGCTAATCTGTAGAACACAATGTACGACAAAACATGACACCATAAACAGAAATATTAATGATAGATTCATAAAACTGTTATGCATGGAAGTAGGCCATCCACCCCATCATACGTACACTGATTCCACAAATTAACTCATGGCTTAGTGCCATTCCCTTGCCTTTTATTCATAACCCTGAATGTTTTATTGCACTTATCGCCACGACTTTTGCAGCCAGTCCATTCAAGACTACTCACTGTGCAACTTTTCTGTCCTCATATAACCTTAGTTTATTTTTCTTCTTATATCTTTCTTTTGTATAGTCACAGAGTCCTACCACATGGAGGTCCTTGGGCCCAAATTGGCCCATGCTAACCCCATTTCCCTGTACTTGGCCCATATACTCCTAAACATTTCCTGTCCATGTATTTGTCCAAATGTCTTTTAAATGTTGTTAATGTAGTAATGCATATTTCATTCTCAATTCTTTTTTGAACAGGAATAGATTTTCCTGTTTACTCTGTCCAATCGTGTTATGTTTTCTCCAAGGAAAACATCCTAACTTCACCGAACTATCTTTACAATTGAAGTTTAGTATCTCTGGCCCAGATGACAAGAAAGTATTGCATCACACTCCTGGCCTGTGCCTTGTTGATGTGAGAAGCTGTTGGGTAGAAGGAAGGTTGATTACTCACTATAGAATTCCCATCTTTCACCTGTTTGTGTAACTACATTATATATGTATGGCTGGTCCAGTTCAGTTTCTGTTCAATAGTACTCCCCTTCGGGAGTTAATATTGGGGCATTTAATGATGCTGGTGCCATTGAATATCAAGGGACAACAGTTACACTGATTTGTTGGAAATGGTTTATGACTGCCTAATCCTTAAACTGCACCTTCCAAACTCATGATCACTACCAGGAGAAAGTGAGGGCTGCAGATGCTGGAGATCAGCATTAGATTAGATTAGATTACATTACAGTGTGGAAACAGGCCCTTCGGCCCAACAAGTCCACACCAACCCGCCAAAGCGCAACCCACCCATACCCCTACATTTATCCCTTACAGGCAATTTATATGGCCAATTCACCTGACCTGCACATCTTTGGACTGTGGGAGGAAACCGGAGGAAACCCACGCAGACACGGGGAGAACGTACAAACTCCACACAGTCAGTCGTCTGAGGCGGGAATTGAACCCGGGTCTCTGGCGCTGTGAGGCAGCAGTGCTAATCACTGGGCCACCGTGCCGCCCACTTGGCAGGAAGGATCATGGAGAACCCAAAGGCATTTTACTCAAACGTGAGGAATAAGAGAATGATCAGAGAGAAGCGAGGGCCAGTCAAGGATAGCGTGGGGAACTTGTGATTGGTGTCTGAGCAGATAGGGGAAGCCCTAAATGAGTTTTTTTGCTTCAGTTTTCATGAAGGAAAGGGACCTTGTTGTGAATGAGAACTTTGAGGAGCTGGGATACAGGCTTGAACAGATCAAGATTGATGAAGTTGATGTGCTGGAAATTTTGGCAAACATTTAAGATTGAGAAGTCCCCAGGGCCAGACCAGACTTATCCTAGGTTGCTCCAGTAAGCAAGAAAGGAGGTTGCTAAGCCACTGGCAGAGATCTTTGCTTCCTCACTCTCCACGGGAGTTGCACTGGAGAATTGGAAGGAGGCAAATGTTGTTCCCCTTTTCAAGAAGGGGAATAAGGAAATCCCAAGCAATTACAGACCAGTCAGTCTAACGTCTGTGGTCAGCAAGGATTTGCAAAGAATTCTGAGGGATAGGATTTATGACTATTTGGAAAAAGCATAGCGTGATTAAAGGCAGTCAGCATGGCTTTGTGAGGGAGGTACTGCCTCTCAAATTTTATTGAGTTCTTTGAAGAGGTGATGAGACAGGTTGACGAAGGTCGAGCAGTGGATGTGGTGTATATGGACTTCAGCAAGGTATTTGATAAGGTTCCCCATGGCAGGCTCATTCATAAGGTCAGGAAGTGTGTGGGATACCGGGAGATTTGGCTGTCTGGATTCAGAATTGGTTGGCTGACAGAAGGCAGACAGTGGTTGTAGATGGAAAGTATTCAGACTGGAGGTCAGTGGTGAGTGGTGTCCCGCAGGGCTCTGTTCTTGGGCCTCTGCTCTTTGTTGTTTTTATAAATGACTTGGATGAGGAGGTTGAAGGGTGGTTGCCAATGACACAAAGGTTGGAGGTGCCATTGATAGTATCAAGGGCCATTGCAGGCTACAGCGTGACATAGACAGGATGGAAAGCTGGGCTGAGAAATGGCAGATGCAGTTCAACCTGGATAAATGCAAAGTGATTTTGGATGGTTGAACTCAAATGCTAATATAGGATTAAAGACAGGATTTTTGGCAGTGCGGAGGAACAGAGGGATCATGGTGTGCAAGTACATAGATCCCTCAAAGTTGCCACCCAAGTGGATAGGGTTGTTAAGAAAACAAATGGTGTTTTGGCTTTTATTAACAGGGGTATTGAGTTTAAGAGCCGCGAGGTCTTGCTGCAACTCTACAAGTCCCTGGTGAGACCAGGAGGTACGGGATACCAGGAGATTTGGCTGTCTGGATTCAGAATTGGTTGGCTGACAGAAGGCAGAGAGTGGTTGTAGATAGAAAGTAGTCTGACTGGAGGTCAGTGGTGAGTGGTGTCCTGCAGGGTTCTGTTCTTTCCAGCACATCAACTTCATCAATCTTGATCTGTTCAAGCCTGTATTGTGTCCAGTTCTGGTCGCCCTACTATAGGCAAGATACAGAGGCTTTGGAGAGGGTGCAAAGAAGGTTTACCAGGATGCTGTCTGGACTGGAGGGCTTGCCTTATGAAGAAAGGTTGAATAAGCTCAGACTTTTCTCTCTGGAGAGAAGGAGGAAGAGAGGAGACCTGATTGAGGTGTACAAAATAATGAGAGGAATAGATAGAGTCAATAGCCGGAGACTTTTCCCCAGGGCAGAATTGATTGGTATGAGAAGTCATAGTTTTGAAGATATTAGGAGGAAGGCATAAAAGAGACATCAGAGGTAGGTTCTTTACGCAGAGAGTTGTGAATGCATGGAATGCATTGACAGCTGTGGTGGTGGAAGCAAAGTCATTGGGGATATTTAAGCAACTGCTGGATTTGCACATGGATAGCAGTGAGTTCTGGAGTGCATAGGTTAAGTTACTATATTTTACATTAGGATTAAATCTCGGCACAACATAATGGGCCTAAGGGCCTGTTCTATGCTGTACTTCTCTATGTTCCATGCGGAGATCGATGATGAACCATATCTAAAGGAACACCATGTATAAAGACCTGGACAAAGGGAGAAAAAGTACATTCAATGCTACCCTCACCCTGATGGCCACCTTTGTGTGTGGCTGCATCAAGCTGTGCATGGAGCCCCAGTACACAACCACCAAGTGTCACTGTATACTGAAGTTTTGATTAGGTTAGACTCCCTACAGTGTGGAAACAGGCCCTTCGGCCCAACAAGTCCACACCGACCCTCTGAAGAGTAACCCACCCGGACCCATTTCACTCTGACTAATGCACCTAACACTATGGGCAACTTAAATAGCCAATTCACCTGATTGCACATCTTTGGACTGTGGGAGGAAACCGGAGCACCTGGAGGAAACCCGCGCAGACACGGGGAGAATGTGCAAACTCTACACAGACAGTTGCCCAAGGCTAGAATCGAACCTGGGTCCATAGTGCTGTGAGGCAACAGTGCTAACCACTGAGCCACCGTGCCACCCCAACAGGGTGTCCCCGGGGTTGCAAAGGATGGGCCTGGCCTCACTGCTGTGGAGCACTCCAAGTAGTTGGACCATTCCATATTACGTCCTTTGTGGAGAAATTGGTGAAGAAAAAAAACACTTTGACCACAAGTCCATCAGGAAGTGGTCAGCATGTAGTGTCCTTGAGACCCTTCGGGAAAAGGAGAGGGTTGATCCTGTCGAGTGGATCCCTGAGCAAACTGTCAAAACCATTTGGCAGAACTTTCCAACAAGCACCAAGACATAGTGGTGAGAAGGGCTCTGCCTATGAGATTCCTTATGCATGCCTGGACTGTCTGCACCACTGCACGCTGCTCTCGTCTATCATACTGGAATGTGCCTATGCAATAGAAGTCTGGAGAAGAATGCAGTTGTGTATATTGAGGCTCATCCCAAGCAGATCTGTGACGTAGGACTCCGTGCACTACGGTCTGTTCCCCGGGACACGCACAGAGACGAACATCAACTGCGCCTGGAGGATTGTCAACTAGTGAAAGATGCTCTTTGGTCTGCCCAAAACCTGCTGGTCTTCCAGTTGAAGGAGTTGACCCTGAGCGCTTTAGGGAACATCTCCGAGACACCCGCACCAATCAACTAAACCGCCCCGTGGCCCAACATTTCAACTCCCCCTCACATTCTGCTGAGGACATGGAGGTCCTGGGCCTCCTTCACCGCCGCTCCCTCACCACCAGACGCCTGGAGGAAGAACGCCTCATCTTCCGCCTCGGAACACTTCAACAGCTTCCTCATTTCCCCTTCCCCCACCTCATCCTAAGTTTCAAACTTCCAGCCCGCACTGTCCCCTTGACCTGTCCGGACTTGTCCAACCTGTGTAGCTCCTTTTCCACCTATCCACTCCACCCTCTTCCCCCCTGACCTATCTCCTTCATCTCCTCCCCCACTCACCTATTGTACTCTATGCTACTTTCTCCCCACCCCCACCCTCCTCTAGCTTATCTCTCCACACTTCAGGCTCTCTGCCTTTATTCCTGATGAAGGGCTTTTTCCCGAAACGTCGATGCTGCCTGAATTGCTGTGCTCTTCCAGCACCACTGATCCAGAATCTGGTTTCCAGCATCTGCAGTCATTGTTTTTACCTACCTGACTGAACATTGCAGACTGGCACATTCCATGGTTCAGGACTACGTGCTGAGGGACACACTAAAGCTTGGGGCAGCTGCCATCAAAGTGCAGTGGTGAAAGTCCACCGTGTAAAGTCCTTCTGCTCAAGAATAACAGGAGTCCGTTCAGTAATGGGCCCTGCTGACAACTCAGCTAAAGGCCAAGAGGTTGACTGTCAATATAGACAATGGCTAATATCAAAGACTTAATTTGTTCTCTGTAAGTAAAGACCGTATAGATCTGAATGGCTTCATTAACTGTACATGTACAAAGATTTATTTCTATGAATAAGGTATATTTAGGCAATAAGACAATTCTGGGAGAAGTCAGCCCAGACCCACGACTGCTCAGTACAGTGAGGAAGAACCCGGTGTCAAAGAACGTTTAGCCCCCAATGTCACATCACTGTAGTCTTTCCATACTTCCCTTCTCCTCTAACCAAAAAAGAGAGAGATTGAGATAGAATATTAGGAAGTTTGTTGTTGCCCGGAGGGTATTTGGTCTGTTTGTAAAGATTGCATTGTAATTTAAGTAACCAATTAGTGCTGCTGGTTAGTATATGTGCAGCCTTAGGTGAATACTGGGTTTCAGTGAGTAAGGCAAGGAAGGTAAGATTCCTTTATCTTTCTTAATGTAAAGGGGCAGAGGAGGCAATTATGGCAGTGGTGTGTTCCTCCTACCTGATTTGGGAGATCAGGGAGCAGTCTAGTGTCCCTGACAAGAATGTCTGCAGGAAATGTGACTGGCTGCAGCTCCTCACAGACCACATTGTTCGATTGGAGTGGCAATTGGACACACTGAGGAGCATACAGGGTCAGAAGACACATGACACCAGGTTATTGTCCAAAAGGTTTATTTGTCATCACAAGCTTTCAGAGTGCTGCTCCATCGTCAGGTGAAGTGTGATCGACACTAGTTACAGGGAGGTGGTCAAACCATGGCTTCAGTCAGGTAGATTGGTGACTGCCAGGAGAGGCAGACAGGAGTCTCCTGTGGCTATTCTTCTCTCTGATAGGTACATCTCTGTGGCACCACAACTGGCTCTGCTGTTGAGCAGGATCGGGCAAGATCCAAGTGAACGATAGTGGTAGGCGACTCGCTAGTAAGGTGCACAGACAGTAAGGGCATTTCTGTGTCTGTGTTCAAGACTCCAGGATGGTATGTTGGTTTCCTGGTGCCAAGGTCAAGGACATCTCTGAGTGGTTGCATGAAATTCTTCAGGGGAGGATGAGCATCCAGAGATCATTGTGCAAATTGGTATCAACAACATAGATAGAAAGAGGGATGGGATCCTGTGGAGTGAGTACAGGGAGTTAGCAAAAAGGCTGAAAAGCAAGACGTCGAGGGTAGTAATCTCTGGGTTACTACCAGTGCTACGTGCTAGTGATACAAGGAATAGAATCACAGGAGTAATAAAAGCATGGCTAAGGAGCTGTTGCAGGGTTTCAAGTTCTTCGATCTTAGGGATCTTTCCTGGGGCAGGAGTGAACTGTCCAAGGGGGATGGGTTGCATCTAAACTGAAGGGGAACCAATATCCTTGCAGGGAGGTTTGCAAGTGCTACTTGGGAGGGTTGAAACTGGAGTGACAGAGAGCTGGGAACCAGAGCAGCAGGTTAGCAAGAGGAGGGATTGAGGGGAAGGTACATATTAGGGTCAGTAAACCATAAAGGAAGGACAGGCAGAGACAGATAAATTAACACCATGGTACAAATGGTTGAAGTGTGTTTATTTCAAGTATTATGGGTAAGGCAGATGAGCTTAGAGCCTGGCTCAGTACATGGCATTATGATGTTGTGGTCATTACAGAAACTTGGTTGAGAGAGGAATAGCACTGGCTGCTCAACGTTCCAGGTTTTCATTATTTTAGATGAGATAGAGAGGAAGGTAAAAGAGGTGGAGGAGTTGCATTACTAATCAGGAAGAATGTCAGAGAGGATGTACTGCAGAACTCATCCACAGAGGCAATATGGATAGAGCTCAAATATAAAATGGGTGCAATCACTCTGATAGGATTATACAGTAGGCCCCACAACAGCCAATAAGACATTGAGGAATAGATGTGTCGGCAGATTATGGAAAGACGCAATAAAAGCAGAATTGTCATAATGGGTGACTTTAACTTCCCCAATATTGACTGGGATTCCCTTTGAGCAAGAGGCTGAGACAGGGCAGAATTTGATAAATGCATCCAAGAGGGTTTATTGAAACAGTATGTGGATAGTCCAACTCGAGGAGGGGCCATACTGTACCTTGTACTGGCTGATGAGCCTGGCCAGGTGTCTGACCTGTCAGTGGGAGAGCATTTTGGAAACAGATCAAAACTCCTTAGGTTTTAAGATAGCTATGAATAAAGATAAGTCAGGACCTTATGGCAAAATACTAAATTGGGAGAGGGCAAAGTACATCAGTATTAGGCAGGAGCTAGGGAGTTGATTGGGAGGAGCTGTTTTCAGGCAAGTCCCATTTGATGTGCAGGAATTCTTTAAAGACCTGCTGATTAGAGTTCAGAACCGGCATGTTCCAGTAAGGAAGAAGGATGAGAATAGCAGGGTAAGGGACCCTTGTTTAATGAGGGAGGCTATGAATTTAGTCAGAAGGGAAAAAGAAGTCGATGTAAGGTTTAGGAAGCTAAAATCAGACAGGGCACATGAAGGATATAAAGAAAGCAGGAAAGAACTCAAGCAGAGAATTAGGACAGCCAGAAGGAGCCATGAAATGACCTTGGTAAGTCGTGTGGAAGAGAATCCAAAGGCATTCTATACATACATCAAAAACAAAAGGATAACTCGGGAGCAGGTAGACTCAAAGATAAAGATAAAAATAAAGGAGGGAACTTGTGCTTGGAGGCAGAGGATGTGGGTGAGATCCTAAATGAATACTTTGAGTCAATATTCATCGAGGAGAAGGATATGAAGAATAGTGAGATTTGTGTGGAGTATGCTTATATGCTACAGTATTTTGAGATCAAGAAAGAAGTGGTGTTGGGTCTCTTGAACAGCAAGAGAGGAAATTGTTGGGGCCTTCAGCAAGATATTCATATCCTCATGAGCCACCAGCACAGAAACGGACCCTTTGGTCCAACTCATTCATGCCGACCAGTTATCCTAACCTAATCAAGTCCAATTTACCAGCAGTTGGCCTATATCCCTCTAAACCCTTCCATTCATATACTATCCAGATGCCTTTCAGATGCTGTAATTGGAGAAAGTGAGGACTGCAGATGCTGGAGATCAGAGCTGAAAATGTGTTGCTGGAAAAGCGCAGCAGGTCAGGCAGCATCCAAGGAGCAGGAGAATCGACGTTTCGGGCATGAGCCCTTCTTCAGGAATGCTCAGGTTTCCTGAAGAAGGGCTCATGCCCGAAACGTCGATTCTCCTGCTCCTTGGATGCTGCCTGACCTGCTGCGCTTTTCCAGCAACACACTTTCAGATGCTGTAATTGTACCAGTCTCCGCTACTTCCTCTGGCAGCTCATTCCATACACGCACCACCCTCCATGTCAATAGGTTTCCCCTTAGGTCCCTTTTATACTTTACCCGCTAACCGTGTACCTATGTCATCTAGTTCTGAACTCCCCCACCCCAGAGAAAAGACTTTGCCTATTTATCCTATCCATGCCCCTCATGATTTTATAAACCTCTAAGATCATCCCTCAGCTCCAGGGAAAACAGGCTTGGCCTATTCAGCCTCTCCCTATAGCTCAAATCCTCCAACCCCGCAAATATCCCTGTAAATCTTCTGATTAGATTCCCAACAGTTTGGAAACAGGCAATTTGGCCCAACAAGTCCACACTGAAGAGGAACCCACCCAGACCCATTTCACTCTGACTAAAGCACCTCACACTATGGGCAATTTAGCATGAAAATGTGTTGCTGTTTCTCCAGCTTCCTCATTTCCCCTCCCCCAACCTTTTCTCAGTTCCAACCCTCGGACTCAGCACCGCCTTCTTGACCTGCAATCTTCTTCCCGACCTCTCCACCCCCACCCCCTCTCTGGCCTATCACCCTCACCCTCACCTCCTTCCACCTATCACATTCCCAACGCCCCTCCCTCAAGTCCCTCTTCCCTATCTTAGCCTGCTTGGCACACCTTCCTCATTCCTGAAGAAGGGCTTATGCCCGAAATGTTGATTCTCCTGCTCTTTGGATACTGCCTGACCTGCTGTGCTTTTCCAGCAACACATTTTTCAGCTCATGATCACTACCAATCCAGAAGGACAAGGACATCAGATATATGGGAACACTACCACCTACAAATTCACCTCCACACCACTCACCATCCTGACATGGAAATATATCATCATTTGTTGAGTATCGTGGGATCAATATCCTGAAATTCCAACCCTGATGGCATTATGGATCCAATTACAGTACATGAACAGAAGTGATTTAAGAGGGCAACTCGCCACATCTTCCAAAAGGCAACTAGGCACAGGCAATAAATGCTGGCCAAGCCAGAAATACTGAAAATCCACAAGAAATAAAACTTGGATGTTGTTCACATTTCCTGCATATGAGGATGATGGCAGCCATCTTCCTCTTCTTTTCTTCTCTACTTGGCAATGGCGCTTGGCATCCAGTGATGACTCTCAGCCTCTGACCAACTCCCAGCCTCCGACAACTGGCGGCCTCTCAGCCTAGCACAGCAGGCCACCTGGCATGACATGGTGGATCTACCAGCCTGGTGTAGCAGCTTTCCCAATAATCCAAGATGGAGGACTAGCGAAAATTGTGGCGGTAAGATCTGCTCCTTTTTTGCAGTATTTTCAATGTTGGAGCTGATGTCCTTGATTTCTAAGAGCAGTAATTACTGTTATATATGCTGTTGCATTGTTTTGGAACTTTAGGAGGAAAAAGTTCAAATCACTTTAAAAGGAGGAAGGGTGACAAAGATAGTGATCACATGGGAGGTGATTCAAACGAAGACAGAGACCCACGCTGCCACCTCACCCAGCAGTGGATCTGACCAGCTGCTGCCTTCGCTGTTTAGTTTCAAGTATTTCTGGACATTGGAGTTTGTCTAAGAAAAATATACAAACAGCAAAATTCACAGTTGACAATGAAGAAAAACTTATGTGGGTGGAGCTCATAACAGGGCAGCAGTTAAGTGGCTAGTTTTAAAGTGTAACCTTACTTTTTTGTAAATCTGCACTAGTGAGTAAAGTGGACTTTTATTGATTCTATGTTTTTATTGAGATCTGTCTCTTGATCAAATTTTAAAAATATAAAATCATATGCATAAAGGTGGATAAATCCCCAGGACCTCATCAGGTGTACTGTAGAACTCTGTGGGAAGATAGGGAAGTGATTGCTGAGCCCCTTGCTGAGATATTTGTATCATCGATAGTCGTACATCAGGTGCTGGAAGACTGGAGGTCGGCTTCTGTGGTGCCACTATTTAAGAAAGGTGGTACAGAAAAGCCAGGGAATAAGATGAGTAAGTCTGATGTCGGTGGTGGGCAAGTTGTTAGACAGAACCCTGAGAGATAGGATTTACATGTATTTGGAAAGGCAAGGACTGCTTAGAGATAGTCAACATGGTTTTGTGCATGGGAAATCATGTCTCAATAACTTGATTGAGTTTTTTGAAGAAGTAACGAAGAGGATTGATGAGGGCAAAGTAGTGGACGCGATCTACATGGACTTCAGTAAGACGTTCAACAAGGTTCTTCATGGTAGACTGTTAGCAATGTTAGATCACGTGGAACACAGGGAGAACTAGCCATTTGGATACAGAATTGACTCGAAGATAGAAGACAGACGATGGTGGTGGGAAGTTGCATTTCAGACTGGAGGCCTGTGACCAGTGGTATGCTATAAGGATTGGTGCTGAGTCTACTGCTTTTCGTCATATATATTAATGATTTGGATGTGAACAACGGATGTACAGTTAGTAAGTTTGCAGATGACATGAAAATTGGAAGTGTAAAGGACAGCGAAGAAGTTTACCTCAGAGTACAATGGGATCTTGATCAGATGGGCTGTGGAGTGGCAGATGGAGTTTAATTTAGATAAATGTGAGGTGCTGAATTTTGGAAAGGCAAATCAGGACAGGATTTATACACTTAATGGTAAAGTCCTAGGCAGTGTTGCGAATCAAAGGTACCTTGGAGTGCAAGTTCATCGTTCCTTGAAAGTAGAGTTTCAGGTAGATAGAATAATGAAGAAGGTGTTTGGTATGCTTTCCTTTATTGGTCAGTGCATTGAGTATAGGAGTTCGGAGGACATGTTGTGGCTGCACAGGACATTGCTTAGGCTACTTTTGGAATACTGTGTGCAACTAGAATTTAGAACATAACATCGCAGTACAGGCTCTTTGGCCCTCGATGTTGCGCCGCCCTATGAAACCAATCTGAAGCCCATCTAACCTACACGATTCCATTCTCATCCATATGCCGATCCAATGACCAATGCCTGTAAAATTGGCGAGTCTACAACTGTAGCAGGCAGTGCATTCCACGCCCCTACTACTCTCTGAGTAAAGAAACTACTCCTGACAAATGTTCTATATCTATCCACCCTCAATTTGAAGCAATGCCTCCTCATGCTATCCATCACCATCCTAGGAAAAAGGCTTTCATTGTCCACCCGATCTAATCATCTAATTATCTTATATGTCTCAATTAAGTCACCTCTCAACCTTCTTCTCTCTAATGAAAACAGCCTCAAGTCCCTCAACATTTCCTCATAAGACCTTCCCTCCATACCAGGCAACATCCTAATAATTCTCCTCTGAACCCTTTCCAAAGCTTCCACATCCTTCCCACAATGCGGTGACCAGAATTGCATGCAATACTCCAATTGCAGCTGCATCAGAGTTTTGTACAGTCACAAAATGACGTCATGGTTCCGAAACTCAATCCCTCTACTAATAAAAGCTAACATACCGTATGCCTTCTTAGCAGCCCGGTCAACCTGGGTGGCAATTTTCAGGGATCTATAAACATGGACAACGAGATCTCTCTGTTCATCTACACTGCCAAGAATCTTACCATTTGCCCAGTACTCTGCATTCCTGTTACTACTTCCAAAGTGAATCACCTCATACTTTTCTGCATTAAACTCTATTTGCCATCTCTCAGCCCAGCTCTACAGTTTATCTATGCTCCTCTGTAACCTACAACATGTTTTGGCACTACCCACAACTGTACCAACCTTAGAGTCATCCGCAAATTTACTAACCCATCCTTCTGCGCCCTCATCCAGGTCATTTATAAAAATGACAAACAGCAATGGACCCAAAACAGATCCTTGCATACACTACTAGTAACTGAACTCCAGGATGAACATTTCCCATCAACCACCACCCTGTTTTCTTTCAGCAAGCCAATTTCTGTTCCAAACTGCTAAATCGCCCTCAATCCTGTGCCTCTATATTTTGTGCAGTAGCCTACTATGGGAAACCTTATCAAATGCTTTACTGAAATCTAAATAGACCACATCAACAGCTTTACCCTGATTCACCTATATGGTCACCTTCTCAAAGAACCCAATAAGGTTTGTGAGGCATGACTTACCCTTCACAAAACAATGTTGACTATCCCTAATCAACTTATTCCTATTGAAATGATTATAAATCCTATCTCTTATAATCTTTTCCAACACTTTATCCACAACCGAAGCGAAGCTTACTGGTCTATAATTACCAGGGATGTCTCTACTCCCCTTTTTGAATAAGGGAACAACATTTGCTAACCTCCAGTCTTCTGGTACTATTCCTGTCAACAATGACAACATTATGATCAAAGCCAAAGGCTTGGCAATCTCCTCCCTAGCTTCCCAAAGAATCCTAGGATAAATACCATCCGGCCCAGGGAATTTATCTATTTTCACACTTTCCAGAATTTCTAACACCTCCTCCTTGTGAGCCTCAATCCCATCTAATCTAGTAGCCTGTTTCTCAGTACTCTCCTCAACAATATTGTCTTTTACTAGTTTAAATATTGACAACAAGTATTCATTTAGAGCTGCCCCTATCTCTTCTGACTCCACGCACAATTTCCCACTATTGTTCCATGATTGGCCCTAATCTTATTCTTTTATCCCTTAATTTCCTATAGAAAGCTTTAGGGTTTTCCCTGATCCTATCTGCCTACAATTTCTCATGTCCCCTGCTCGCTCATCTTAGCTCTCTGTTTAGGTCTTTCCTGGCTACCTTGTAACTCTCAATTCTGGTCTCCCTGCTATCAGATGGATGTTGTGAAACTTGAAAGGGTTCAGAAAAGACTAACAAGGATGTTGCCAGGATTGAAGGGTTTGAGCTATAGGGAGAGGGTGAATATGCTTGTGATGTTTTCCCTGGCACATTGGAGGCTGAGGAGTGACCTTACAGAGGTTTACAAAATCATGAAGGGCCTGGATAGGGCAAATAGACAAGGTCATTACCCTGGGTTGGGGAGTCCAGAACTAAAGGGCATAGGTTTAAGGTGAGAGGAAAAAGATTTAAAAGGGTCTTAAGGGGTAACTTTGTCATGGTGAGTGTATGGAAATGAGCTGCCAGAGAAAGTTATAGAGGCTGGGACAATTTCAACATTTAAAAGACATCTGGATGGGTATATGAATAGCGATGGGGATATGAATAGCAAAGGTTTAGTGGGATATGGGCCAACTGCTGGCAAATGGGACTAGATTAATTTAGGATATCTGGACGAGTTGGACCAAAGGGTGTGTCTCTGTGCTGTACATCTCTAGACTCTATCATTACTAAGCTAGCCTGGAGCAGCGTTTATTTAGAGTAGTAAGACTGCTACTTTCTAGGTCTGCAGATTGCTAAGGTGCAAGTTGACCTTTAGTAGAGAGACGTGCTCTTCTTGTTGGATGTGGGAGATTAGGGAGAGTTTCCATGTTACTGATGAATATTTCTACAGGGAGTGTGGTTCCGAGTCCTATCCATGGACTGGTTGTTGCAGCACTTAAAGGCAATGAGGATTTTATAGGAGCTAAGGAGTGCGATAGATGGTAGTTGTAGGATGGGAAACAAACCGAAAATACAGTCAAATAGATGGATCCCCTGCAGGAAAGGTAGAGAAGGGAGGCAGGTAGTGCAGGTAGTGTCGTTCGGCTATCCCAATCGTGTGACTCAGCCTATGCAGTAAATCTCATACAGTGCAGGCAAGGGTACCCGGTGGAATGGTATTATGGCGAAATCTGCAATAGCGGATGAATGGAGATTGTGCAACAATCGCCAGACAGGGATGTTCCCTCCTAGTGGGGCGCTTCAGTGGCCAAGGCCATTCAGCCTTGGATCTTCATGTAAATGTCTTCTGAGGCAGTCTTCGAGATACACAACAGTGCAGAATCACTGAGCAGAGGCTGATAGCCAAGTTTGGTACCCATGAGGACGGCCTCAACCAGATCAACACACACACACACACACACACACACACACACTCACTCACTCACTCACTCTCATATGCATACACTCTCTCACACTCTACACACACACTTTCAAACAGTGTCTCTCAAACACACACTCTCTCAGATGCATAGACTGCCTTACACTCTCACACTCTCTCAAACATACACACATAGTCTCTTGCTCTCTCTCTGACATTCTCTCTCTCTTTCCCTCTTTCTCTTTCTCTCTCTCTCTCTCTGTGATTCTCTCTCTTTTCACCTCACCTGCCAGTGAGGATAAGAACAGGAGGATATGGCAGGGGGAGGCTAAAGCATTGGTGTAGGGGTCAGGAATTCAGATTTTAGATCATTGAGATCTCTTTTACAGCAGAGGTGATCTGTTCAAGAGGGATGAGTTGCACCTGAACTGGAGGGGGAGCAATATCTTGGTGGCCAGATTTGCTAGTGCTTCAAGGGAGCATTTAAACTAGATTGGCAGGGTGGTGGGATCCTCAGCAGCGGGGAGACAAGTGCAAGGCTGGAAGAAGATACAGTAATCAGAAATAGTAAGTTTAAGAGACAGGTCAGGCTGGAACATGATAGGGAGCGAGGAATACTGTTGGATTAAATTGCATCTATTTCAAAGCAAGGAGGCTGATAGGTAAAGCCAATGATCTCAGGGTGTGGATAGGTACATGAGACTGGGGTATTATAGCCATTACAGAAACATGGCCAAGGGAGAGACAGGATTGGCAGCTTAATCTTCAGGGTACAGATGCTTTAGGTGGGTCAGAGATGGTGGAAAGAGGGGAAGGGGAGTTGTATTTTTGATTAAAGTGAGTATCACAGCTGTAGGCAGAGATAAAATAACTGAAGAATCATCCAGTGAGGCTATGTGGGTGGAGCGAAGAAATAAGAAGGAGATGGTGATGTTATTGGGGTTGTACTCTTGGCTCCCAAATGGTCAATGGGATTAGAGGAACAAATATGCCAGGAGATTGGGAAGACTTGCAGGAACAATAGGGTTGTCATAGTAGGGGATTTTAATTTTCCTAACATAGATTGGGACTGCCAGACTATTAAGGGCTTAGATGGGGTGGAATTTGTTAAGTGCTTTCTGAAAAGTTTCCTCAAGCGGTACATAGAAGGTCCTACTCGGGAAGGAGGAAAAACTGACCTAGTCTTGGGAAATAGGGCAAGACAGGTGACTGAGGTGACAGTGGGGGTGCACTTTAGGACCAGTGACCATAGTTTTATTAATTTTAAATTAGTTATGTAGAGGGACAAAACTGATCCACAGGTTCAAGTTCTAAATTGGGGCAAAGTGAATTTTGATGGAATTAGCTAGGAGCTTCCAGTAGTTTGTTTGCAGGCAAAGGGACCTTCAGCAAGTGGGAGGCTTTAAAAGTGAGATAGCTAGAGTTCAAGGTTTGAATGTTCCTGTGAGGGTGAAGGGCAAAGTTGGCAGGAATCGGGAACCCTGGGTGACTAGAGATATTGAGGCTTTGACCAGAAAACAAAGGAGGCATAGCTCAGGTACAGGCAGCTGGAATCAAGGGAATGTTTGAAGGTATATATGAGATACATGAGTTTACTGAAGCAGGAAATCAGGAGGGTGGAAAGAGGGCATGGGATAGCCTTGGCTATGAAGGCTTGCCTTCATAACAAGAGGGATTGAGTATAGAAGCAAAGACGTTCTTCTGCAGCTGTACAGGCCCTGGTGAGACTACACCTGGAGTATTGTGTGCAGTTCTGGTCTCCAAATTCGAGGAAAGACATTCTGGCTATTGAGGGAGTGCAGCGTAGGTTCACGAGGTCAATTCCTGGAATGGCGGGATTACCTTACACTGAAAGACTGGAGCAACTGGGCTTGTATACCCTTGAGTTCAGAAGACTGAGAGGGGACCTGATTGAGACATATAAGATTATTAAAGGATTGGACACTCTGGAGACAGGAAAAATGTTTCCGCTGATGGGTGAGTGCCAAATCAAAGGACACAGCTTAAAAATACGGGGCAGACCACTTAGGACAGAGATGAGGAGAAACTTCTTCACCCAGAGAGTGGTGGCTGTGTGGAATGCTTTGCCCCAGAGGGCAGTGGAGGCCTAGTCTCTGGATTCATTTAAGAAAGAGTTGGACAGAGCTCTCAAGGATTGTGGAATCAAGGGTTATGGAGATAAGGCAGGAACAGGATACTGATTAAGGATGATCAGCCATGATCATATTGAATGGTGGTGCAGGCTCGAAGGGCAGAATGGCCTACTCCTGCACCTATTGTCTATTGTGTATTGATTGATGAGGGCAGGGCAGTAGAAATAGTCCATAAGGATTTCAGTTAGGCCCTTGATAAGGTTCCAAATGGTAGGCTGCTCTGGAAGTTTAGGTGGCATGGAATCCAGGGGGAGCTGGTAAATTGGATACACAATTTTGTGATGATGCCGCCCCTTTAAAAAGGTTATTTTGCCCTTGGTTTCTTTTAAGAGGTGTCGTAAAGGCAGATATGTCTTACCAGCTACTTTAATAATGGCTAACAGATACTGCCTAAGTCAACAATCAGAGGGTTTGTAAAAGAACAGTTGTACAATGAAAGGGGAGTAATCAGTTCCTCCAGCTCAGGTTTTATTTTCTAGTTTGACTGAGGTTCAAGCAGCTGGTCAAAGAAGGCTGATGGCGAAAAAGGTTCCCAGATTCAAAAGAGGTTTTCTGGCTGACTCTCTCTCTCTCTGACATCTCTCCTGTAAGAAATTGTGTTTGATCTCACCTTTTTGCCAAGAGATGTGTTTATGGGATATTGCAGGGAATTGGAACTGCTCTTTGTTAAGTCATGGATGATATCTTGTTGGTTAGGTTTTCAAATAGTTGTTATTCTAAATTCTGTTTCCTTTTGCTTGTGTTTCATTTGGTGGTCTGTAAATAAATTCTGTTTAGTTTAAAACTGAGTGGTTTGACCAGCTGCGACACTCCTGGACAAGCCCTCCGCTTCTTCCTTTCCCGCCGTACCAGCCAGTACCCTTCCACTGACACCCTCCTTCGACTGACTGAACTGGTCCTCACCCTGAACAACTTCTCTTTCCAATCCTCCCACTTCCTCCAAACCAAAGGAGTAGTCATGGGCACCCGCATGGGCCCCAGCTATGCCTGCCTCTTCGTAGGATATGTGGAACAGTCCATCTTCCGCAACTACACTGGCCCCACCCCCCACATTTTCCTCCGCTACATCGATGACTGTATCGGCGCCGCCTCGTGCTCCCACGAGGAGGTTGAACAGTTCATCCACTTCACCAACACCTTCCACCCCGACCTCAAATTCACCTGGACAGTCTCAGATTCCTCCCTCCCCTTCCTCGACCTTTCTATTTCTATCTCAGACGACCGAATCAACACGGACATCTACTACAAACCGACCGACTCCCACAGCTACCTGGACTACACCTCCTCCCACCCTGCCCCCTGTAAAAACGCCATCCCATTCTCCCAATTCCTTCGACTCCGCCGCATCTGATCCCAGGAGGACCAGTTCCAAAAACGTACAACCCAGATGGCCTCCTTCTTCAAGGACCGCAATTTCCCCTCCGACGTGGTCGACGATGCCCTCCACCGCATCTCCTCCACTTCCCGCTCCTCCGCCCTTGAGCCCCGCCCCTCCAACCGCCCCTCCAACCCAGGACAGAAACCCACGGGTCCTCACCTACCACCCCACCAATCTCCATGTACAGCGCATCATCCGCCGTCATTTCCGCTACCTCCAAACGGACCCCACCACCAAGGATATATTTCCCTCCCCTCCCCTATCAGCATTCCGTAAAGACCACTCCCTCCGTGACTCCCTCGTCAGATCCACACCCCCCCACCAACCCAACCTCCACTCCCGGCACCTTCCCCTGCAACCGCAGGAGGTGCAAGACTTGCGCCCACACCTCCCCCCTCACCTCCCTCCAAGGCCCCAAAGGAAACTTCCATATCCACCACAGATTCACCTGCACCTCCACACACATCATCTATTGCATCCTCTGCACCCGATGTGGCCTCCTCTATATTGGGGAGACAGGCCGGCTACTTGCGGAGCGTTTCAGAGAACACCTCTGGGACACCCGGACCAACCAACCCAACCACCCTATGCCTCAACACTTCAACTCCCCCTCCCACTCCACCAAGGATATGCAGGTCTTTGGACTCCTCCATCGCCAGACCACAACAACACGATGGTTGGAGGAAGAGCGCCTCATCTTCCGCCTAGGAACCCTCCAACCACAAGGGATGAACTCGGATTTCACCAGTTTCCTCATTTCCCCTCCCCCCACCTTGTCTCAGTCAAATCCATCGAATTCAGCACCGCCTTCCTAACCTGCAATCTTCTTCCTGACCTCTCCGCCCCCACCCCAGTCTGACCTATCACCCTCACCTTGACCTCTTTCCACCTATCGCATTTCCGACGTCCCTCCCCCAAGTCCCTCCTCCCTACCTTTTATCTTAGCCTGCTGGACAAACTTTCCTCATTCCTGAAGAAGGGCTTATGCCCGAAACGTCGATTCTCCTGTTCCCTGGATGCTCCCTGACCTGCTGCGCTTTTCCAGCAACACATTTTCAATCCTGGACTATTACACCTGCTTAAATCAACTAGAAAAGTTAGGGTCTGGGCTACCTTCCTAAAATGTTTTTAGGGAGTCCTGCCTGGTTCATAACAATTGGCTTGATGATCGGAAGCAGGGGGCAATAGTGGAAAGATGATTGTCGGTCTGGGGGCCTGTGACTAACTCAGGCGTCAGTGCTGGGCCTATTGTTGCTTGTTATCTATGTCAATGATTTGGATGAGCATGTGCAATGCATGATTAGTAAGTTTGCTGATGTCTCTAAAATAGGCCGCATTATGAACAGTGAGGAAGGTTATTCAGAACTTGCAGCAGGACCTTGATCAACTGGAGACTTTGGCTGAGAAATGGCAAATGGAGTGTACTATGGTAAGTGTGAACGCTTGCATTTTGTACAGTCAAATCAAGGTAGGCGTTTCACGGCGAATGGTAGGGCTTTAAAGAATGTAGTGGAACAGAGGGATCTTGGAGCTCAGGTTCACAGTTCTCTGAAAGTGGAGTCACAGGTAGGTAGGGCAATGAAGAAGACTTTTGACACCATGCCATTTATCAGTCAGGACACTGAGTATAGAAGTTGGGAAGTTATGTTGCAGTTGTACAGGATGTTGATGAGGCCATACCTGGAGTACTGTGTTCAATTTTGGTCACCTTGCTATAGGAAGGATATTATTAAACTGGAAAGAGTGCAGAAGAAATTTACAAGGACGTTGCTAGGACTCAAGCGACTGACTTATTGCGAGAGGTTGCTCAAGCTGGGACTTTTTTCTTTAGAGTGTAGGAGACTGAGGGTGGATCTTATAGACGTGTATAAGATCATGAGAGGCATGGCTAGGGTGAATACACTCAGTCTTTTTCCCAAGGTTGGGGATTCAAAGACTAGAGGGCATCAGTTTAAAGTGAGAAGGGAAAGAATAAAAGGGAACCTAAAGAGCAACTTTTTTCAGGACAATACACATATGGAATGAGCTGCAAGTGGAAGTGGTTGAGGCAAGAACATTTAACAGGCATTTGGACAAATACATGGATCGGAAAAGATTAGAAGGATGTGGGCCAAGTGGAGACAAATGGAGTCAGCGTGGATGGATATTTTGGTCGGCATGGATCAGTTTGGGCAGAAGGGCCTGCCTCCATGCTGTGGGACACTGACTCTGTCATGCACACACACACACACAAATCTGTGGGGTGAATTTGCATTTGCAGATTTGTATTTGCAAATGCATTCTATTTTGTTCAAAAAGCATACAATTTGTAGACAGTCACAGAGTCATGGAGATGTGCAGCACGGGCAGAGATCCTTCAGTCCAACTCGTCCATGCTGACCAGATGTCCTAAATTAATCTACTCCCATTTGCCAGCACTTGGACCATAAACCTCTAAACCCTCCCTATTCATGCACCCATCCAGATGCCTCTTAAATGTTGTAATTGTACCAGCCTCCACCACTTCCTCTGGCAGCTCATTCCATACATGCATCACCCTTTGCATGAAAAAGTTGCCCCTTAGGTACCTTTAAAATCTTTCCCCTAAACCTCTGCCCTTTAGTTCTGGACTGCCCCACTCCAGGGAAAAGACCTTGTCTATTTGACCTATCCATGCCTCTCACGATTTTATAAACCTCTTTGAGGTCACCTGTTATGGACCAGGCCAGATGCCTCAAAACATTTCAAGAAAGTAGCCCCGACCCCAACTTTGGTAGTTGTTTTATCTGCTATGTATAATGCAGATATTCCAAGAGGGATGCAGCAGATCAAACTACTTAGTTTTAAACTAAGGATGTTGGTAAGCCACTTTTGGAATACTGCATGAATTTTGGGCTCCTTCCTATCAGAAGGATGTTATGAAACTTGAAAGGGTTCAGAAAAGATTTACAATGGTGTTGCCAGGGTTGGAGGATTTGAGCTGTGGGGAGAGGTTGAATAGGCTAGGGCTGTTTTCCTTGGAGCATCAGAGGCTGAGGGATGATCTTATAGAGGGTTATAAAATCATGAGGGACAAGGATAGGGTAAATAGACAAGGTCTTTTGCCTGGGGTGGGGGAGCCCAGAACTAGAGGACATAGTGAGAGGTGTGAGGGGAAAGACATAAAAGAGACCTAAGGGTCAACTTTTTCACGCAGAGGACGGTGTGTGTGTGGAATGGGCTACCAAAGGAAGTGGTGGAGGCTAGTACAATTGCAACATTTAAGAGGCATTTGGATGGGTATGTGAATAGGAAGTGTTTGGAGGGATATGGACCAGGTGCTGGCAGGTGGGACTAGATTGGGTTGGGATATCTTGTCAGCATGGATAAGTTGAACCAAAAGGTTTGGTTCCATGCTATACACCTCTATGACTCTATGACTCTAAACGGAATTTATTTGATTACCAAATGAAATACAAACGAAAGAGAACAGAATGCTAAATAACTTAACCTATCCAAAATTCCAACAGATTATCCCAACTTAATGATGATGTTCCAAATACTTGCAACAATCCCGATAAACATCCCTTGGCACAAAAAGTAAAATCAAACACAGGGTCTTACAGGAGAGGGAGAAATGGCAGTATGAAATACCCTCTTCCATGTAGCTGTTTCTTGGATCAGTAGTCTCAAAACTGCCTGACTGCTTTCAGTGAACAGCCAGACTGCCAAAATCCAAATCAAACCAGAGTAAACCTGAGCTGGGAGAACTGGCCACTCCCCTTTCATTGTACACGTTTTTTTCTAAAAAAAAAGTGAAAGCCTTTTGCCTAAGGCAGCATCTGTTAACTATAATCAAACTGGCCCTAAAACTATTTAAACTTAAGACTTTTCAGCATCACTGGTTTTACGGCCCTTCTAAAAAAAACCAAGGACAGCATAACCTTGTTAAAGGGAGCAGCATCATCACACAACCCTCAGCCTCCAATGTTCCAGGGAAAATAGCACCAGCCCATTCAACCTCTCCCTATAGCTCAAACTCTCCAATCCTGGCAATATCCTTGTAAATCTTTTCTGAACCCTTCCAAGTTTTATAACATACTTCCGATAGGAAGGAGACCAGAATTGCACGCCATATTCCAACAGTGGCCTAACCAATGTCCTGTACAGTCACAACATGACCTCCCAACTCCTATACTCAACAATCTGACCAATAAAGGAAAGCATGCCAAACGCCTTCACAATCCTATCTACCTGCGACTCTAACTTCAAGAAGCAATACATCTGCAGTCCAAGGTCTCTTTGCTCAGTAACACTCCTGAGGACCTTACCATTAAGAGTATAATTCCCGTCCTGATTTGCCTTACCAAAATGCAACACCTCACATTTATCTAAATTAAACTCCTTGGCCACTCCTTGGCCCACTGGCCCATCTGATGAAGATCCCGTTGTACTCTGAGGTAACCTTCTTCGCTGTCCACTACACTTCCAATTTTGGTGTCCTCTACAAAATTACTAACTGTACCTCCTATGTTCACATGCAAATCATTTATACAAATGATGAAAAGCAGTGAACCCGGCACTGATCCTTGTGGCACACCATTGGTCACAGGCCTCCAGTATGAAAAGCAACACTCCATCACCACCCTCTGCCATCCACCTTTGAGCCAGTTCTGTATCCAAATGGCTAGTTCTCCCTGTATTCTGAGATCTAACCTTGTTAACCAGTCTACCATGAAGAACCTTGACGAACGCCTCACAGAAGTCCATACAGATCACGTCCATCACTCTGTCCTGATCAATCCTCTTTGTTACTTCTTCAAAAAAACCCAATCAAGTTATTGAGACATGATTTTCCACACATAAAGCCTTCAGTCCTTCCAAATACATGTAAATCCTGTCCCTCAGGATTCTCTTCAACAACTTGCCCACCACCAATATCAGGCTTACCGGTTTACGGTTCCCTGGATATTCCTTACCACCTTTCTTAAATAGTGGCACCATGTTAACCAACCTCCAGTCTTCCAGCAATTAACCTGTGACTGTTAATGATCCAAGTATCTCAGCAAGGCACCCAGCAATCACTTGCTTCGCTTCCCACAGACCTCTCGGGTACACCCGATCAGGTCCTGGGATCTTAACCACCTTTATCCAACTCTAACTCATAAAATACTTTTGAAAAAAAACCAAGGACAACAGAACCATGTTAAAGGAGCAGCATCGTCAAACCTACTCCCTTTTAAAAAAAGAACCATCAATATTCAAAGATGACTTAATTTTAAAACCCCTTAATCTAACACTGTTCATACACTAAACACTCATATACATAGCATTGACTATAAATACACAATCATGCACTACTACAGTCTACTACAGTTAGTGGGCGGCACGGTGGCACAGTGGTTAGCACTGCTGCCTCACAGCGCCAGAGACCCGGGTTCAATTCCCGCCTCAGGCGACTGACTGTGTGGAGTTTGCATGTTCTCCCCGTGTCTGCGTGGGTTTCCTCCGGGTGCTCCGGTTTCCTCCCACATCACAAAGATGTGCAGGGTCAGGTGAATTGGCCATACTAAATTGCCCGTAGTGTTAGGTAAGGGGTAAATGTAGGGGTATGGGTGGGTTTCGCTTCGGCGGGTCGGTGTGGACTTGTTGGGCCGAAGGGCCTGTTTCTACACTGTAATCTAATCTAATCTACAGTCTGTTTCAGTCCGTTTACTCCTGCCAATGCATGCCTTCTTTTCTTATTCAAGTCTCGACAATGCATCAGCAATTTCAGCAATTATGTTTGCTTGTCCTGCCATTTGCACAATTTTCAAAATGGAATGGCTGTAAGAACAAGCTCCATCTAAACAGTCTGGAATTTTTGTCCTTAAATTTCTCCACAAACTTTAATGGGTTACGATCAGTGTATATGATTGTCTCAGATACATTACTGGTAACATAAACATTGAAATGTTGTAATGCCAACACCAAGCTCAAAGTCTCCTTCTCAACTGTCGAATATTTCTGTGGACGCATGTTCCATTTCTTGAAGAAATACCCAATGGATCTTTCTATCTTCTCGTCATCTCCTCTAAGAGTACAATATCAACATCCACATCACTTGCATTGATAACCACATTGAATGGCTTTGTGTAATTAGGTGTGGCTAACACTAGGGTATAGGTTAACACAGCTTTCAAATGCCTTCTGACAGTCCACTGTCCACCGAAAATTCTTGCCTTTCTTTAGTGATTCAGTGAGTGGAGTAGCCACACTGTTAACATTTGTACGAATTTTTGATAAAGTCCACTCAATCCCAGGAATCGTAGTAATGTTCTTTTAGTTGATGGTGTGGGAAACTTACCAAATACTGTTGTTCGTCCATTCCATGGGGCCATTTGTCTGTGGCCCAGGAAGGTGACTTGAACTTTGGCAAATTAATCAGGTTTATCACCAAGTCTACCTCCCAAAGTCGATTAAACAATTCTGATAAATGTTGTAAATGTTCCATCTATGTGTGATTAAAAATCAAGTCATTGATATATATGACACAATTGGTAATCGGGAAATGACATTATTGGTTAGTCTCTGAAATGTGGCTGGCGCATCTTTCACACCAAATGGCATGACTTTGAACTGATACAGTGTTACGAATGCTGAAATTGTGTTTGCTCTTTCAAACAAAGGTAACTGCCAGTATTCTTTGAGAAAGTCCAACTTAGAAATATAAGTTGCTTGTCCCACCTTTTCAACAGTCTTGGAATCGGATATGCATCAGTCTTTGTAATTACATTGACTTTGCGGTAGACCACACAATAACCAGTGGGCACCATCTGGTTTTGGTACTATTACAGTAGGTGAGCTCCAGTCTCTATAACTCATTTTGATTATGTCATCTTGGAGCATGTGTTCAATCTCCTTCTGAATCTGTGGGGGTTATGCCTATGAAGATGTTGCTTACTTGGAACTGCATCTCCTATATTTACTTCATGCATAATTAGATTAGCACTTCCCAGATTATTTCTGCACCCATGCAATAGCCATAACTGTTTCAGGTCATTTCGGTTTTCCTCTGGAAGGCAACTTCCTCGTTGTCCAATTTAATTTGAGGATTGTTCAATTCAAAATCCTCTGAACTTAGTTTTCACTCTGTGTTGTAATCAACAACACAGTCTCATTTTGCTTTCCTTCCCTATCAAAAAATCTTTTGAGCATACTCTGTGAGATTTCTTTCTGTCTTATTGAGTGTTTACCTCACTCAACGTCCTTTTGGCTTGTTTAGGTCCACTAAACCTTGCTTTTAAAATTAAAAATCACTCAACACCAGATTATAGTCCAAATTTGGAAGTGCACACTTTCAGAGCACTGCTGCTTTGTCATGTAATTAGTGGCAGGATCATAGGACACAGAAGAAACAGGATAAGGTCAAAATGTCATACAACTAATGTGATGTACTGAACAAACCTGGATTGCTGTTAAGTCTTTCATCTTTTAGAATGAGTTGCAGGTTTCAATTTATTAATATGTAAATGCAAGAACTTCTTTCAAGTCATATTCCTGAGACAACTTAAGGTTTTATTTAAAAAAGTGATATCTCAGCTCAGACAATGCATTAAAAGTGTGAGGTTAGAATCTGTCTGTATTCTAAATTTGAATCAGGAATTTATAAAATGTCACATGGACTGACTGCAGATTGTGTGTGCTCTTTGAATAAAATAGAATGTATTTTAAAACCTTAAAACCTTACTTTATCTCAGGAATGTGACTTGAAAGAGGTTCTGTGATTTACATATTAATGAATCATGAGTGAACAGCCAGATACAGCATGCAGAGAGTCTGTGAGGAGGGATAGACAGTTAATAGGGTTTAGATGTTTCAAAAGGAATCGGGGAGTGGGGTGTGTGTGTGTGTGTGAAGTAAATAGGTGGGAGTGTGGCATTGCTAATCAGGGATAGTATCACAGCTGTAGAAAGGAGAGTTTGTGTATAGAGTCAGTATGGGTGGAAGTCAGAAACAGGAAAGGAAAAGTCACTTTATTGGGAGATTTCTGCAGACCCCCCAATAGCAACAGAGACACAGAGGAGCAGATTGGGAGGCAGACTTTGGAAAGTTGCAGAAGTAACAGGGTTGTTGTCATGGGTGACCTCAACTTCCCTAATATTGATTAGAACTTCCTTAATTCAAATAATTTGGATGGAGCAGTTTTTGTCATGTGTGTTACGGAAGGATTCCTGACTTAATATGTAGGTAGGAGGAAGTGAGGACTGCAGATGCTGGAGATTAGAGCTGAAAATGTGTTGTTGGAAAAGTGCAGCAGGTCAGGCAGCATCCAAGGACAGGAGAATCACGTTTCAGGCATGAGCCCTTCTTCAGGAATGAGGAAAGTGTGCCAAGCAGGCTAAGATAAAAGGTAGGGAGAAGAGACTTGGGGGAGGGGCGTTGGAAATGCGATAGGTGGAAGGAGGTTAAGGTGAGGGTGATATGCCAGAGTGGGGGTGGGGGCAGAGAGGTCAGGAAAAAGATTGCAGGTTAGGAAGGCGGTGCTGAGTTTGAGGGTTGGGACTGAGACAAGTGGGGGGAGGGGAAATGAGGAAACTGGAGAAATCTGAGTTCATCCCTTGTGGTTGGAGTGTTCCTAGGCGGAAGATGAGGCACTCTTCCTCCAGCTGTCGTGTTGCTATGGTCTGGCGATGGAGGAGTCCAAGGACCTGCATGTCCTTGGTGGAGTGGGAGGGGGAGTTGAAGTGTTGAGCCACAGGGTGGTTTGGTTGGTTGGTCCGGGTGTCCCAGAGGTGTTCTCTGAAACGTTCCGCAAGTAGGCGACCTGTCTCCCCAATGTAGAGGAGGCCACATCGGGTGCAGCGGATGCAGTAAATGATGTGTGTGGAGGTGCAGGTGAATTCGTGGCGGATATGGAAGGATCCCTTGGGGCCTTGGAGGGAAGTAAGGGGGGAGGTGTGGGCGCCGGTTTTGCATTTTCTGCGGTTGCAGGGGAAGGTGCCGGGAGTGGAGGTTGGGTTGGTGGGGGGTGTGGACCTGACGAGGGAGTCACGGAGGGAGTGGTCTTTTCGGAATGCTGATAGGGGAGAGGAGGGAAATATATCCTTGGTGGTGGGGTCTGTTTGGAGGTGACGGAAATGACGAAGGATGATACGATGTATATGGAGGTTGGTGGGGTGGTAGGTGAGGACCAGTGGGGTTCTGTCCTGGTGGCGATTGGAGGGGTAGGGCTCAAGGGTGGAGGAGCGGGAAGTGGAGGAGATGCAGTGGAGGGCATCGTCGATCACGCCTGGTGGGAAATTGTGGTCTTTGAAGAAGGAGGCCATCTGGGTTGTTTGGTATTGGAACTGGTCCTCCTGGGAGCAGATGCGGCAGAGACGAAGGAATTGGGAATATGGGATGGTGTTTTTACAGGGAGCAGGGTGGGAGGAGGTGTAGTCAAGGTAGTTGTGGGAGTCGGTCGGTTTATAGTAAATGTCCGTGTTGATTCGGTCACCCGAGATAGAAATGGAAAGGTCTAGGAAGGGGAGGGAGGAGTCTGAGACTGTCCAGGTAAATTTGAGGTCGGGGTGGAAGGTGTTGGTAAACTGGATGAACTGTTCAACCTCCTCATGGGAGCACGAGGCAGCGCCGATAGTCATCGATGTAGCGGAAGAAAAGGTGAGGGGTGGTGCCAGTATAGCTGCGGAAGATGGACTGTTCCACATATCCTATGAAGAGGCAGGCATAGCTGGGGCCCATGCAGGTGCCCATGGCTACTCCTTTGGTTTGGAGGAAGTGGGGGGATTGGAAAGAGAAGTTGTTCAGGGTGAGGACCAGTTCAGTCAGTCGAAGGAGGGTGTCAGTGGAAGGGTACTGGCTGGTACGGCGGGAAAGGAAGAAGCGGAGGGCTTTGAGTCCTTCATGATGGGAGATGGACGTGTACAGGAACTGGATGTCCATGGTGAAGATAAGGCGTTGGGGACCACGGAAGCGAAAATCATGGAGGAGGTGGAGGGGGTGAGTGGTGTCCTGAACGTAGGTGGGGAGTTCTTGGACTAAGGGGGACAGGACCGTGTCGAGGTATGCAGAGATGAGTTCGGTGGGGCAGGAGCAGGCTGAGACGATGGGTCGGCCGGGGCAGTCAGGTTTGTGGATTTTGGGCAGGAGGTAGAAACGGGCGGTGTGGGGTTGTGGGACTATGAGGTTGGAGGCAGTGGATGGGAGGTCCCCTGAGGTGATGAGGTTATGGATGGTCTGGGAGATGATGGTTTGGTGGTGGTAGGTGGGGTCAATATAGATAGACTAACTAGAGGGGAAGCCATATGGATTTGGTGCTTAGCAATGAACTAGGCCAGGTGTCAGATGTCTTGGTGGGAGAGCATTTCGGTTATAGTGATCACAACTCCCTGACTTTTACTATAGTCATGGAGAGGGATAGGAGCAGATGATACGGGAAACTATTTAATTGGGGGAGGGGGAATTAAATGCTATTAGGCAGGAACTCGAGCTCCTAAATTGGGAACAGGTGTTCTCAGGGAAATGCAAGACAGAAATGTGGAAGTTGTTCAGAGAGCACTTGCTGATAATACAGGATTAGCACTGCTGCCTCACAGCGCCTGAGACCCGGGTTCAATTCCCGCCTCAGGCGACTGACTGTGTGGAGTTTGCACGTTCTCCCCGTGTCTGCGTGGGTTTCCTCCAGGTGCTCCGGTTTCCTCCCACAGTCCAAAGATGTGCAGGTCAGGTGAATTGGCCATGCTAAATTGCCCGTAGTGTTAAGTAAGGGGTAAGTGTAGCGGTATGGGTGGGTTGCGCTTCGGCGGGTCGGTGTGGACTTGTTGGGCCGAAGGGCCTGTTTCCACACTGTAATGTAATCTAATCTAATCGTATGAGGATAGGTTTGTCCCACTGAGGCAAGGAAGGGATGATAGGATGAAAGACCCTTGGATGCCAAGGGATGTCTAACATCTGGTCAAGAAGAAAAAGGAAGCTTACTTAAGATTAAGGAGGCAAGGATCAGACAGGGCTCTACAGGATTACAAGCTAGCCAGGAAGGAACTGAAGAATGGACTTAGGAGAACTAGAGGGGGCATGAGAAAGCTTTGGCAGGTAGGATTAAAGAAAATCCTAAGGCATTCTACACTTATGTAAGGAACAAGAGGATGGCCCAAGTGAGGGTAGGGCCAATCAGGCATAGTGGAGGGAACTTGTGCCTGAAGTCGGAGCAGGTAGGGGAGGTCCTTAATGAATACTTTGCTTCTGTATTCATTACTGAGAGGGACCTTGACATTTATGAGGACAGCGTGAAACAGACTGATACGCTCGGACAGGTTGATATTAAGAAGGAAGATATGCTGAAATTTTGAAAAATATAAGGATAGATAAGTCCCCTGGGCCAAACAGGATATACTTAAGGTTACTACTGGAAGAGAGGAAGAGATTGCTGTGCCTTTAGCGATGAGCTTTGCGTCCTCACTGTCCACTGGATTAGTGCTAGATGATTGGAGGGTGGCAAAAGTTATTCCCTTGTTCAAGAAAGGGAATAGGGATAATCCTGGGAATTATAGACCAGTCTGTCTTACTTCTGTGGAGGACAAATTATTGTAGAGGATTCTGAGAGATAGGATTTATGCTTACTTGGCAAACCAGAATTTGATTCGAGATAGTCAACATGGTTTTGTGAGGGTATGCCTCACAAGCCTTTCTGAATTCTTTGAGGATGTGACAAAACACATTAATGAAGGTGGAACAGTGGATGTGGTCTACATGGATTTTAGCAAGGTGTTTGATAAGGTTGCCCATGGTATGCTCGTTCAGAAAATCAAGAGACATGGGATACATGGGAGACATGGAAATTTGGCTGTCTGGATACAGAGTTGACTGGCCCATAGAAGGTGGAAGCAGATGGAAAGTATTCAGCCTGGAGCTCAGTGACCAGCGGTGTTCCGCAGGGATCTATTCTGGGACTTCTGCTTTTTGTGATTTTTATAAATGACTTGGATGAGGAGGTTAGCAAGTTTGCTGATGGCACAAAGGTTGGTGGAGTGGTGGATAGTGTAGAAGGTCTTGTAGTTTGCTACAGGAGTTTGACAGGATGCAGAACTTGGCTGAGAAGTGGCAGGTTGGGTTCAACATGGATAACTATGAAGTTATTCATTTTGGAACGTCAAATTTGAATATAGATTATAGGTTTAAAGGCAGTGTGGAGGAACACAGGAATCTTGGGATCCATGCCCATAGATCCCTTAAAGTTGCCATCCAAGTTTGAATTGAATTGAATTGAATTTATTGTCACGTGTACCGAGGCACAGTGAAAAGTTTTGTCTTGTGAGCAATACAGGCAGATCACATAGTTAAGTAGCATAGACAGTAAATAATAGGTAAACAGTGGCAAAAACAAAATCACAGATAGAAGCGAATGTTAAGAGTTGGTGCTTCCATTCAGTATTCTAATAACAGTCGGGTAGAAACTGTTATGAAACCGGCTGGTATGTACCTTCTCTATTCTCAGACTTCTGTACCTTCTCCCCAATGGTAGAGGTTGTAGAAAAACATTGCCAGGGTGGGATGGATCTTTAAGAATGCTGGCAACCTTTCCTTGACACCAGGCCTGGTAGATGGATTCTATCGATGGGAGGTTGGGCCTTCGTGATTGTTTGGGCCGAGTTCACCACTCTCTGAAACAGTCTCTGATCTTGAATGGTACAGTTGCCATACCAGGCAGTGATATATCCAGACAGAATGCTCTCAATGGTGCACCTATAAATGTTGGCAAGGGTATTCGCCGTCACGCCAAATTTCCTCAGCTGCCTGAGGAAGAAGAGATGTTGTTGGGCCTTTGTAACCAGTGGGTCCACATGAAGAGTTCAAGAAAGCTTGTTGTTGATGACCATTCCCTGGAGCTTGACACTGTCCACTCGTTCCACCTCTGTGCAGTTAACGTGTAGGAGGGATGAGTAACATCCTGCCGAAAGTCAATAACGAGTTCCTTGGTCTTGCTGGCATTAAGAGCTAGATTGTTTTTAGTGCACCATTTTTCCAGGTCTTCCACCTTTCATCTATAGTCTGTTTTGTCGCCATCTGAGATTCAACTGACTATGGTGGTATCATCAACGAACTTGTAAAAGACATTAGTCTGGTATTTGGTGACGCAGGCATGGGTATACAGCGAGTACAGTCGGGGGCTGAGGACGCACGCTTGGGGGGCTCCAGTGTTGAGTGTCAGTGACGATAAAATATTGTCCCCAGTCTTCACTGATTGTAGTCTGTGGGTCAGGAAACTGACAATCCAGTTGCAGAGAGTGGGGCTTATTAAGTTTAGTAATCAGTCTCAAGGGCATAATAGTGTTGAAGGCTAAACTGTAGTCAATGAATGGGATTCTTACGTAGCTGTCCTTGGTGTCAAGATGTTTGAGGGAGCAGTAAGTGATATGGCATCTGACGTGGATCTGTTGGTCCAATAGGCAAATTGGAGTGGGACAAGAGTAGTGGGGAGGCTGGAGTTGATTAATGCCATGACTAGCCTTTCAAAGCACTTCATGACCACTGACGTTAGGGGAAAGTGAGGACTGCAGATACTGGAGATCAGAGTCGAAGAGTGTGGTGCTGAAAAAGTACAGCTGCTCAGGCAGCATCTAAAGAGCAGGAGTATTGATGTTTCGGGCATAAGCCCTTCATTGGGAATGAGGCTTGTGGGCCAAGGGGGCTGAGAGATAAATGGGAGGGGTGGGGCGGGGGGGACACGTAGCTGGGAATGTGATAGTTGGGTGAAGGTGGGGGTGAAAATGATAGGTCAGAGAAGAGGGTGGAGCAGATAAGTGGGAAGGAAGATGGACAGGTAGGACAGTTCAAGAGAGGGGTGCTATGTTGGCAGGTTGGAACTGGGATAAGATGGAGGGCAATGAGGAAACTGGTGAAATCCCCATTAATCCTGTGTGGTTGGAGGGTCCCAAGGTGGAAGATGAGGAATTCTTCTTCCAGGCATCGGGATTGAGGAGGCCCAGGACCAGCATGTCCTTGGCAGAGTGGATGAGATATTAAAGAATTCAGTCACAAGGCAATGGGGTTGTTTCAAGCGGGTGTCCCAAAGATGTTCTCTGAAATGATCCGGAACTTGGCTTCCCGTCTCCCCAGTGTAGATGATCACATCACATGCAATGGACACAGTAGATGACGTGTGGAAGTACAGGTAAATCTCTGTCGGATGTGGAAGGATCCTTTGGGGCCTTCGATGGAGGTGAGGGGGGGAAGTGTGGGCACAGGTTTTGCACTTCTTGCAGTGACATGAGAAGGTGCCAGGAGTGGAAGGTAGGTTGGTGGGGGGCATGGACCTAACAAGGAGTTGTGGAGGGAATGGTCTCTATGGAACGCAGATGGAGGGGTAAGGAAATATATCTCTGGTGATGGGGTCTGTTTTTGCTGGCGGAAATGGCAGAGGATAATACAATATATCAGGAGGTTGGTGGGGTGGAAGGTGAGGACCGGGGGGGGGGTTCTGTCCTTGTTACGATTGGAGGGCTGCGGTTCAAGGGCGGAGGTATGGGAAGTGGAGAAGATATACTGAAGGGCATCATTGACCACGTGTGAGGGGAAATTGCAGTCTTTGAAGAATGAGGCCATCTGGGATGTTCTATGGTTCTATTTATCTCTCGGGCTCCTTTGCCCACAAGCCTCATTCCTGATCCAAGTTGATAGGGTTGTTAAGGAAGCATATGGTGTGTTTGCTTTCATTAGCGGAGAACTGAATTTAAGAGCCACAAGGTTATGCTGCAGCTCTATAAAGCCCTGGTTAGACCACAGTTGGAATATTGTGTTGAGTTCTGATTGCCTCAATATAGGAAGGATGTGGAAGCTTTAGAGAGGGTACAGAGAGATTTACCAGGATGCTGCTTGGACTGGAGGATATGTCTTATGAAGAATGGTTGAGGGCTTTTCTCATTGGAGTGAAGAAGAACAAGAGGTGACTCAATAGAGATAGAGTTCTACAAGATGATGAGAGGCATAAATCAAGTTAATAGTTTTCCCAGGGCAGAAATGGCTATCATAAGGGTCCATAGAACATAGAACATAGAACAATACAGCACAGAACAGGCCCTTCGGCCCACAATGTTGTGCCGAACATTTGTCCATAATTTTAAGGTGATTGGAGCAAGGTTTAGGGGAAATGTCAGAGGTAAATTCTTTAGAGTGGTCGCTGCCTGAAATGCACTGCCAGTGGTGGTAGTAGAATCCAATACATTTAAGTGACTCTTGGACAGGCACATTGATGATAATAAAATGAAGGGTATCTAGCTTAATTTCATCTTAGAGTAGGATAAAAGGTCAGCACAACATCGAGGGCCGAAGATCCTGAATGGTGCTGTACTAGTGTATGTTCTATGGAACCTGTAACCCTATTCTAAGTGATTAAAGATTTAACAACAATCTCGGTTTGTTCAATACATCATATCAGTTGTATGACACTTTGATCTTATACCATAAATTCTCTGTCCTATGACCCAGCTCCACTAGCTAGCTAATGAAGGAGCAGCGATCCGAAAGCTTGTACAGGTACACAATGCTCCAAAATCTGAAGGTTTTTTTGTGATTTTTTTTCTCCATAACAAAGTTGTTTGGCATGCAAACAGTTAACCCACTCCCACTCGACCCACATCACTTAGATGTGACGTGGCAGCGTGGCCCAGCACTGGCAGGCGACAATTCTGTCTCAGTGCTCGTAGTACTCACAGGTGCATCTGCTGTTTGGTAAGGTTTTTTAAATTTCACTGTTAAGCTGTAATTTATTTCGAAATATGAAATATTCCAAATTCTGAAAACCAGCTAGCCTGAGGGTTTTGGATAAAGGATTGTGTGCCTGTACTTCCACACAAACCTATTGGACTACAAGCTGGTGTTGTGTGATATTTAACTTTGTCCACCCAAGTCCAACACCAGCATCTCCACATCATTGCTTTTAAACTTTCACCTATCACTGGAAGCAACACTAACACCTTATCCCAACAGCAAAATTGTGAGTTTTTGATTTCTTGTCTGCTTCCCATTTCATTTTATGCTGCGATAGTTTTAAATATTGTCTCTTGTGAAAAATTTAAGTAACTCCTTTATAATCCCTTCAGATGTGATATTGTAAAATGGAATGGCCTCTGGAAATCTAGTGGACACATCAATGATTGCTATCAAATACTGGTTCCTACTTTTTTTAGGTAGGGATTCTATGCAATCGATTAAGACTCTTGTAATAGGTTTCTCAAATGCAGGAATAGGTATTAATGGTGCGGGTTTTATTACTGCCTGTAGTTTTCCAATTACGTGACATGAATGACATATCTGGCCAAATTTAACTACATCCTTGTGTAGTCCTGCAATACCTCCTTTCTATAACCCACTCAAAGCAATTTGGTAAATTTCTGACCATTTCTCATCTGCCTGAAAATGTGATGGTCTTCATTTCCTCATTAAGATGTCATTCTTAAGATAGTAGCACAAAGGGAAACATCTAGACTCTTTCTTCCGTGTATGCTTTTTATACAATTCTTTTAAATTTTATCTTTCTGCTGCAATTCAATTAATGTTTTTTGAACTAAAGATGTCTACTTTGTCATCTATCTGCCCCTGCTTTGTCTCAACCATTTGATCAAACAGGCTGTCCACTATTTCCACTTCAACTTTCTTATCTATACTCTTTGATGTCACCTGTGACCTCATTACCACACAGTCAGGAAAAGTCCTAGGATATGTGTCCTGCAATAGTTCAGTTGCCTAAATTTTCAATCACCTTATAATCAGATATACTGTTAGCAAGGACAAATTGTATTCCTGAAGCTGAGAGTTTATACAGTACTCCTGCCATGACTTCTCCACTCTTCATTGGACACTCTAACCTCATTCTACCTAACTGGGTACTTCTTGTCTCACTGTGAATTCCTGTTACTAGCATATTTTCTGATAATAGTCCATCAGAGCTACATAACTCCTCATCTTTCAACATCAAAGAATGAAAGGATCCTGTATCTCCTAATATTGTAACCTCTTTACCCGCTGCTCTGGCCTTTGTGAGCAAATTTTATCTTCCCACTTCCTCTTTACCAACCTCTAACCAGGTTGTACGTACTGATGCAGCTTTTGAGCCTCCACTGTGCTTTCTGTTACCACTCCAACAACATTCACTGACTTATCCTGTTTTGCTATCTCTGGCTTCCCAGTGCTTTACCTAACCACCAATACTGTGATTTCACATGGCTTACTTTATTGCAGTGAAAACACCAGGGCTTTTTAACTTCTCTTTCCCCTTCAACAGTTTCTTTTTTACCCTGTGGTAGTTATCCTTAAGATTTTCAATGATATCTACCTTTCCTTGTACACGTGAGGATTCCTCTTTTCCCAGATTTCTAACCCTCACGGATTGAAATTGATTTTGGAAGCCAAACTTTGATTTATAGACCAATTCATAATCATCAGCTATTTCAGCTGCTAATCTTGCCATTTTAGAACAAAGGACAAAGAAAATTTACAGACCAGGAACAGGCACTTCGGCCCTCCAGCCTGAGCCGATCCAAATGTACTGTCTAAACCTGTCGCCCAATTCCTAAGCATCTGTAACCCTCTGCTCCTGCATGCATCTGTCCAGACATATCTACCGTGCCTGCTTCTACCACCTCTACTAGCAACATGTTCCGAACGCTCACCACCCTCTGTATGAAGTACTTGCTGCGTGTGTCCCCCTTAAACTTTCCATCTCTTACTCTTGAAAGAGTAACCTCTCGTTATTGAATCCTTCACCCTGGGAAAAAAGCTTGTCTCTATCCACCCTGTCTATAGCCTTCATGATTTTGTAAACCTCAATCAGGTCCCCCCTCAGTCTCCTTTTTCTAGTGAAAATAAACCTATTCTACTCAACCTCTCTTCATAGCTAGCACCTTCCATACCAGGCAACATCCTCGTAAACCTTCTCTGCACCCTCTCTAAAGCGTCCACATCCTTTTGGTAATGTGGCGATCAGAACTGTACTAAATGCGGCCGAACTGTACAGTATTCTAAATGCGGCCGAACCAATGTCTTGTATAATTTTAACATGACTTGCCAGCTCTTATACTCAATGCCCTGTCCAATGAAGGCAAGCATTCCATTTGCCTTCTTGACCACTGTATCCACCTGTGCAGCAAACTTCAGGGTACAATAGACCTGTACGCCCATCAACTTTTCCCAAGGCTTTCCGTTCATTGTATAATTCGCTCTAGAATTAGTTTTGCCAAAATACATCACCTCACATTTGTCTGGATTGAAAACCATCTGTCACTTTTATGCCCAACTCTCCAGTCTATCTATATCCTCTTGTATTCTCTCACAGTCCCTTATGCTCCACCAATCTTCGTGCCATTTGCCACAGTGCCTTGTGGTAGTTTTAACTCTCTGCTCTTCAACATGAGTTTTCATTACCTCAGGAAGTGAATTTTTGAACTCCCAAATAATCATGTCTCTAAGAGCACCGTAGGTTTGCTCTATTTTTAATGCCCCTATCCACCTATCAAAATGACTTTATTTGATCCTTTCAAACTCAATCTAGGTTTGACAAGGATCCCTGTTTAGATTCCTGAAACATTGTCTGCAAGCTTCTAGCACAAGCTCGTATGCACTTAAAATTAATTGTTTTCTTCACCTCTTTGTTCGGCCCAGATACCTTCGGTGATGCAAATACCTCATTAGCTCTACCCACAAGTTTTGTTTGGATCAACAAATCCACTTGGTCACTGGCCATTTCATTTATTTAGCCACTTTCTCAGATGAGACAAAAAAGGTTTCTACATCTTTCTCGTCACATTTAGACAATGCGTGAATACATTTAAACAGATTCTCACCAGGACTTTGGCTACCATGGTTTTGCTCATCCTCACTCTCTTCCTTACTTAAATTTACTTTCAGCCTTCATCTCCACCTTTTCAAGCTGACTTTCCTGTTGAAGTGACAATTTCTGAAATTCAAACTCCCTCTCTTTCTTCCTTTCCTCTCTCTTCTCTCTGTCTTTCTCTCTCTTTTTCTTTTTGTTCAACCTAAACGATTCATTCTTTTTCTCTTTCCTCTTCTTTTAATCTTGCCAACAAAAGACTCAGTTTCTCATCTAAGTCTCGACAATACATTGGCAATCTCATTTTCTCATCCTGCCACATGCACAATTTTCAAAATGAATGGTTGTAACAACAAGTTCCATCTAAACAGTCTGGAGTGTTTGACCTTAAATTACTCCACAAACTTCAATGGGTAATGATCAGTGCATATGATTGACTCAGATACATTACTGGTAACATTAACGTTTAAATGATGCAAGGCCAACACCAAGTTCAAAGTCTCCTTCTCAACTGTCAAATATCTCTGCTGATAAATGAATTACCTGCAGAAATATCTGATAGGTCTTTCTATCTTCTCGTCTTCATGCAACAGCACTGCACTGACATCCACATCACTTGCATCGGTAGCCACCTTAAATAGTTTTGCGTAATTAGGTGTCGATAACACTGGGCAGTGGTTAACACAGCTTTCAGGCTGTCAAATGCTTTCTGACAGTCCACTGTCCATTGAAACTTCTTATCTTTCTTTAGTAATTCAGTGTGTGGAGCAGCCAAACTGCGAAAATTTGGTATAAATTTTCGATAATCCCAGGAATTGTACTGCTCTTTCAGTCTGGGAAACTCACTAATTACCTTTGTTTTTTCATTCCATGGGTCTATTTCTCCATGTCCAATAATGAAGCCCAGGAAAGTGATTTGGGCTTTGGCAAATTCACTTTTAGCCAAGTTTATCACCAAGCCTGCCTCCGGAAGTCAATCGAACAATTCTGTTGCAAATGCTCCTTCCATGTGTGACGAAAAATCACCAGGTCATCTATATAGACAGCACAGTTGGATAATCCAGAATTGATCTTATTGGTTAGTCTCTGAAATGTGGCTGGTGCATTTTTCATTCCAAATGCCATGACTTTAAGCCTCCGCCGGATCTGCTCCCAGGAGGACCAGTTCCACCACAGTACACACCAGATGGCCTCCTTCTTTCGAGACCGCAATTTCCCTTCCCATGTGGTTAAAGATGCCCTCCAACGCATCTCGTCTACATCCCGCACCTCCGCCCTCAGACCCCACCCCTCCAACCGTAACAAGGACAGAACGCCCCTGGTGCTCACCTTCCACCCTTCCAACCTTCGCATAAACCAAATCATCCGCCGACATTTCCGCCACCTCAAAACAGACCCCACCACCAAGGATATATTTCCCTACACACCCCTTTCCGCCTTCCACAAAGACCGTTCCCTCCGTGACTACCTGGTCTGATCCACGCCCCCCCCTACAACCCATCCTGGTACTTTCCCCTCCCACCGCAGGAACTGTAAAACCTGCGCCCACACCTCCTCCCTCACCTCTATCCAAGGCCCTAAAGGAGCCTTCTACATCCATCAAAGTTTTACTTGCACATCCACTAATATCATTTATTGTATCCGTTGCTCCCGATGCGGTCTCCTCTACATTGGGGAGACTGGGCGCCTCCTAGCAGAGCGCTTTAGGGAACATCTCCGAGACACCCGCACCAATCAACCACACCTCCCCGTGGCCCAACAATTCAACTCCCCCTCACACTCTGCCGAGGACATGGAGGTCCTGGGCCTCCTTCACCGCCACTCCCTCACCACCAGACGCCTGGAGGAAGAACGCCTCATCTTCCGCCTCGGAACACTTCAATCCCACGGCATCAATGTGGACTTCAACAGTTTCCTCATTTCCCCTTCCCCCACCTCACCCTAGTTCCAAACTTCCAGCTCAGCACTGTCCCCATGACTTGTCCGGACTTGTCCTACCTGCCTATCTCCTTTTCCACCTATCCACTCCACCCTCTCCCCCCTGACCTATCACCTTCATCCCCTCCCCCACTCACTTATTGTACTCTATGCTACTTTCTCCCAACCCCTACCCTCCTCTAGCTTATCGCTCCACACTCCAGGCTCACTGCCTTTATTCCTGATGAAGGGCTTTTGCCTGAAATGTTGATTTCAAAGCTCCTTGGATGCTGCCTGAACTGCTGTGCTCTTCCAGCACCACTAATCCAGAATTTAAGCTGATACAGTCCATTCAGCATTACGAAAGCCAAAATTGTCTTTGCTCTTCCAAACAAAAGTACCTGCCAGTGTCCTTTGAACAAGTCCAACTTAGAAGTATGAGTTGCTTGTCCTACCTTTTTTACACAATCTTCCAAACACGGAATCGGAAATGCGTCAGTCTTTGTAACTGCATTGAATTTGCGATAGTCCATACATAACCAGTGGGTACCATCTAGTCGTGGCACCAATTCAGTGGGTGAGCTCCAGTCACTGCAATTCACTTTGATTATGTTGTCTTGCAGCATGCTTTCAATCTCCTTTTGAACCTGTAAGGTTGTTGCTTCATCGGAACAGCATCTCCTATATCCACACCTGCATAATTAGGTTAGTAGTCAGATGGATCAGTTTTTGTCCAATGTGTACAGGAGAGTTTCCTGACACAGTATGTCGAAGGGCCGACAAGACAGGAGGCCATACTGGATCTGGTGCTTGGTAATGAACCAGGCAAGGTGTTTGATTTAGTTGTAGGTGAGCACTTTGGAGAGAGTGACCATATGTTTAGTTTAGCGACGAAAAGAGATAGGTACATGTCACAGGTCAAGAGTTATCAATGGGGCAAAGGGCAATTATAATGCGATTAGACAAGAATTAGGTTGCATAGAATGGGGTAGCAAAATGCAGGGGATGCAGACAATGGAAATGTAGAGCTGGTTTAAGGTACAGATATTGCATGTCCTTGATTAGTATGTCCCTGCCAGGCAGGGAGGAAGTGATAAGGTAAGGGAACCGTGATTTATTACAGAAATTGCATCTCTAGTTAAGAAGAAGAAGGAAGCTTATGTGTTGATGAGGCAAGATGGTTCAGATGAGGCGATGAAAAGTTATAGATCAGCTAGGAAGGATTTAAAGAGAGAGTTAGAAGAGCAAAGGGAGGACATGAGCAATCTTTAGCAAAGAGAATAAAGAAGAGCCCTAAAGCTTTTTATAGGTATGTGAGGAACAAAAGGATGATTAGGGTAGGAATAGGGCCAATCAAAGACAGAAGTGGGAAGTTGAGTGTGGATCCTGTGGAGATCGGAGAGATGCTAAACAAACATTTCTCATCGGTTTTCACTCAGGAAAAGGAGAATATTGTAGAGGAGAAGAATGAGGTACGAGATATTAGACTAGAAAAGATGGTAGGCTGTTGGAGAAATTGCAGAGGCATGGAATTGAGGGTGATTTAGCAGTTTGGATTAGAAACTGGTTTTCTGAAAGAAGGCAGCGAGTGGTGGCTGATGGAAAATATTCGGCCTGGAGTCCGGTTACTAGTGGTGTGCCACAAGGATCTGTTTTGGGACCAATGCTGTTTGTCATTTTTATAAATGACTTAGACGCACGCATAGGTAGATGGATTAGTAAATTTGTAGATGACACTAAAGTCGGTGGAGTAGTGGATAGTTTGAAAGAATGTTATAGATTGCAGGGGGACTTGGATAAACTGCAGAATTGGGCTGAGAGGTGGCAAGTGGAATGCAATGCAGCTAAATGTGAGGTGATGCACTTTGGGAAGAATAACAGGAAGGCAGAGTACTGGGTCAATGGAAAGATTCTTGGTAGTGTGGATGTGCAGAGGGATCTTGGAGTCCATGTACATAGATCCCTGAAATTTGCCACCCAGGTTGACAGTGCTGTTAAGAAGGCATACGATGTGTTAGGTTTCATTTGTAGAGGGATTGAGTTCCGGAGCCGCAATATCATGCTGCAACTTTACAAAACGTTAGTGTGGCCACACTTGGAATATTGTGTACAGTTCTGTTCCCCATATTTCGGGAAGGATATAGAAGCATTGGAAAAGGAGCAGAGGAGATTTACCAGGATGTTGCCTGGTCTGGAGGGAAGGTCTTATGAGGAAAGGCTGAGAGACTTGAGTCTGTTCTCATTACAAAGAAGAAGGCTAAGATTGGATTTGATAGAGTCATACAAGATGATCAGAGGATTAGATAGGGTCGACAGTGAAAGTCTTTGACGTCAGCTTGTATGAGGGGGCATAACTACAAATTGATGGGTGATGGATTTAAGGCTGATGTCAGAGGCAGGTTCTTCACACAGAGAGTGGTAAGGGCGTGGAATGCCCTACCTGCTAATGTAGTCAACTCAGCCACATTAGGGAGATTTAAACAATCCTTAGATAAGCACAGGGATGACGATGGGATCGTGTAGAGGGACAAGCTGAGAATAGTTCACAGGTCAGCATAACATCGAGGGCCAAAGGGCCTGTTCTGCGTTGTGTTGTTCTATGTTCTATGTTCCCAGCTTATTTCCACATAATCTCCCCATGTGATAGCAATAACTCTTTCAGATCATTTCAATGTTCAAATGGACGGTAACTCATTAATTTATCTCAATTTTTGACAACTTCCTTGTTGTCTAATTTAATTTGAGGAATACCCAATTCAGAATCCTCTGAACTTAGTTCTTCACTCTGTCTTGTAACCAATAACACAAACTCCTTTTGCTAGGTAAAAACAAGGACTGCAGATGCTGGAAACCAGAGTCTAGATTAGAGTGGTGCTGGAAAAGCACAGTAGATCAGACAGCATCCGAGGAACAAGAAAATCGACGTTTCGGGCAAAAGCCCTTCATCAGGAATAGTGGGTTTCGGGGGGAGTGAGTGAGTGTGAGTGAGTGAGTGAGTGGAGGAGAGGAGAAAGAGAGTGGAGGGAAGGGGGAGAGAGAGAGAGTTCGAGGAGTGAGTAAGGGGAGGAGAGAAAAAAAAGTTAAAAACAGGTCTATTCCTGATGAAGGGCTTTTGCCCGAAACGTCGATTTTCCTGCTCCTCTGACCTGCTGCGCTTTTCCAGCATCACTCTAATCTAAACTCCTTTTGCTGTCCATCCCTCAAAATATCTTTTGAGCATATTCTCATGACACAGTCTGTGAGATTTCTTTCTTTCTGGGGTCCTTATCAAATAGTTCACCTCACTCAACCTCCTTTCAACTTGATAAGATCCACTAAATTTTGCTTTTAAATGTTCACCTATCACTGGAAGCAACACTAACTCTTTATCGCCGATCGCAAAATTGTGAATTTTTGATTTCTTGTCTGCATCCTGTTTCATTGTATGCTGTGATACTTTTAAATGTTATCCAGCCAACTGCCCCACTCTATTCAATTATTCATTAAAATCTGCCACATAGTCTAAATATGTGGTCTCTGAAATCTGACTTATAAATTTCTCCTTAATCGATTTTGGAGGTCCTCTCACTTCATGCTCAAAAACTGATACAAATGGACTGAATTTGATTGATTCTCTCTGTGAATTTCTGATCACAACAAGTACAAATGGAATTCCTTATCCCAATTATCTGGGTCCTTAATGTCCGATGCCGCCTTTCTCGCACTCTCTGCAATTCTGGATGGTACGCAGTTCATAGAGTCATAGAGATGTACAACATGGAAACAGACCCTTCGGTCCAACCCGTCCATGCGACCAGATATCCCA